>NC_058102.1:116668166-116985333 GCF_020171115.1 Neogale vison
GCACCACACCCAGTGCTCCATGCAATCCATGCCCTCTATTATACCCACCACCTGGTACCACAACCTCCCACCCCCTGCCCCTTCAAAACCCTCAGATTGTTTTTCAGAGTCCATAGTCTCTCATGGTTCACCTCCCCCTTCCAATTTCCCAAAACTCCCTTCTCCTCTCTAACTCCCCATGTCCTCCATGATATTTGTTATGCTCCACAAATAAGTGAAGTCATATGATAATTGACTCTCTTTGCTTGTCTGATTTCACTCAGCATAATCTCTTCCAGTCCTGTCCATGTTGCTACAAAAGTTGGGTATTCATCCTTTCTGATGGAGGCATAATACTCCATAGTGTATATGGACCACATCTTCCTTATACATTCGTCTGTTGAAGGGCACAAAAAGATGGAAGACCACTCCATGTTCTTGGATCGGAAGAATAAACATAGTTAAAATGTCTATGCTGCCTAGAGCAATCTATACTTTTAATGCCATTCCGATCAAAATTCCACCGTATTCTTCAAGAGCTGGAGCAAATAATCCAAAAATGTGTATAGAACCAAAAGAGACCCCGAATCTAAGGAAATGTTGAAAAACAAAAATAAAACTGGGGGCATCATGCTAGTGATCAAGTAAAGCTTGATTTCAAGCTTTACTACAGAGCTGTGATCTCCAAGACAGCATGGTACTGGCATAAAAACAGAAACATAGACCAGTGGAACAGAGTAGAGAGCCCAGATATGGACCCTCAACTCTATGGGCAAGTAATCTTTGACAAAGCAGGAAAAAATATACAGTGGAAAAAAGACAGTCTCTTCAATAAATGGTGCTGGGAAAACTGGGCAGCTATATGTAGAAGAATGAAACTCAACCATTCTCTTACACCGTACACAAAGATAAACTCAAAATGGATAAAAGACCTCAACGTGAGACAGGAATCCATCAGAATCCTGGAGGAGAACATAGGCAGTAATCTCTTCGATATCAGCCACAGCAACTTCTTTCAAGATATGTCTCCAAAGGCAAAGGAAACAAAAGCAAAAATAAACTTATCTTTATGAGGATTGAGAAATCTGTAGAATTATTGAATCTTTAAATTGTACTTCTGAAACTATATAACACTGTATGTTAATTATACTCCAATCAAAAAAAAAAACCTAATTCATTTTCTACCAAAGAGAAAGAGAAAGAGGGATCTTTCTATCAAACAGAGAAAGGAAAGAGAGAAATCACTCTAACTAGGTGCACTTTAGAGGCCAAATGATCTTTATTTATTTTTTAAAAGATTTTATTTATTATTTGACAGGGAGAGACAGAGAAAGACAGGGAACACAAGCAAAGGGAGTGGGAGAGGGAGAGGGAGAAGTAAGCTTCCCGCTGCTGAACAGTTAGCCAGATGAGGGCCTTGATCCCAGGACCCTGGGATCATGACCCGAATTTAAGGGAAGATGCTTAATGATGGAGAAGGTTCAGTCAAAAGCCCCCAAGTGATCACCTTTTAAATATCAAGTTGTGAAAGGAATTATACATGAAGTAGAAATAAAAGGCATCTGAATTGCCAAAGAAGAAGTCAAACTCTCACTCTTTGCTGATGATATGACACTTTATGTGGAAAACCCAAAGACTCCACTCCAAAGCTGCTAGAACTCATACAGGAATTCAGTAAACTGTCAGTATATAAAATCATGCACAGAAATCAGATGCATTTCTATACACCAACAACAGGACAGAAGAAAGAGAAATTAAGGAGTCGATCCCATTTACAATTTCACCCAAAACCATAAGATACCTAAAAATACATCTAACCAAAGAGGCAAAAAATCTGTACTCAGAAAACTATTAAGTACTCATGAAAGAAATTGAGGAAGACACAAAGAAATGGAAAAATGTTCCAAGCTCATGGATTGGAAGAACAAATATTGTGAAAATGTCTATACTACTCAAAGCAATCTGCACATTTAATTCAATCCCTATCAAAATACCATCAGTTTTTTTTCAAAGAAATGTAACAAATAATCCTAAAATTTATATGGAACCAGAAAAGACCCCAAATAGCCAGAGAATGTTGAAAAAGAAAGCCAAAGTTGGTGGCATCACAATTCCAGACTTCAAGCTCTATTACAAAGCTGTCATCATCAAGGCAATATGGTACTGGCACAAAAACAGACACATAGATCAATGGAACAGAATAGAGATCACAGAAATGGACCCTCAACTCTATGGTCAACTAATCTTCGACAAAGTAGGAAAGAATGTCCAATGGGGGGAAAAAAAGTCTCTTCAGCAAATGGTGTTGGGAAAATTGGACAGCCACATGCAGAAAAATGCAACTGAACCATTTCCTTACACTGCACAGAAAAATAGAATCAAAATGGATGAGAGACCTCAATGTAAGACAGGAATCCATCAAAATCCTTGAGGAACCACAGGCAGCAAACTCTTCAACCTCAGCTGCAGCAACTTCTTCCTAAAGACATCACCAAGGGCAAGGGAAAGCAAGGGCAAAATGTACTTTTGGGACTTCTTCAAGATTAAAAGCTTTTGAACAGCAAAGCAAACAGTCAACAAAATCAAAAGACAACAGAATGGGAGAAGATATTTGCAAATGACATATCAGATAGTATCCAAAATCTATGAAGAACTTATCAAACTCAACACCCAAAGAACAAATAATCCAGTCAAAAAATGGGCAAAAGACATGAACAGACACTTTTGCAAAGAAGACATCCAGATGGCCAACAAACACATGAAAAAGTGCTCAACATCCTCGGCATCAGGGAAATGCAAATCAAAACCACGGTAAGATACCATCTCACACCAGTCATAATGGCTTAGATTAATAAGATAGGAAACAACAGGTGTTGGCAAAGATGTGGAGAAAGGGGAACCCTCTTGGACTGTTGGGAGGAATGCAAGCTGGTACAGCCACTCTGGAAAACAGTATGGAGGTTCCTCAAAAAGTTGAAAATAAAGCCACCCTGTGATCCAGCAATTGCACTACTGAGTATTTACCTTAAAGATACAAAGGCAGTGATCTGAAGGTGCACATGCACCCAAATGTTTATAGCAGCAATGCCACAGTAGCCAAACTACGGAAAAAGCCTAGATAACTATAAACAGATGAATGGATAAAGAAGATGTGTGGTGTGTGTGTGTGTGTGTGTGTGTGTGATGGAATACTATGCAGCCATAAGAAACACAGATCTTGCCATTTACAATGACATGGATGCAACTAGAGGGTACTATGGTAAGTGAAATAAGTCAATCAGAGAAAGACAATTATATGATCTCACTGATATAAGGAATTTGAGAAACAAGACAGAGGAGCATAGGGGAAGGGAAGGAAAAAAGAAACAAGATGAAACCGGAGAGGGAGACAAACCATAAAACACTCAATCTCAGGAAACAAACTGAGGGTTGCTGGAGGGGAAGGGTGTGTGAGGAATTGGGCGGCTGGGTGATGGACATTGGGGAGGGTATGTGCTATGGTGAGCACTGCAAATTATGTAAGACTGATGAATCACAGACCTGTAACTCCTGAAACAAATAATACATCATATGTTAAAAAAATAAATATATGTATCAAAATTCATTTACAGCTTACCTGAAATACATCTGAAATCAAGCTGAATTGTTGGATTAACAGAGGGATGGATAGTTTAATGTATATGTGATCTAATAAATACAATAAAATGGTAATTGGAGAATTTGATGGTGATTGTTCTATATGATTCTTCCAACTTTTCTGTACATTTGAAATGTTTTATAATAAATATTGGAAGAAACATAAAAAAAGAATTTTATGTTGTATATGATTTGTTACAACTCATCTTTCAGACTCTAAGGTTGTTTAAAGAAGTATATTCTGTAGGTAGGTAAAGTGATAAAAAGTATTTCCCTGTACCTAGGTCTTATATTTTTTCAAAAATTGCTAAGCTGATGGAGTACTTATGTATTTGACTTAAAATTTTTTCTGTGTATCACTGAGAGGCACCAAGGATGTTAAAAAAAATCACTTTGAATCTATCTCTGGGATTTACAATGACTGTATATTTTGTACTGAGCCCCTGTATATGAAAGATCAAATTCTTAAATATAGAGATTTAAATTCCTATTGATTCTTTCCAGTAAAGCATTAGCCTATCAATATAAACACATTTGAGATGATATAATAATTTTGGATACTGGAAAAAAAATCCAATTTAATACTTAAGTGTATTATTTCATTTAACTTTATTTCATTTGGATTTTTAAGTAAATAAGAAACCAAAATAATAATTAATATCTATGAACAGTAAAAGTTGACAACATATTTTTAAAATAAATAGAACAGTGACACCTGGGTAGTTAGTTCAGTCGGTTAAGCCTACAACTCTTTAAAAAATATTTTATTTAAAAAAAATATTTTATTCATTTGACAGAGTTAGAGAGAGAGCACAAGTAAGCAGAGCTTCAGGGAGAGGGGGAGAGAGAGAAGCAGGCTCTCTGCTGAGCAGGGAGCCTGATGTGGGGCTCGATCCAAGGACCCTGGAATCATGACCTGAGCTGAAGGCAGCTTAACCAACTGAGCCACCTGGGCGCCCCATGCATCCAACTCTTGATTTCAGCTCAGGTCATGATATCAAGGTTGTGGAAATCGAATCTGGCCTTGGGCTTCCTACTTGGCACATAGTCTGCTTGTCCCTCTCCCTCGGCTCCTCCCCCACCTCACACTCTGTCTCAAATAAAATAAATAATCTTAAAAAAATTAAAACAAATCTCCACTTAATTAGGAGCACATTATATCAGCATTAGCATCAGCATCCATCAATCTCAGGGCCAAAAGAGAAAACAAGATCACATAAAGACACTGGACTACTACTCATTCAATATTTATAAGATTTTTCCTTCTTATTCTTTTCAATATTCCTTTTAGTAATAGCATCAATTTAACTTGATATTCATTACTAACAACATTCCCATACAGAGTATGTCCTTAGAGTTTATAAATATTTCATAGTTCAACTACAGCTAGTGGTATGATTTGTAGTTTTATTAAATATTTACCTAGGATTTGTAGGTTTACTAAATATTCTATAAGAATAAAGACCTTGTTGTGACCTTTTCAATGAATTTCCAGTTTTAATGTGAAAAAAATAAAGAAAGATATTTTCTAAATTTAAATTATTTTACCTGGAAGTGTAAGAAATACATGAAGATGACTTTTTTTCTATATAACATCATATAAAATGTATTTGCAAAAAATATGACACTTAAATAAACATGACATTATCAAAACATGCATTGATCAAATTTCATTTAATTGGTTTCACATCACACCTGAAGATATTACAGGAATATTAGTGAATAGAAGCAAGCTGGAGCTTCAGCATAGAGCTCCTTTCTTAACATCAGCAACAAAAAAGCTTTGATCTTTGAGTTTCAAGTTTGTTCCAGATAGTAAAGAAGAATTCTGAAAATAAACCAAGTAATTAGAACTTTCATTTAATTCAGCCTCTAATATACACACATACATTTTTGAAACCTTCAGTTTTATGTATTTCTTGTTATTAGAGCCTATGTTACATTAATTGCATGCCATTTAAAAAATATTATCTAGAACTTTTGGTTTTCAAAAATCAGTGATCTTTCTCTCAATGCCAAAAAGTTGATTTTAGCTGGATTTTGGGAAGGACTCACACCTTCAGCAAATTGTATAGTTAGGTTTCTCTAAGCTGCCTTTTTGACGAGGACTTGGCCCTGTCCTTGGTCTGCTTTTAGCAAAATTACTGTTCAGCTAACTTGGTAGGAATGCTCCTACACTTGATGTCTCCTTTTGCAATTTCATATTGACCTCATCACTCTCCTCATTGGCTGTAAATCCCCAGCTCTCTTTGCTGTATTTGGAATTGAGTTCAATCTCCGTGCCCTATTCAAGTAGTCCTGAATAAAGTCATCAAAAACTAATGATGTACTCTATGGTGACTAACATATCATTACACAAAAAATAAAGCCTTCATTATCATCTTAAACAAACGTCAGAATAATTTTTTAACAGCATTGTTAAAAAGGGAAAGGGCTTGCCTTATTTTTGATTGCAGCCAAAGCCTTCCAAAGGTATAGATCCTACTCACTTTTGCCTTAATTCTGGTCTAATTTGAACTAGTCATTGTTCTTGGTTGAAACTGACATTGTCTACTCTGTATTAGGGGACATCCTGCTACTGTAAAAAAGCACTACATTTTATCCAACAACACTGTTGAAATACTATTCCTGCCCTTACTTCTCCAGGGATCTGTTTTAGCTTATGGCAGTCATTAATCAACAAAAATATTTCCCATATATTTTTCTGAATAGTTCACTGCCTTCCCAGGTCCTGATTAACTCTTGGATCAGTGATAAATTTTGAGTAGTGCTGTCCAATATGGGAACCACAAACCACATACAGCTATTTAGGTTTAAACTAATTAAAATTAAAGATCTAGATTCTTAGTCACACTAGCCACATCTCAAGAGTTCAACAACTGCATATGACTCACAATTTCCTTATTAGAAGGCACAGGTACAGAAAATTTCCATTATCACAGGAAATTCTATTGGGGAGTGCTATGGAGCTCAAGTTGTAATTGACATGAAAGAGGTGGTTTGGGAGAATTTTTTTTTTTTTAAGATTTTATTTATTTATTTATTTATTTATTTATTTATTTATTTGACAGAGAGAGAGAGATCACAGTAGACAGAGAGGCAGGCAGAGAGAGAGAGAGAGGGAAGCAGGCTCCCTGCTGAGCAGGTAGCCTGATGCAGGACTCGATCCCAGGACCCTGAGATCATGACCCGAGCCGAAGGCAGCAGCTATACCCACTGAGCCACCCAGGTGCCCCTTGGGAGAATTTTTAAATGGAGCCAGTATAGATTGAATTTGTTCATTGAATTTCCTCTTGTAGTAGCTCTAAGATCTGGATTTTTAAAGAGTCCGCTGCAATTACTTGTATATGGTTCTGAGTATTAGTTGATTTCCCTTATATCATCAAATAATAAGCTGCATGTTTCTCAACTCTGGCAACACATTTGAATCACCTACAGAGAATTGGTTTAATTGGTCTGGGGAAGGGAACAGAGAATTAGTGTTTTCTAAAAGCATTCCAAATGAATTCTATTTTGTAGACCACCTTGAGAAGCACTAAATTAGCATATATGTTAGCTCATTTAATCAAATGATTACATAATATATATAGCACTGTAACTGAGAAGCTGGAATGGATCCAGTTTAAGTAATCCCAACCACTGCCATTCATGAGTACAGATTGCTATGTTGAACTAATTTATGTTAAAAATTAATTCTAGAGAGAAACATAAAAATCACATTGCTCACTACCCAATTATTTGACAACTTGCAATAACAATTTTACTATTCATTTCTGCATATATTCTCTCTAAAACCCTCACAAGAGTTGTTAACATGTCTCATCCTTGTATTACCACTGGGATGTTTCAGTTTCAGAGAATAGATAATCAGTCATTAGTGAAGAATCATTCCATTTATTTTCTACTAGCTGATACTTTAAGCTCAATTTATGATTTCCATTTATAAGCCATACATTTTTTACTACTGTGTAAATTATAAACATTATCTTTAAATGAGATGTTTTATAAAATAACCATTATTTCATTAATTTTTCCATTTTATGTTTCTGAAGAAATCTATTTTTTCTTTTATTTTTGACACAAAATGGAACTCCATGTACTTAGATTAATATCAATGTTCAGTGATCTAATTTTGGCAGAGATGTGTGTGTGTGTGTGTGTGTGTGTGTGTGTATTCAAAGTTCAAAAGGATATTTTATAAATTTAAATACTCATGTCATTAATAATCCAGATTGGATTTAAGTCCATGTCATCCAATAGTATTACTCTCTCCAGGGCACAGGGAAAATGATGTGATTAAAAATAATATTTTAATGTTATTAACATTGATTGGGAAGAATCACGTTTTTAAAATTATTAGCACTTAAATTTTGTGCCATTTCAAATTCTACAAAATATGCTCTATCAGGTTATTGTCATGAGACATTTATGTTTACTTTATGTTTACTTCCTTTCCTTTTTGAAGTTTGTTGTGCAGTGTTCAAACATTAACATTTGAATAAGCTGAATATTTTAATCTTTTGTCATTTAAAATATAACTTTTTTAAAATTAGAAAAAAGAGAAAGCATTGCAAACATTCAAACTTACCTGCTACCAACTAAACTCCTCCATAATCCGGGTCTACCCTATTTATCCAGGGTATTTCTCACTGTTGTTCAATAAGCACCATCCTTTCCAGTTAGTGTTATTTTCATAAAGCTTCCACATTTGCACATTTCATTGCTATTTGCTCATGTTGCTTATCTGGACCAGGACTTATTTTTTCTCAAAAATAGGGATGTGGTAGAGATTCCGGGCAGCGGGATGTTGCACTTTAAAGAAAAGTTATTGTGTGATTATAAAAAGTTTAATTTCATTATTTCATAATTTTTATTATATGTGACATATGGAAAACATTATTATATACAAATAGTAACACTGGAAATGGAAATGGAAAAGCAGTACATGAATCATACAAGTACATAAACCTATGTTTCTATAGAAATGATACTGGGACCCCTTAACTTAGAGTAATATAAATATAATACAATGGTTCTTCAAATTTAGCCTATGTCAGAATCACCCAGAAAACTTGTTAAAACAGATTGCTGAACTTGAACCCTAAAGCTTCTGATTCTGTAGCTCTGAGGTAGGGCACAATAATTTGTATTTCTAGTTGATGCTCAGGCTGTTAGTCTAGAGACCATACTTTGACAAGCATTGACAGAGAAATTTTAAAAATTTCAAATTCACTGGAATATTGTTTTTTTATTTTTTAATTTTTTTTAAAGATTTTATTTATTTATTTGTCAGAGAGAGAGGAGCGAGAGTGAGCACAGGCAGACAGAGTGGCAGGCAGAGGCAGAGGGAGAAGCAGGCTCCCTGCCAAGCAAGGAGCCGGATGTGGGACTCGATCCCAGGACGCTGGGATCATGACCCGAGCTGAAGGCAGCTGCCCAACCAACTGAGCCACCCAGGTGTCCCGAGTTTTTTTAAATACATATGATATTTATACTGAATATACTTATGGTTCTTAAAAAAATCAGTTTTAACTTAGACACAATTTATGTACTGCAAAAGAAAGGGGTCATAAAATTAGTGTTAGGGAGCAAATAGTGGCAATTCCTTTTAGGCAGAAGACTCATGTTTGAGCTGATCGAGACCAAGACTGGAGTCTAGAATAGCTATTTATTCAATGATATTTGTAGCAACATTGTTAGAAAAATGAAAACAACCAAAGTGCCCATTTAACACAGTGCTAGTTAAATAAACTACGGTATGCTCAAATACAAAGGACTTAAAGAGAGGGTTGATTTTAACAGAAATAGAAAAAAAAATCCTAAAATTCATATGGAACTCTTAATAACCCTGAATAGACAAAGCAATCTCAATAATAACAAAATGGACTCATCACATTTCCTGATTTCAGTCTATTTACAAAGCAGCAGTCTTAAAAAACTATGGTGGTGGCATAAGAATAGGGATCTAGACCTGTGGGACAAAATAGCCCAGACATAAACACATATAAGGTCAAAAATTTTTGACATGGGTACCCAGAATATACAATGGAGAAAGGGTAATCTCGTCAATAAATGTACTGGAAAAACTAGAAATCCAAATCTAGAGCCTGAAATTGCAACCCTGTTTTATACCTCTCACAAAATATGAACTCAAAATGGATCAAAGACTTAGAGGTAAGACTTAAATTGTAAAATTTCTAGAAGAAAACAAAATTTAAAAGATCGTTGACATTGGTCTTTGCAATGATTTCTTACAAAAAATACCATAAGTAGACAACAAATAAACAAGTGGGATCACATCAAATTACAGAGCTTCTTAATAAAGGAAGCAATCAATTGAAAAGGCAACCTACCATTGGGGAATAAATATTTGCAAGCCATATGTTTAGTTAAGGGTTAATATCCAAATTATAAAGAACTCCTATAACTCAATAGCAAAACAGCAAATATTCCAATAAGAAATGGGCAAAAGAATGAAATAGATATTTTTCCAGAGAAGACATAGATAAGGCCAATCAGTATTTGAAAATTTTCTCAACACCACTCATTATCAGAGAAATGCAAATTGAAAACAATATATCACCTCACATCTATTAAGATGGCTATTATCAAAAAGATAAAAAATATTTTTTCCTGTTTTGTCAAAGATTAATTGACCATAGAGTTGAGGGTCCATATCTGGGCTCTCTACTCTGTTCCACCGGTCTATGTGTCTGTTTTTATGCCAGCACCATGCTGTCTTGGTGATCACAGCTTTGTAATAAAGCTTGAAATCAGGTAACGTGATGCCGCCAGATTTATTTTTGTTTTTCAACATTTCCTTAGCAATTCGGGGTCTCTTCTAATTCCATACAAATTTTAGGATTATTTGCTCCAGCTCTTTGAAGGATGCCGGTGGAATTTTGATCGGAATGGCATTAAAAGTATAGATTGCTCTAGTCAGTATAGACATTTTAACAATGTTTATTCTTCTGATCCAAGAGCATGGAATGGTCTTCCATCTATTTGTGTCTTCTTCAATTTCTTTCATGAGTGTTCTGTAGTTCCTCAAGTACAGATCCTTTTCCTCTTTAGTTAGGTTTATTCCCAGGTATCTTATGGTTCTTGGTGCCATAGTAAATGGAATTGATTCTCTAATTTCCCTTTCTGTATTTTCATTATTAGTGTATAAGAAAGCCACTGATTTCTGCACATTGACTTTGTATCCTGCCACGTTGCTGAATTGCTGTATGAGTTCTAGTAGTTTGGGGGTGGAGTCTTTTGGGTTTTCCATATAAAGAATCATGTCATCTGCAAAGAGAAGAGTTTGACTTCTTCATTACCAATTTGGATACCTTTTATTTTTCTCTGTTGTCTGATTGCTGTTGCTAAAAGACAGTCTCTTCAATAAATGGTGCTGGGAAAACTGGACAGCTATATGTAGAAGAATGAAACTCGACCATTCTCTTACACCATACACAAAGATCAACTCAAAATGGATAAAAGACCTCAACGTGAGACAGGAATCCATCCGAATCCTAGAGGAGAACATAGGCAGTAATCTCTTTGATATCAGCCACAGCAACTTCTTTCAAGATACATCTCCAAAGGCAAAGGAAACAAAAGTGAAAATAAACTTCTGGGACTTCATCAAAATCAAAAGCTTCTGCACAGCAAAGGAAACAGTCAAAAAAAAAAACAAAGAGGCAACCCACGGAATGGGAGAAGATATTTGCAAATGACAGTACAGACAAAAGGTTGATATCCAGGATCTATAATGAACTCCTCAAACTCAACACACACGAAACAGGCAAACACATCAAAAAATGGGCAGAAGATATGAACAGACACTTCTCCAATCAAGACATACAAATGGCTATCAGACCCATGAAAAAATGCTCATCATCATTAGCCCTCAGGGAGATTCAAATTAAAACCACATTGAGATATCACCTTACACCAGTTAGAATGGCCAAAATTAACAAAAACAGGAAACAACATGTGTTGGAGAGGATGTGGAGAAAGGGGAACCCTCTTACACTGTTGGTGGGAATGCAAGTTGGTGCAGCCTCTTTGGAGAACAGTGTGGAGATTCCTCAAGAAATTAAAAATAGAGCTTCCCTATGACCCTGCAATTGCACTCCTGGGTATTTACCCCAAAGATACAGATGTCGTGAAAAGAAGGGCCATCTGTACCCCAATGTTTATAGCAGCAATGGCCACAGTCGCCAAACTATGGAAAGAACCAAGATGCCCTTCAACAGATGAATGGATAAGGAAGATGTGGTCCATATACACTATGGAGTATTATGCCTCCATCAGAAAGGATGAATACCCAACTTTTGCAGCAACATGGACGGGACTGGAAGAGATTATGCTGAGTGAATTAAGTCAAGCAGAGAGAGTCAATTATCATATGGTTTCACTTATTTGTGGAGCATAACAAATAGCATGGAGGACAAGGGGCGTTAGAGAGGAGTAGGGAATTTGGGTAAATTGGAAGGGGAGGTGAACCATGAGAGACTATGGACTCTGAAAAACAATCTGAGGGGTTTGAAGTGGCGGGGGGGGGGATGGGAGGTTGGGGTACCAGGTGGTGGGTATTATAGAGGGCACGGCTTGCATGGAGCACTGGGTGTGGTGAAAAAATAATGAATAATGTTTTTCTGAAAAAAAAAAGATAAAAAATAACAAATGTTGGCAAAACTGTGGAGAAAATGAAACTTATACACTGTTGATAGGAGTGCAAATTGGTATAGCCATTATGGAAAACGATTTGGCGATTTTTTTTTAAAATAAAACATAGAGCTAACATAATTCATCAAACCCATTACTGCATATATAGCCGAAGGAAATTAAATCTGGATCTTAAAGAGATGTCTGCAACCTTATGTTCATTACAGCCTTATTCCTAAGAGCCAAGATATGGAAATAACCTAAATATTATTTGGCAGTTATTTGGATAAAGATAATGTGATACACAGACACACACACGCACACACACACACATGTATGTGCACACACACAGGAATATTTTCAGCCATAACAAGGGTGTAAATCTTGCCAATGCCACATGACTAACTCTAAATGGATTTATGCTAAGTGAAATGCATCAGAGTGCGAAAGACATACACTGTACAATCTCACTTAGATAAGTAATCTAAAAAAACCCCAAACAAACCAATATCATAGAAACAGTAAATAGAATAGAGGTTGCCAGGGACTGGTGGAAGGAGGAAACAGGGTGATATTGTTCAAAAGGTACAGAATTTCAGTTATAAGAAGAGTAAGTTCATAGGATCTAATGTACAACATGGTAACTTATAGTTAGTAATATGGTATGGTATATTTGAAAGTTGTGGAAAATAATTCTTACACTCACACCACACACAAAAAATCATTAACTATTTGAGGAGATGGATGTGTTATCTTTTTTCAAAATTTAATTATTAACTTTTAATGGAGAAAAAATTGATATATATTAGCTTCAGTACAACATAGTGATTTGATATTTCTCTACATATTACAAAATGATTACCGCAATAAATCTAGTTAACTTCCAACACCATACATATGGTATTTGTCTTTTTCTGACTTACTTCATTTAGCATAACACTCTCTAACTCTATCCATGTCATTGCAAATGGCAAGATTTTGTTCTTTTTTATGACTACTATTCTATTGTGTATATATACCACATCTTCTTTGTTCATTCATCAGTCGATGGACATGGCCTGTTTCCATAATTTTGCTATTGTAAATAATGCTGCTACAAACATATGGATGCACGTGTCCCTTCAAATTAGTTAGTATTTTTGTATTCATCGGTAAATACCTAGTAGTGCAATTGCTGGATTGTAGGGTAGTTTTATTTTTAAGCTTTTGAGGAACCTCTGCACTGTTTTCCACAGTGGCTACACCAGTTTGCATTCCCACCAACAGTGCAAGAGGTTCCCCTCTCTCCACATACTCACTGACTTCTATTGTTTCCTGTGTTGTTAATTTTAACCATTCTGACAGATGTGAGGTGGTATCTCACTGTAGTTTTCATTTTTATTTCCCTGATGGTCAGTCATACTGAATATCTTTTCATGTATCTGTTGGCCATCTTCTTTGAAAAAATTTCTATTCATGTCTTCTGCCCATTTTTTAACTTACTTGTTTTTTGGGTGTTGAGCTGTATCAGTTCTTTATATATTTTGGATACTAACCCTTATCAGATATGTCATTTCCAAATATCTTACCCATTACATTGGTTACCTTTTAGTTTTGTTGATTGTTTCCTTTACTGTGAAGAAGGTTTTTTATTTTGTTCAAGTCCCAATAGTTTATTTTTGCTTTTGTTTCCTTTGTCTCAGGAGACATAGCTAAAAAGGAAGTTGTCATTGGCTATGACCAATGTCAAAGAAGTTACTGTCTGTGTTGTCTTCTAGGATGTTTATGGTTTCAGGTCGCACATTTAGGACTTTAATCTGTTTAGAATTTATTTATGGTGTAGGAAAGTGGTCCAGTTTCATTCTTTTTGCATGTTGCTGTCCAGTTTTCCCAACACCACTTGCTGAAGAAACTGCCTTTTTTTTTCTTCCCTGCTTTGTCAAAGATTGATTGACCATAAAATTGTGGGTTCACTTCTGGGTTTTGTATTCTATTCCATTGATCTATATGTCTATTTTTCTATTTTATACTGTTCAGATCACTATAGCTTTGTGATAAAACTTGAAGCCCTGAATTGTGATGCCTCCAGCTGTGCTTTTCTTTTTCAGGGTTGCTTTGGTTATTTGGGTCTTTTGTGGTTCCATACAAATTTTAGGATTGTATGTTCTAGCTTTGTGAAAAATGCTCGTGATATTTCGATAGGGATTGTATTAAGTGTGTAGATAGCTTTGGATAGTATATACATTTTAACAATATTTGTTAATCCAGAATGTCTTTCCATTTCTTTGAGTCATTTGCAGTTTATTTTATTGGTGTTTTATGTTTTCAGAGTACAGGTCTTTCACCTCTTTGGTTATGTTTATTCTTAGGTATCTTATTTTTAGTTCTGTTGTAAATGGGATTCCTTAATTTCTCTTTCTGCTTCTTCATTATTGGTAAATAGAAATTCAACAGAATGCTATATGTTGATTTTGGATCCTGTGAATTAATTCCTTTATCAGTTTGGGCAGTTTTTTGCTGGAGTCTTTCAGGTTATTTATATAGAGTTTCAGGTCATCTCCAAATAATGAAAGTTGAACTACTTCTTTGCCAATCTGGATGCCTTTTTGTTGTCTGGTTGCTGAGGCTAAGACTTCCAGTGCTATGTTGAATAAGAGTGGTGAGGGCAGACATCCCTGCCTGTTCCTGACTGTAGAGGAAAAGGTCCCTTCATATGTTCCCCATTCACAGTGATATCAACTATGAGTTTTTCATATATGGCCTGCCTTATGTTGAGGTTGATCCCTCTAACCCTAGTTTGTTTAGAGTTTTTATAATGATAGACATTGTATTTTGTCAAATGCTTTTTTGCATCTATTGAAAGGATCACATGGTTCCTGTATCGAGTTCATGTATTGAGTTGATTGCTTTGTGAATATTGAACGATCCTTGCATCCCAGGAATAAGTCCCACTTGATCATGGTGAATGATATTTTTTCATGTACTTTTGGACTCAGTTTGCTAGTATTTTATTGAGAATTTTTACATCCATGTTCATCAGGGATATTGGATAGTATTTTTTTAGTGGTGTCTTTATCTGGTTTTGATATCAGGGTAATGCTGGCTTCATAGGATGAATTTGGAAGTTTCCCTTCCTTTTCTATTTTTTAGAATAAAAAAGAAGTATTAATTCTTTTTTAAATGTTTGGTGGTAGAATTTTCCTGTGAAGCCACTTGGCTTTAGACTTTTGTTTTGGGGAGTTTTTGGATTACTGATTCAATTTCTTAGCTGAATATCAGTTTGTTCAAGTTTTCTGTCTTCCTGTTTTAGTTTTGGTAGTTTATATGTTTCTAGTAATTTATCTGTTTCTTCCAGGTTTTCCAATTTGTTGGTCTGTAGTCTTTCATAATATTTTCTTATATTTGTACTTAATATTTTGTACACATATATTTGTACAAAATGTACAAATTTGTACTTAATATTTTGTACACATATATTTGTACAAAATGTACAAATATATGTGTACATAATATTTTCTTATATTTGTATAATATTACTTATAATTGTACTTCTGTAGTATTGGTTTTTTTTCTATTCTCTCATTTGTTATTTTATTTATTTGGGTCTTTTTTCTTTTGTTAAGTCTGGCTAGTGTCTTATCAATTTTATTAATTTTTTCAAAGAAACTTAATTTTAATTAATTAATTTTTTCAAAGAAGCAGCTCCTTGGGGCTCCTGGGTGGCTTAGTTAGTTAAGTGTTTGGCTCTTGATTTCTGCTCAGATCATAATCTCAGGGTGGTGGGATGGAGCTCAGTATTGGCTCATCAGTGTGGAGTGGGCTTGTCACTCTCCCTTTACTTCTCTGCCAGCTCCCATCCACTTGCTTGATCTCTCTCAGTCTCTCAAATAAATTAATAAATAAATAAATCTTTTATTTTCCTTTAAAGAACCAGCTCCTAGTTTCTCCTTTTTTTTTTAAAGTTTCTATATCATTTATTTCTGCTCTCATCTTTACTCTTTCTTCTGCTGCTTTAGCTTCATTTGTTGTTCTTATTTCTGTTTCATCCTTTACGTCTTAGGTTAATTTGTGTATATGAGACTTTTCTTGCTTTTTGAGGCCTGTATTGCTATAAAATTCCCTCTAGGACTGGCTTTGCTGCATCCCAAAGGTTTTTAGACTGCTATGTTTTCATTTTTATTTGTTTCCACGTAATTTTTAAAATTTCTTCTTTGATTTCTTGGTGGACCCATTCATTATTTTGTAGTATATAATTTAACCTCCATGTATTTGTGGTCTTTCCACATTTTTTCTTGTGGTTGACTTCCAGTTTCATAGCACTGTGGTCAGAAAAGTTTCATGGTATGATATCAATGTTTTTTATTTGTTGAGGCCTGATTTGTCACTTAATATCTGATCTATTTTGGAGATTGTTCCATGTACAATTGAAAAGAATGTGTATTCTGCTGTTTTAGGATGGAATGTTCTCACTATATCTGTTGAGTCCATCTGGTCCAGTGTGTCCTTCGAAGTCACTGTTTCCCTGTTTTTCTGTTTGGATGATCTGTTCATTGATGTAAGTGCAGTGTTAAAGTCCTCTTGTATTACTGTATTACCATCAATTAGTTTATTTTTTTTATTTACTTATTTGACATAGACAGATCACAGGTAAGCAGAGAGGCTGGCAGAGAGAGGGAGAGAGAGGGAAGCAGGCTCCCTGCTGAGCAGAGAGCCCGATGTGGGACTCGATCCCAGGACCCTGAGATCATGACCTGAGCCGAAGGCAGCGGCTTAACCCACTGAGCCACCCAGGCACCCCAGTTTATTTTTGTTTTTAACTGAATATATATTTGAATGCTCCCATGTTGAGTGCCTAAATATTTACAATTATTATATCTCTTGTTGGATTGTCCCCTTTATAATTATATAGTGTCACTTGTTACAGTTTTTGTTTTAAAGTCTATTTTGTCTAGTATCAGTATTGCTACTCTAGCTTTCTTTTGGCATCCATTGTATGATAAATGTTTCTCCTCTCCCTCACTATCAATCTTCAGGTGTCTTTAGGTCTAAATAAGTCTCTTATAGGCAGCATAAACATGCATCTTGTTTATTTAATCCATTCTGTCACCCTTTGTCTTTTTATTGGAGCATTTAGTCCATTTATATTCAGAATAATTGTTGATAAATATGTATTTATTGGTATTTTATTACTTGCTTTGTCATTGTTTTTGGAGATTTTCTCTATCCTTTCCTGTGTTTGTCATTTGTAGTCTCTCCTTTCCACTCGAAGAATCCCCTTTAGTATTTCTTACAGGCCTGGGTTGGTGGTCACAAACTCCTTTAGTTTTTGTGTGGGAAACACTTTCTCTCTCCTACTATTCTGAATGATAGCCTTGCTGGATAGAGTATTTTTGGCTGCAGATTTTCCCATTCAGCACTTTGAACATGTCATGTAACTCTTGGGAAGTTTCTGCTGAAAAATCTCTAGCTAGCCTTATGGGGTTTCCTTTGTATGTATGTTACTGTCTTCTTTTATCTTGCTGCTTTTAAAATGTTTTCTTAATCACTATATTTTTGCAAATTTAATTACAATATGTGTTGGTGTTGGCCTGATTTCATTGATTTTGTTGGGGGTCCTCTATTCCTCCTGTATCTGTAATCTGTTTCCTTCTTACATTAGGAGGATTCCTTCTTACATTACATTTCCTAAAACATTAGGAAAGTTTTCAGCTGTGACTTCCTCAAATAAATTTCCTGATCCCTTTTCTCTTTCTCCTTCTTCTATAATACAAATGTTATTATATTTGATGGAGTCACTGGGTTCCCCACTTTTGTTCTCACATTCCATAATTATTCTTTCTTTTGTTCAGCTTCATTATTTTACATTATTTTGTCTTTTATATCACTTATTCATTCTACTACTACTTTTAGCCTTGTGTTGTTCATTGCAACCAGCCCATTTCTAATCTCAGTTATTGCATTTTTCCTTTCTGACTGATTCTTTTTTTAACTCTTGGGGTAAGAGCCTCCCTGAAGTCTTCCATTTTTACCTCAAGCTCAGTGAGTAGCCTCATGATTGTTGCTTGCTTTAAGTTCTCCTTCAGGTATGTTACTTTTATCTTTCTCACTTAGATCTCTAGCCATGGCCTTATACTGTTCTTTCATTTGGGATAAATTCCTCCATCTTTATATTTTGTCTAAGTCCTTGCCTTCTTCTCTGTGTTAGAAACGTCAGATACGTCTCTTGCTCCTGAAAATAATGGCTTTATGAGGAAGAAGTCATATATAGTGCTTAAGGTCTGATACTTCAGGGGATGTATCTGATATGTGCTGCATGTTCTCTACTGTTGTGTTCTGGATGCTCTATCCTTCAGGCTAATTTTCTGCAGAAGCTCTCCTTGACCTCTGTGGACAGTGTTCTGTCCCTGGCCTGAGTGTGGTGGTTAACTAATAACTACATTGATATTTTATTTTCATTTATTTTTATAGTGTTTATTCTGTGTTGAGATATAAAGGAATACACAGATAAGAATATACTTTCTTCCAAGTTACCCTTATATAATTCAGAAAAAAAAAGATATTTGTGATAGACACACACACACACACATATATATGTGAGCATAGAGAAAATGGTAAGACAAAATGTAATATATGAACAATTAATGAATCTAGGTATAAGCTATATGAAAATTCCTTCTGGATTTCCTTCAATTTCTCTGTAAATTTGAATTGATGGAAAAATTTTTAAAAAATTAAAATCCTACTGTACAAAAAACTACAATAACAAAAGCAACTAACAGAAAAATAAGCGAAGACTATAAATAGATAATTCATGGAGAAAATTAAAATAACTAATAATATTAAAATATGCTTAGTGCTCATTAAACATAAATAACCCTTATTCAAGAAAAAACATTTTTACTATGCATTTATTTTTATTTTTATAAAATATAAATAATTTTATATTTACATAAATAAATAATATAAATAATGTATAATTTACCATTTAAACCATTTTTAAGTGTGTAGTTCAGTGACACTAAGTGCATTCACACTGTGTAGTCATTACCAATGATCTTCAGAACTTTTTCATCTTGCAAAATTGAAACTCTATCCATTAAGAAATAATTCTCCATTCCCACTTCCCCAACTCTGGCAACCATCATTCTACTTACTGTCTCTATGAATTTGACCATATGAGGATACTTCACTCATGTAAGTGTAATCATACGGTGTTTCTCCTTTTGTGATTGGCTTGCTCCACCTAGCATAATGTCTTCCATATTCATCCATGTTATATGCTATAACATACTGTTATCAGATTTTCTTTCCTTTTAAGCCTGAATAATATTCCATCACATACATATGCCATATTTTTTAGTTCATTCATCACTGTTGGACACTTGAATGACTTCTATCTTTTGGCTGTTCTGAATGATGTTGCTATAAGCAAAGATGTTTTCATGTCCCTGTTTTCATTCTTTTGGGCATATATCTGGAATGGGAATTGCTGAATCATATGATAATGCTTTATTTAATATTTTGAGGAATAACCATACTATTTTCCATAGTAGTTGTACCATTTCACGTTCCTACAACTAGTAGGAATCCCAATTTCTTCATATTCTCACCAATGTTTATTTTCTTTCCTTATTTCCTTTTTTGTCTTCATAATAGCCATCCTGGATATGAAGTGATATCACGTTGTTGTTTTGATTTTCATTTCCTTAATGAATAGTGATGTTTACCATATTTTCATGGGCCTATTGGCTATCTGTATCTCTCCTTTGGAGAAATGTCTGTTAAAGTCCTTTTTTCACTGTTTTATAAAGTTTTTTGTTTTCACTGTTGAGTCTTTAAGAGTTCTTATATTCTGGTTTTTAACTGCTATTCAGATATATGATTTGCAAATATTTTTCTCCCATTCTGTTGATTTCCCTTTTACTTTACTAACTTTGCCTCTTGATGAATAATTTTAAAATGGTGATAAAATCTGTCTTTGTTTGTTTGGCTGCACCTTTGGTGTTGCACCCAACAAATTATTGTCAAATAAAATGCCTTAGATTTTTCCCTACATTTTTACCTAAGGCTTTTATAGTTTAGCACTTAGTTTTAGATCTTTCATCTATTTTGAACTACAAGGTAAGGTATAAGATAGGGATCTCGTTTCATCTTTAGTATGTGGATATCCAGTTTTTCCAGTACCATATGTTTTAAATTCTCTTTTCCCCATTGAATGGTCTTGGTATCCTTGTCAAAAGTCACTTGACCATATATGTGATGATTTATTTCTTTGTTCTCTATCCTCTATCCTTATTTTGTATGTCTGTCTTTATGCCAGTACCACACTGTTTTGCTTACTGTTGCTTTGTAATAAGTTCCAAAATAATGAAGTGTGAGTCCTCCAGCTTTGTTATTTTTCAAGATTATTTTGATTATTCAGGATCCTTTAAGATTCCATATGAATTTTAGCATAGAATTTTTTTATTATTTAAAAAACATTGCTGGGATTTTGATAGGTATCACACTGAATCTGTAGAACACTTAACAATATAAAGTGTTTGTATAGTATTGATATCTTAACAATATAAAGTGTTTCGATCTATGAAAAGTCCAGTGCTGGCTATGATGCTGGGATATGAGTCTTTCATGAATTTACTAGCAGAATTATTAACTATGATCATTTGAAAAGTAATTTCAATTTACATATTAAATAAAAAAACATAGATACCTTTAATACAATACATGTTTACATGCTCTATTTTATAGAAATATAATCACCATGGTATATATGTGTATATATATACACATATATATGTACAGTGAAATTTATTGTACCATTGCTGATAGCCGCAAAAAAGTACATTGATAAAAATCTAAATGTAATTCAGTAGAAGAACGGTTGAATAAAATATAGCACATTAACATTATAGAATACCATAAAGCAACTTTAAGGTATGATATAAAAAAGAAATCTATATTACCAATTTATCTATATTAGAGATAAGTAGGATCCATCCAAATGATTCTATTATGTATAGAACCAGCAAACTTAACATATATAGTTGTGTGTGTATGTGTGTGTGTGTAACACATGTTTAAAGAAAGGTTTAGAAAAATATACTTGACTCATTAACTCATGATTGTCTGGGAAAGGGAGTCCATAGGTTGAAGGTGATGGGCAAATAGAAACAATGGAAACACAGTATAAAGTTTTATTTCCTTTGTCTTCATATAGCAGTGATTTTTTTACCTTCATAGATAGGTTTTCTAGTTGTAGAGATTATAGCAGGCAGAGTATTCATAAATCCAACATGTTTTTTTGAGACAGTATTTTTTGGATGCCCTAAAAAATGAAAATAACATTATTATCTTAGAAATGTCCTGATTTCAACTTATAAAAATTTATAATAAATCTTAACCCACTTCTTTTTTTTTCCAATTTATTTATTTTCAGAAAAACATTATTCATTATTTTTTCACCACACCCAGTGCTCCATGCAAGCCGTGCCCTCTATAATACCCACCACCTGGTACCCCCAACCTCCCACCCCCCCCCCGCCACTTCAAACCCCTCAGATTGTTTTTCAGAGTCCATAGTCTCTCATGGTTCACCTCCCCTTCCAATTTACCCAAATTCCCTACTCCTCTCTAACGCCCCTTGTCCTCCATGCTATTTGTTATGCTCCACAAATAAGTGAAACCATATGATAATTGGCTCTCTCTGCTTAACCCACTTCTAAAGCACAGTTTCCTTAAATTTTAAAAAATAATTTAAAACACCTTTACTAACACACTTATTTTCTCTCTTGTTTTTCCTTGTTGGTCATTTGATATTTATAAACAAAACCAGTAAGAGTGCAAATCCAGAAAAAGAAATAATAGAAATAGTGTATGTAAAAATACCTGAGGAAGAGCTTTTCTTTCTTTTCAGTATTACAATAAAAAACTACTTTAACAATTAAATTGATAAATTCTCATATAAAGTTTTTATATAAAACAGAATATCTTTATTTCAAAAGTCTTTATATAACCACAGTGATAAAACTAGTGCTTGTGGTTTCTAAACAGACATGTTTAGAAATACTGTCATCATGATACATATTTTGAACGCTGTTAAAAACAAAATAATGTAATAAAGAAAATAGTTTCAGTATGTTCAAGAAAAATATGCTAAAATAAAAAGCAGAATGTGGGACATTTAGATAGTGTTTTCTCAAAGTTACTGGGGAAAATTTACTAAATTAATGTGTTGAATTTCTACAATATATGTCTTACAGAGAAATAAAATATTTTGAATTCTTCCATTTCCTTAAGGCAAGTATTTGCTTAAGAAATGTCTATGTCATTATTTCTAGATTAAAAGGCTTTATTATTTGATGAAAAATAAAAAAATTATGATAGAATCATTTCTATTCCATCCACAAAAAAGATTACTATTACTATTCTCTTATCAATAGAAATTTAGATAGTAGATTATTCAGACTATTTCTTAGTTCTTATTCTCTTCCTCTTTTTTGTTTCTTTAGGCAACATTACTGCTTATAATTAACACCCCCATCAAAGAGAAAGCTGTAGCTTAGGAAAAAAAAAACAAAACCAAATTGGGGCACCTGGGTGGCTCATCGATTAAGCATCTGCCTTCATCTTTGGTCATGATCCCAGGGTCCTGGGATCAAGTTCCATGTTGAGCTCCCTGCCCAGCGAGGGAATCTGTTTCTCCTTCTCTCCCTGATTCTGCTCCTGCTTTCTCTTTCTCTCAGTCTCTAATGCACATGCTCTCTCTCTCTCTCTAATAAATAAATAAAAATCTTGAAAGGAAACCCTAAATTGTAGGTAAACTAGGAGCTAAATGAATGGGAAACAGTATTATAGGTGATATGAAGTAGGAGGTGAATATGACAGTCTGGCAGTTAGTAGGAAGACAAAGATAGTTAATCTGAACATAAAGAGCATATTATAATTAATTTTTCTAAATTTAGAGAAGACTTATTTGCCCAATCTGCCTTACTTCAGTTAATAGTCAAGTTTATTTTATTTCTGAGGGGCTCTTGGGAGGCTCAATGGGTTAAGCCTCTGCCTTCGGCTCAGGTCATGGTCTCAGAGTCCTGCGATCAAGCCCTGCATCAGACTGTCTGCTCAGCAGGGAACCTGCTTCCCCTCTCTCTCTGCCTACTTGTGATCTCTGTAGTATTGGTAGTACATATAATTATTTGGGGCTTTAGAAAATATAATAGGCCAAAAATAATCTACATTAAAAAAAACCCTTCAAACTCAGTATCTATGGGAAATACAGTAGGTTAATGATTACATAATGCCTCTGGAGCAATGATAAGGAATGGATTCTGTAAATTAGTTCCCAGATATTAATGGATTAGATACCTGGGGAGATACTAATGAAGGGAAAGGGAAAACATGTTTATTTTCCTTCCAATCTACCCTCATGCTGAGTCTCTTTATTGCAGATCCTACTTGGGATTGTACAAAAAGAGAATATAAAAACCTAAAACAGAGGATTATAAAATGGGTTTATCATAATGGTGAGCAAGAATGGAAGATTGAGGGGACACCTGGGTGGCTTATTCAGTGAAGCATTTGACTCAAGTCATGATCTCAGGGTCCTCAGATTGAGACCCACATGGGTCTCCCCACTCAGCAGGGTGTCTACTTGAGATTCTTTCCTTTTGCCCCTCCCCCTGCTCAATGTGTATTCTCTTTTTCTCTCTCTCAAATAAATAAATCTCTAGGGAAAAAAAAGGAAGGAAGGAAGGTTGTGAAAAAACATGGAGCTCCAATTTATTGGTGGCAGGGAAGAAGAGCTATGCCAGGGACAGTACTCATTCACTAAGAATGCATACATGTTAGGTAAGGTTAATCAGTGTTTATTTTCACTTATGTTTAGCTAAACTGGTTATATGACTAAGGCTAGTATGATCTGGTTATTTCCACACAATTAAAGCTTTACTAATTTAAAAAATCACATTGTACATTACCTGAAGGTTTTTTATTCAATGAAGGAAGCTGGATGGATTTATAAATGGTTGACCCAGCCCTAGAGGTTCTATGATTTGCTTTTGGAGGTTCAATCACATGGGGTGAAGTGTACTCATAAGGTTCTTCTAGAAATATTTAGAAAATATGTTAGCTGTAAAATGGATTACATTTGTAACTGATTTTGATACACAGTAAGTTAGCTGCCAATAAAACTGAAATAACTAAAAATGTTTTGAGATGATTAATTTCACTAATAAAGAAATACACATTAAGAAGGATAGTTTTAGAGATCAGCACTAAGTAAAAGAATTCAACAAGACCACCTATTATAAATTCCATTTCTATGAAATGTCCAGTGTATGGAAATTTATAGAGACAGAAATTAGATCAGCAGATTATGGCTTGGAATGTGACGATTTCTCTTTCACACAGTTAAAATATTCTAAAATAAAACATAATGATGAAAGCATAACTCTGTAAATGTACTAAAAACCACTGGATTATACACTGTAAATGAATGAACTGTATGGTATGTGAATTATATATTGATAAAGCTATTAAAATTAACATCTGAGGGGCACCTGGATGGCTCAGTGGGTTAAGCCTCTGCCTTCGGCTCACGTCATGATCTCAGGGACCTGGAATCGAACCCCACATCGGGCTCTCTGCTGCGCAGGGAGCCTGCTTCCACCTCTTTCTCCACTGCCTCTCTGCCTACTTATGATCCCTCTCTCTCTGTCAAATAAATAAACAAAATCTTTTTAAAAAACCTGACATCTGATTTTCTATCACAAACAATGAAGGCCAGAAGCCAGTGGGATGACATATTAAAAATGCTGAAAGCAAAAATTCACAACCAAGAATTTAATACCCAGGAAAATTATTATTCAAAAATAATAACAGATAAAACAAAAACCTTCCTAGATAAAAAACAACTAAGACTATTGTTGTTATATTAGGAAAAGTGTCTTAAAAGAAATGCTAAGGAAAATATTTCAGGCTGGTACAAAAATGACATCAGGTAGTAACTCAAAATCTGCATGAAGAAATAAAAAGCATTTTAAAAGTAATTATATCGGTAACAATAAATAACAACATATCTTTTCTAAACTCTTCTTTCATACAACTGGGTATGTAATAGAAAATTCAATTTTATTTCTATATATGAGCATTGAATAACCTCAAATCTAAATTAGGGAAACAATTTTATTTTCAATAGCATCAAAAAAGAATAAAATAGGGATGCCTGGGTGACTCAATTGTTTAAGCTGCTGCCATCGCCTCAGGTCATGATCCCAGGGTCCTGGGATCGAGTCCCAAATTGGGCTCCTTGCTCAGTGGGAAGCCTGCTTCTCTCTCTGTCTCTGTCTGCTACTCTGCCTGCTTGTGCACTTTCTCTCTAACAAATAAATAAAATCTTAAAAAAAAAAAGAATAAAATAGTAGTGAATTTAACAGAGAGGTAAGACTTGTAATGAGAGTTATAAAACACAGTAAGGGAAATTAAATCCAATATAAATGAATAAGTTCAATGTTCATTAATTAGAACTTATTTATTTGTTTGAAATATAATGACATACCACTGTATTAGTTTTAGTAGAGAACTTAACAATTGATATTTGTGAGTTCAAGGGTTTCCTCTGTCACCATCTCAAACCAGAACTCTTAGAACATTCATATTTTTAAGATAGCAATTCTTTTCAAATTAATATTCACTAATTTGAATATTAATTTAAATGTAATTTAAATATAAATTTAATATAATAGGTTAATTTAAATATAATTTAATATGTTAAATATAATCCCTATCAGTACTTTAGGAGCATTTTTTTTCAGAAATTAGCAACCTGAAACTAAAATTTATACGAAATGCAAAAGACAGTATAGCCAAATGAATAACACTATAGAGACTTCATCTTTCAATTATAAAATTTACTATTAACTTTGTTATCAAAACAATATGGTAATAGCACAGTGATAGAAAAATAGATCTAAGGAACAGAACTAAGACTTCAGTAGTAAACGTTTTATGATTATAGCTAATTGATTTTCAACTAGTTCCCAATGCAATTAAATGGAAACAGGATTCTCTTTTCACAATGCTCTGGCAATTGGATAGACACTTGCAAAAAGATGAACCTGGAACTTTACTTCTCATTGTATACAAAAACTAACTCAAAATAAATTACATACCTAAATGTAATAGTGATACTATAAAACTCTTAGAAAAAAATAGAAAATTTTGAGTTATTAAATAGGCAATGACTTTTTAGATACAAGTTAAAAGCATGATCCATAAAAGAAAAATTAATATATTGGGCTTCATCAAAATTCAAAACTTTTGACTGCCATTAAGAAAGTTATGACAACAGTCTCTTCAATAAATGGTACTGGGAAAACTGGACAGCTATATGTAGAAAAATGAAACTCGACCATTCTCTTACACTGTACACAAAGATAAACTCAAAATGGATAAAAGACCTCAATGTGAGACAGGAATCCATCAGAATCCTAGAGGAGAGCATAGGCAGTAATCTCTTCGATATCAGCCACAGCAACTTCTTTCAAGATATGTCTCCAAAGGCAAAGGAAACAAAAGCGAAGATGAACTTTTGGGACTTCATCAAAATCAAAAGCTTCTGCACAGCCAAGGAAACAGTCAAGAAAACAAAGAGACAACCCACGGAATGGGAGAAGATATTTGTAAATGACAGTACAGACAAAAGGTTGATATCCAGGATCTATAATGAACTCCTCAAACTCAACATACACAAAACAGACAATCATATCAAAAAATGGGCAGAAGATATGGACAGACATTTCTCCAATAAAGACATACAAATGGCTATCAGACACATGAAAAAATGTTCATCATCACTAGCCATCAGGGAGATTCAAATTAAAACTACATTGAGATATCACCTTACACCAGTTAGAATGGCTAAAATTGGCAAGACAGGAAACAACATGTGTTGGAGAGGATGTGGAGAAAGGGGAACCCTCTTACACTGTTGGTGGGAATGCAAGTTGGTGCAGCCTCTTTGGAGAACAGTGTGGAGATTCCTCAAGAAATTAAAAATAAAAATTCCCTATGACCCTGCCATTGCACTCCTGGGTATTTATCCCAAAGACACAGATGTCGTGAAAAGAAGGGCCATCTGTACCCCAATGTTTATAGCAGCAATGGCCACGCTCGCCAGACTGTGGAAAGAACCAAGATGCCCTTCAACAGATGAATGGATAAGGAAGATGTGGTCCATATACACTATGGAGTATTATGCCTCCATCAGAAAGGACGAATACCCAACTTTTGTAGCAACATGGATGGGACTGGAAGAGATTATGCTGAGTGAAATCAGTCAAGCAGAGAGAGTCAATTATCATATGGTTTCACTTATTTGTGGAGCATAATAAATAGCATGGAGGACATGGGGAGTTAGAGAGGAGAAGGGAGTTTTGGGAAATTGGAAGGGGAGGTGAACCATGAGAGACTATGGACTCTGAAAAACAATCTGAGGGTTTTGAAGGGGCGGGGGGTGGGAGGTTGGGGGTACCAGGTGGTGGGTATTATAGAGGGCACGGATTGCATGGAGCACTGGGTGTGGTGCAAAAATAATGAATACTGTTATGCTGAAAATAAAAAATAAATTAAAAAAAGAGAAAGTTACGACAAGCTGTAGACTGGAAGAAAGTATTCACAAATCATGTATCCAATAAGAAATCACATCCAGAATATATAAAGAACTCTAACAATTTTAGAACTTAAAAAACAAAACTTTATAAATGGGCAGTTTTAAAGACATTTCACCAAAGAAATACACAAATGGCTAATAAACACATGAAAGATGCCCAAAATAATTTTTTAGAGAAATGTCAGTAAAAACCACAATGAAATGCCATTTCATATCCAACAGAATGTCTATAATCCAAAGGACAGATACTAGCCAGGTGATGGCAAGGATGGGAAGGAATAAGAGCCTTCATACCTTTGGTATGTGGTAGAATGGCACAGCCCCTTTAGAAAACAGTTTGGCAATTAAAAAAATATACATAAGTTTACCATACAACACAGCAACTCTACTCTTAGGTATCCACCTAAGAGAAATGAAAATTTGTCTTCACAAAGGCCAACATGGGAATATTCAGAGCAGCTTTCCTTATAGCCAAAAAGTGAAATGAACCCAAATGTCCATCAACCTATGAACGGATAAAGAATATGGGCTACAGCCATACAAGGAATCAAATACAAAGGAGTACAAAGGAATGAAATATGATATATGTTACTATATGGGTGAACCTCAAAACCATGCTTACCAAAGGAAACTACACAGCAAACACCATGTATTATATGATTCCATTCATGTAAAATGTCCAGAAAAAGTAAATTAATAAGAAACAAAAAGCAGATTAGTGGTTGCCTGAGACTGGAAGTGGGTATCATTAGGGATCTTGCATGAATGGTGAAATACTCTAAAAGTGAATTAAGATGGTCACTGTGGACCTAAGTAAATTTACTATAATCCTTGACTCATACCTTGACTCATATAATTAAGATGGGGCAAATTTTATGATATGCAATTTAGGCCCCCACTGAAGTGTTTTTTTAAAAACTGCTAATCTGTACCTCTCTGAGGGACAAATTTACCAATTAGAGTATAATGTTTATGCAGTCATTTGTGTCTTTAGCCTTACAGTATGCACTCAGAGCACTCTTTTCCAATTACTTCAAGCTGCTCATTTTTCTCTAACTCTCACAATAAGGTTATATCACTCATTATTTTTTTTCTTAGACTTTATTGAGATGCATTTGACATATAATGTAAATTTGAGGTGTACAATGTGTTGGTTTGTACCCTTCCATATTGCAAAATAATTACCACCACATCATTAGCTAATTCCTCTTTTGTGTAGTGAGACTATTTAACACTTAATCTTCTAGCAACTTTCAAGCATATAATACTGTATTGTTAATTATAATCATCATGATGTATATTAGATATCCAGAACTTATTCATCTTCTTCTATTCATACTCTTTGACCAACATATCCCCATTTCCCCCAACACATAGCTTCTGGTAACCGCTGTTCTACTCTCTGTTTCTATGAGTTCAGCTTTTTTTTAGATTGCACATATAAGTGAGATCATATTGTATATGTCTTTCTCTGTCTGGCTGATTTCACTTTAGCATAATTCCTCCAAGGCCCATCCTTGTCTTTTTTTTTTAAATTGTGTTATATTAGTCACCATACAATACCATGCTGTTGCAAATAACTAGGGTTTCCTTCTTTTTATAGCTGAATAGTATTCCATTGTATATATAAAGTTCTATTATGTACATTATAGTTTATTTTATATACAGTAATACAGGATTATATATATATATTATGTACATTATAGTTTATTTTATATACAGTAATACAGGATTATATATATATATATTATATATATAGTTTATTTTATATACAGTAATACAGGATTATATACAGTAATACAGGATTATATATATATATATACACAGGATTATATATATTATATATATATATATAGTTCTAATATTACATGTATTATAATAAAAGTTATTTTGAATTCTTTATAGGGTACATTTTATTTTTTTTTTTTTATTTTTTTTTTCCCCCAATTTATTTATTTTCAGAAAAACAGTATTCATTATTTTTTCACCACACCCAGTGCTCCATGCAAGCTGTGCCCTCTATAATACCCACCACCTGGTACCCCAACCTCCCACCCCCCCCCGCCACTTCAGACCCCTCAGACTGTTTTTCAGAGTCCATAGTCTCTCATGGTTCACCTCCCCTTCCAATTTACCCAAATTCCCTACTACTCTCTAACGCCCCTTGTCCTCCATGCTATTGGTTATGCTCCACAAATGAGTGAAACCATATGATAATTGACTCTCTCTGCTTGACTGATTTCACTCAGACATTTTAGATCCCTGTGTTTTGGGGTTTGGTTCTAGAAAATTATTATAATCTTTGGGTCATGTCCTGTTTCCCTGATTTTTCATGTTCCTTGGAGATTTGTGTTGCTGTCTTACATTTAAAGTAGCAGTGACCTCCTCCAGTCTTTACTAACTGCCCTCAGGAAGGACCTGCCTTTCATCAGCCCTGCTAGAAATCCTGAGGCTTTCTGGGACCTTGAAAGCATATACCTGCTCAATACCTACTGCTCCCTCTTGTGGCAGAGTTCTTAAGCTTGTATATTTTCTCTTGATCCTGCATGATAGCTGACCAAATGAGATACCTTCCCTTTTGTTTTCTCTAAGGTGGCACCACAGCTCAAGTTATGGTTTTTCTCTGGCCCACAGAACCTGGCTTGCTTTCTGCAAGTGCTCCCTAGATGTCCACCAAAGCTTGCTGTCCCTACCACTCTCAGGAGCATGCACAGGGAGCTGGCTAGAGTTGGGGAGGCATGGGTGAGATAAGCCTGTTGCTGGGGATGCCCACAAGCCAGTTGCTGGATTCTGCAAGTGAGGCTTTCCCAACAGCTCATGAGTAGGCTTCCTGATGGAGTCCAAGCACAGCAGAAGCTACATCCCTTTAATGCTGAGAACCATATCTGCCGCTCTTTCCTACTCTCATCCCACAATTCAGTACTCTAGATGCTTTGGTGGTGTCCTGCATAGCTAGGAAAGCCTGGTACTCACTCTTACTCCCTCTTTCCCTGCAAAGGGAGACATCATGGAGTGAGAAAGTCTCACTTGGTCCTAGCTGCACCACTTGGGGAACATGTGATGCACTCACAGTCAAATTGTTCCTCTTCTCCAATCCAATGTATCCAAACTCATTCTTTGCTTCAACAAAGTACTGGAACTTCTAATCTGGAAACCTGGACTTGCCTCTTTTCTATGGGTGACTGCCTGAGTTAGAGTTCTCCGGGTCCCTGACTGTGACAAAGAAGTGTTGGAACCATTCATGAGCTACTAGAGTCCACAGCCAGGATGGAGGTTTGTCTGCCTATTACCCAATCGATACACAGGTGGGCAAGGTTTTTCCAGGTCCCTTGGTGTGTAATACTAGATCCCACAACTTCTACAAATGCACTTTCATTCATGGATGGGTGCCAGATTTTTGTTGTTGAGAATGGGGGAAGGGGGATAAACAAGAGACATCTTATGCTATTGTAATGCTGAAATCAGTTGTTACATATTTGTAGTAGTTCCTTATGTCCATCTGTATTTCATCCTAGGATCTCCCAACACCCTGGTTCATTGCTTTTTTGCATGCATATTTTTATTTTTTTTAAAATTTTTAAATTTTTTATAAACATATTTTTATCCCCAGGGGTACAGGTCTGTGAATCGCCAGGTTTACACACTTCACAGCACTCACCAAAGCACATACCCTCCCCAATGTCCATAACACCACCCCCCTTCTCCCAACCCCCCTCCCCCCAGCAACCCGCAGTTTGTTTTGTGAGATTAAGAGTCACTTATGGTTTGTCTCCCTCCCAATCCCATCTTGTTTCATTGATTCTTCTCCTAACCACTTAAGCCTCCATGTTGCATCACCACTTCCTCATATCAGGGAGATCATATGATAGTTGTCTTTCTCCGCTTGACTTATTTCGCTAAGCATGATACGCTCTAGTTCCATCCATGTTGTCGCAAATGGCAAGATTTCATTTCTTTTGATGGCTGCATAGTATTCCATTGTGTATATATACCACATCTTCTTTATCCATTCATCTGTTGATGGACATCTAGGTTCTTTCCATAGTTTGGCTATTGTGGACATTGCTGCTATAAACATTCGGGTGCACGTGCCCCTTTGGATCACTACATTTGTATCTTTAGGGTAAATACCCAGTAGTGCAATTTCTGGGTCATAGGGCAGTTCTATTTTCAACATTTTGAGGAACCTCCATGCTGTTTTCCAGAGTGGTTGCACCAGCTTGCATTCCCACCAACAGTGTAGGAGGGTTCCCCTTTCTCCGCATGCATATTTTTATTGAGAAAATTATAGTATAATTAAAATATAATTGAATGATGAAAAAGACAACCTAACTGTAATGCATAATTTACTGCTAGGTGAGTCTGTTTGTTGTGTTTTTTCTCTGCCACCTTTCTGTAAGGGACTGGGTCCTGTGGGGACTATCTTTGTATTGCTACTGTATTCTCTCTGTGTGTGTATGTGTGTGTATTGTGCAGGAAGTCACATCATAGGACCTTCCTCTGAAAATGATTATAGATCACAAAATTGTGATCTCTGGCCCTCATGACAAATTTTAATATGAATTTGTGGGGTTCAGGAAAGAGCACATGCATTTTGCATGGTGGGGGTATCAAGAATATTTGCAACTAGAGGGAACATGGCAGTAGATTGGTTTCAATAATGGCCTCAATGTATTCTTGACCACTGGTGTTCATATCCTCGCATACAACTCTGGTCTTGGCTATACGACTTTAGTAAATGGAACAAAAGTAAACAGATGCAAGCAGAAACTTCAAATGTTTCTACAAGGCTTGTACAATGGGCTTGCTCACATGTTGCTCTTAGAACCTGAGGTTATAACATGGATATGCTTAAGCTAATCAGCTGGATGATCAAAGACAAGGGGCCAAGTCACCTCTTGTGTCACTTGAAAAGTTTGTTTTCTCTTAGCTCCCAAACCATCCTTCCATAGTTGCTTTGTGAAATTGGATGCAGGACTCTGATAACCACATTTTTGCTTTGCCAGGTAACTCTAAATTAGGGTTAGGCAAATAAAGCATTCTAGAGGGAGATTGCAAGTTTAGAGGAGAAACACAGGATTTGCTTCCTTCATTTGGCTACCATTGGGCTTCCTGAGAGCTTCATGTCTCTTTTCAGTTTCTGTGAACATCATCCCAGCAATGTTTCTTTATCCTAGGAGTGGAAGTTCTTTCCATGACATAAATGGTCTGTAGTTTTCGTAACATTTGCAAAACCAGTTTTATTTAAACCTCACCAGCTGAGACACTAGCAATGTCCCCTCTTCAGAAGTATGTCTGAGACCCTCCTGAAAATCAGAGATACTAGCACCAGCCAAGCCACATATTCTACTCAGAGTCTTTATCAGCCTTAGAAGAGGCAACTTCTTCGTAACATTCCTCCATGTTATCTCAGAATTCTTTTACACTTTGTTACCCAGTTAACAACTTTATACTTAGTTAATGAGTTTTTACACTTTTGCTTCTTTTTCAGACAACTAGTGAGCTTTTTATCTCTTGATGATCCCCAAATATATACCTCATTGTCCCAAACAACAGCTAGCCAATTGCCAGACATGTGAGTGAAGCCATTGGACCACAAGGTGAGCAAAGATGTGTATGTTAGCCAGCCAAAATCAGTCTACATTCCTAACTCCCAAATCATGAACTCTAAATCCTGCATTACTATTTTAAGGTAAATAGTTTTGGAAATATGGAAAAATTTTTAAAAAATTAATGATTCAATAACACAGATGGACATAAATTAATCAAACAAAACACCTACCTGTATAGTTGATGGTTAGGCAGAGAAAAGTATTTTTTCCTCCACAGTTGCTAGAGAACATGTGAATTTTAATGTCATTTTAGGAAATCAATCTAGAAGTATCTTTTAACATTATAAAATCCTGGGATCTTCTCCCAAAGAAATTCAAGCATCAATAAATATGAATGCATGTTCTTGGAGACATTTACCAGTGGTAAAAAGCCAAAAAAGTCAATTCTCTTTAACAGAAGAATGATTAAATAAATAATTCTATACTGTGAAATATTATACTACTAGTAAAGGTATAAATTAAAGCCATTTAATTTTCAGGTTTGCAAGGAGTCCCCTAAAATATTTCTGAATAAAAAGATGTAAAATGAGTAAAATGAAAAGTCATACCAAACAACCACTATACATACACACACACGCACACACACATATTATATATATATATTATATATATAATATATATATAATATATATATATATTCTTTTTTTCTTTACCTTGACTGTCAAAAGGTGATAAATTGATCACTTTTGTTGGGAATTTACTCATTGAGATGTTCTTCGGAACTAAATCTTGTTGGTTTGAAAACTTATTTTTGTTTTTAAACAAATTCATTCCTAAAATGAAAATGTTTAGAAATTAGATAGAGATCCTGAATATTCATACACTACTCTCCAAACACCATGTACTACTAGTCTTTATTTATATGTTTGTAATGTTTTCTTACCACATTTTATTAAGTGGCCACTTGCTTACTGCTCTAATTTGTATAAAGTATTTGATCATTTTCTAATCCTTGTCTTTATTCTGTGTTCATTGATAGCATCTTCTTTCTTTAGCTTAGTAATTATACTTACTATGCAAAAACTGCACATATTTAATGCATATATATTTTGATAAGTATAGACATAGGCATATGCCTGCAATACCATCACCACAATCAATAAGCATACCCATCACCTCCAAAAGGCTTCTCTTGTTTTCTTTTTAGGTAGATGGTAAGAAAAGTCAGCAATTTTTCTCTACATATATTTCTCTATATATTTACCTGTCTGTGGGCATTTAGATAATTCGCATGTCTTGGCTATTGTAAGTAATGCTGTAATGAACACAGAAGTACATGTATCACTTTGAAAGAGTAATTTCATTTCTTTTGAATATATACCCAGAAGTGGGATTGCTGGATCACATGGTAGTTCTCTTTCTAATTTTTGAAGGAACATCTATGATGTTTTCCATAATAGTTGCACCAGTTTTACAATCCCACCAACAACGTAAAAGAGTTGCCCTTTCCCCACATCCTCACTAATACTGGTTATCACTTGTCTTCTTGATGATAAGCATTCTAACAGGTGTGGGATGTTATCTCATTATAGCTTTTTTCTTTTTTTTTTTTTGTTAAATATAATTGTTTAGATGATTCTTTTTTTTCTTTTCAGAGTAACAGTATTCATTGTTTTTGCACCACACCCAGTGCTCCATGCAATCTGTGCCCTCTATAATACCCACCACCTGGTACCCCAACCTCCCACCCCCCGCCCCTTCAAAACCCTCAGATTGTTTTTCAGAGTCCATAGTCTCTCATGGTTCACCTCCCCTTCCAATTTACCCCAATTCCCTTCTCCTCTCTAACACCCCTTGTCCTCCATGATATTTGTTATGCTCCACAAATAAGTGAAACCATATGATAATTGACTCTCTCTGCTTGACTGATTTCACTCAGCATAATCTCTTCCAGTCCATCCATGTTGCTACAAAAGTTGGATATTCATCCTTTCTGATGGAGGCATAATACTCCATAGTGTATATGGACCACATCTTCCTTATCCATTCATCTGTTGAAGGGCATCTTGGGTTCTGTCCACAGTTTGGCGAGCGTGGCCATTGCTGCTATAAACATTGGGGTACAGATGGCCCTTCTTTTCACGACATCTGTATCTTTGGGGTAAATACCCAGGAGTGCAATGGCAGGGTCATAGGGAATTTTTATTTTTAATTTCTTGAGGAATCTCCACACTGTTCTCCAAAGAGGCTGCACCAACTTGCATTCCCACCAACAGTGTAAGAGGGTTCCCCTTTCTCCACATCCTCTCCAACACATGTTGTTTCCTGTTTTGTTAATTTTGGCCATTCTAACTGGTGTAAGGTGATATCTCAATGTGGTTTTAATTTGCATATCCCTGATGGCTAGTGATGATGAACATTTTTTCATGTGTCTGATAGCCATTTGTATGTCTTCATTGGAGAAGTGTCTGTTCATATCTTCTTCCATTTTTTGATATGTTTGCCTGTTTCATGTGTGTTGAGTTTGAGGAGTTCATTATAGATCCTGGATATCAACCTTTTGTCTGTACTGTCATTTGCAAATATCTTCTCCCATTCCATGGGTTGCCTCTTTGTTTTCTTGACTGTTTCCTTGGCTGTGCAGAAGCTTTTGATTTTGATGAAGTCCCAAAAGTTTATTTTCGCTTTTGTTTCCTTTGCCTTTGGAGGCATATCTTGAAAAAAGTTGCTGTGGCTGATATCAAAGAGATTACTGCCTATGGTCTCCTCTAAGATTCTGATGGATTCCTGTCTCACGTTGAGGTCTTTTATCCATTTTGAGTTGATCTTTGTATACGGTATAAGAGAATGGTCGAGTTTCATTTTTCTACATATAGCTGTCCAGTTTTCCCAGCACCATTTATTGAAGAGACTGTCTTTTTTCCACTGTCTATTTTTTCCTGCTTTGTCAAAGATTAATTGACCATAGAGTTGAGGGTCCATATCTGGGCTCTCTACTCTGTTCCACTGATCTATGTGTCTGTTTTTATGCCAGTACCATGCTGTCTTGGTGATCACAGCTTTGTAATAAAGCTTGATGCCCCCAGCTTTATTTTTGTTTTTCAACATTTCTTTAGCGATTCGGGGTCTCTTCTGATTCCATACAAATTTTTGGATTATTTGCTCCAGCTCTTTGAAGAATACCGGTGGAATTTTGATCGGAATGGCATTAAAAGTATAGATTGCTCTAGGCAGTATAGACATTTTAACAACGTTTATTCTTCTGATCCAAGAGCATGGAACAGTCTTCCATCTTTTTGTGTCTTCTTTAATTTTTTTCATGAGTGTTCTGTAGTTCCTTGAGTATAGATCCTTTACCTCTTTGGTTAGGTTTATTCCCAGGTATCTTATGGTTGTTGGTGCTATAGTGAATGGAATCGATTCTCTAATTTCCCTTTCTGTATTTTCATTGTTAGTGTATAAGAAAGCCACTGATTTCTGCACATTGACTTTGTATCCTGCCACATTGCTGAATTGCTGTATGAGTTCTAGTAGTTTGGGGGTGGAGTCTTTTGGATTTTCCATATAAAGAATCATGTCATCTGCGAATAGAGAGAGTTTGACTTCTTCATTGCCAATTTGGATACCTTTTATTTCTCTTTGTTGTCTGATTGCTGTTTCTAGGACTTCTAATACTATGTTGAACAAGAGTGGTGAAAGTGGGCATCCTTGTCTTGTTCCTGATCTCAACGGGAAGGCTGCAAGCTTTTTCCCATTGAGGATGAATTTGCTGTGGGTCTTTCATAGATATATTTGATGAGGTTCAGGAATGTTCCCTCTATCCCTATACTTTGAAGCGTTTTAATCAGGAACGGATGTTGGATTTTGTCAAATGCTTTTTCTGCATCAATTGAGAGGACCATGTGGTTCTTCTCTCTTCTCATATTAATTTGTTGTATCACATTGATTGATTTGCAAATATTGAACCATCCTTGTAGCCCAGGGATGAATCCCACCTGATCCTGGTGGATAATCTTTTTAATGTGCTGTTGGATCCTGTTGGCTAGGATCTTGTTGAGAAGCTTAGCGTCCATATTAATCAGTGATATTGGTCTAAAATTCTCCTTTTTGGTAGGGTCTTTGCCTGGTTTGGGGATCAGGGTAATGCTGGCTTCATAGAAAGAGTCTGGAAGTTTTCCTTCTGCTTCAATTTTTTGAAACAGCTTCAGGAGAATAGGTGTTATTTCTTCTTTGAAAGTTTGGTAGAATTCCCCAGGGAATCCGTCAGGTCCTGGGCTCTTGTTTTTTGGGAGGTTTTTGATCACTGCTTCAATCTCGTTATTAGATATCGGTCTGTTCAGGTTGTTGATCTCTTCCTGGTCCAATTTTGGTAGTTTATAGGTTTCCAGGAATGCATCCATTTCATCTAGGTTGCTAAGCTTATTGGCATATAACTGTTGATAATAACTTCTGATGATTGTTTCTACTTCCTTGGTGTTAGTTGTGATCTCTCCCTTTTCATTCATAATTTTATGAATTTGGGCTTTCTCTCTTTTCTTTTGGATTAGTGTAGCCAATGGTTTATCGATCTTATTGATTCTTTCAAAAAAACAGCTTCTAGTTTCATTGATACGTTCTACTGTATCTCTGGTTTCTACCTCATTGATCTCAGCTCTAATCTTGATGATTTCCCTTCTTATGTGTGGACTTGGTTTGATTTGTTGTTGATTCTCCAGTTCTTTAAGGTGTAGAGACAGCTGGTATATTCTGGATTTTTCTTTTTTTTTAAGGGAGGCTTGCATGGCTATGTATTTCCCCCTTAGAACCGCTTTTGCTGTATCCCATAGGTTTTGGACCAATGTGTCTTCATTCTCATTGGTTTCCATGAATTGTTTAAGTTGTTCTTTGATCTCCTCATTGATCCAAGCATTCTTAAGCAAGGTGGTCTTTAGCTTCAGGTGTTTGCGTTCCTTCTGAACTTTGTGATCTGCATAATATGCAGGGAATAATGTCAGTCTTTTAGTGTCAGTTGAGCCCTGATTTGTGACCCAGTATGTGGTCTATTCTGGAGAAGGTTCCAAGTGCAGTTGAGAAGAATGAGTATTCTGTTGTTTTAGGGTGGAATGTTCTGTATATATCAATGAGGTCCATCTGGTCCAATGTGGCATTCAGTGCTCTTTTTTCTTTATTGATTTTCTGCTTTGATGATCTATTACTGAGAGAGGCATGTTAAGATCTCCTACTATTAATGTATTCATATCAATATGACTCTTTCTCTTGATTAATAGTTTTCTTATGTAATTGGCTGCTCCCATATTGGGGGGCATAGATATTTACAATTGTTAGATCATCTTGGTGGATAATACCTTTAATTATGTAGTGTCCTTCTGTATCTCTGACTACAGTCTTTAGTTTAAAATCTAATTTATCTGATATGAGAATCGCTACCCCGGCCTTCTTTTGAGGCCCATTGGCATGAAAGATGCTTCTCCATCCCTTCAATTTCAGTCTAGGTGTATCTTTAGGTTCAAAATGGGTCTCTTTAGACAACATATGGATGGTTCCTGTCATTTTATCCAATCTGCAACCCTGTGTCATTTTATGGGCGCATTTAGGCCATTCATATTGAGAGTGATTATTGACAGATACATTTTTATTGACATCGTGTTACCTTTGAAGTCTTTCTTTCTGTAGATTGTCTCTATATTTCTGTTCAATGATATTTTTAAGATTTTTTTCTCTTTTATAGAACCCCCCTTAATATTTCCTGCAGTGTTGGCTTGATGGTTGCATAGTCTTTTAAGCCTTGCTGGTCTTGGAAACTCTTTATCTCTCCATCCATTTTGAATGTCAGTCTTGCTGGATAAAGTATTCTTGGCTGGATGTTCTTCTCATTTAGTGCCCTGAATATATCTTGCCAGCCCTTTCTGGCTTGCCAGGTCTCTGTGAACAGATCTGATGTTATTCTGATGGGCTTTCTTCTGTACTTAAGGAGCTTCTTTGTCCTAGTAGCTTTCAAGAGGGTCTGCCTACAAATATAATTCTTCATTCTTACTATTAGGTGTCTTGAGGACTTTTGAGAATCTATAATCTTGGGGTGAAAGCCTTATGCCTCTAGTACATGAATGCTGGTTCCATTCATGAGATTGGAAAAATTTTCAGGGACAACTTTTTCCACTAATCTTCTAGACTTCTTTCTTTCTCCTCCCTTTCAGGGATTCCAATAATTCTGACATTGGAATGTTTCGTGGCATCATTTATTTCCCTGATTCTGTTTTCATGGCTTCTAAGCTGTTTGTTCCAGGCTTCCTCCTGATCCTTTCTCTCTATCTGTTTGTCCTCCAGATCACTAATTCTATCTTCTGTCTCAGTTACCCTAGCTTTGAGAGAATTTAGATTAGATTGGAACTCATTGAGAGCATTGTGAACATCATCCCTGGTGGCTTTCAGTTCTGCCCTAATCAATTCCGTTTGGTCATCCATGGCTTTCTCCAACCTATTGCCTGGATAGCTGTTAGCCTGAATTCCCTTTCCGACTTATTGTCTCTGTTGATAGCCATTAGCTCTGTTGTAGAAGGCCCATCCTCTGTATTTTTCTTCTGAGGGCATTCCTACTCCTAGTCATTTTGGTGAGAGATGGCTGAATGGATGTAGCTGGATGTATCAACCATGGTGCAGTCAAGGTGCACCCTGGAATGTTTCTCAGCAATCAGAATTCCCCACCCAAATGATAGAAAATAGAAAAGAAAAAGAAAAGAAAAAAGAGAGAGAGGGAAAAAAGGGAAGATAAAAGAGAAGGCTCAGCCCAAATGGGCCCTAAGGTAAGATTTATGAAGTATACAAACAAAAACAGACAAACAAAAAGACTGATAAAAGTATATGACAAGAGAAAAAAAATATATTTTTGTATTCTATATATATGTCTCATATATATGTATATATATACATATATATATATATATATATATATATATATAAGCAAAAAAAAGAAGAACCTCGTCAAAAAGAACCCCAAGTATAAGATTTATATACTATCAGGACAAACACAAATACACAGAAACACTGGTGGAAGAAAAAGATGGGAGAGTGTTTATAAATTCTCAGTGTGGGTGAGGAAGGTTATTTTTATTCTTCCTGGATGTATCTTGATATCTTTGTTAAAGGACTCAACTTTCCTAAGATAAAGGGAGATTGAAAATTGGTTTACCTATAAGGGCAGCATTGATTGGGGAAAGGGGGTTATCTTGAAGTTTAACTCTATATGAATATTAGAAAATAAAAATAAAAAAAGAATAAACTAGATTAAACTAAACTAAAATTAAAAAAATTTAAAAAAATAGAAAAGCAAAGGAAAAACATGGGTGTATGTATCAAAAAGTTCAGGTTAGAAGGTTATTATGGAATTTGATGTACTGGACATCTCACTGTGAAGGTAAATAGGTTAAAATATTATCTATATAAAAAAAATGAACCAGAATAGTGGTAACGAGTTAAAAATAAAAGTTGTATCTATGAAGTAGTGGTGGTTGTTCCCTCGTTGTCTTTTTTTTTTCTTTTCTTGTTGGTTTTCTGGGGGAGGGGCCTGCCACGTGGGTTTTCAGTCAATGATGTTCCCTGAGTTAAGTCCTCCCGCCCCCCCCAAGGGGGTGGGCTCTGAGGAGACCGGTTTTTTCAGGCTTTTGTTTTCTGGAGGTTTTTATGTTTGTTCATCTGTTTTCTCTTGCCTTGACAGCTTTTGATGGTTTTTGGAGTTTTAGAGGAAAGCAAACTGCACCCCGACCTCCCTCTCAGAAAGAAGCCTCAGTCTGCTCCCCTGTGAGTGCTGGAGGGCACATAAATTCCCCTTTGGCCATTGGCAGAGCAGGTTTCGAGTCACAGTCCTTGGGGACACAGGATCTCCTGCTTGTATCCAAAACCACAGCAGCAGTGGCTGTCTGGGCAGCACCAGACCGCCAGAGATGTTCCAAGCAGTGATCACACACAGATTTTCCCACTGGCCTGGGCTGGGAGTGCCTGGTCTTTCCAGGTCCAAGAGCTCCCGGCTGGCACCTGCATGCACCTCTCCCAGGGGAGGGTGTGGGGCGCACGTGTCTCAGGCTCTGATAGCGTGGCGCGGTGTTCTGCTGTCTGGCGAGGCTCCCAGCCCCTCACGGGAGCATTCTCCAACGCGCTGGGACCAAGACCTAGTTTCTCCTCTACACTCTTTCTGGCTCAGCGCCAGGGGAAGCTGTCCTGGGTCCGGGGACTTAAGCCCCTGTCCCTAACTGCTCCGATTCCCCCCCCCCCCCCCGCAATCCTTTGCTCTTTCTGAGTGCTTTCAACCAGACTCCAAGTTAATGCTGGTCCCCAGAGGCAGGGCACTCTCATGTATTAGGGGTATTACTTTCCAATTGGTAGCCTCTGGTGGCTCCCCCCCCCCTTTTGTTTATCTTCCAATATCAGTCCCACGTTCCCACTCTGCTTTACCTGCCCACTGGTGTCTTCTGCCCCTGTATAGATCCAGACATATATAATTCTGATCTCAGCCTGATTTCATGGGTGATCAGAGTTCTTTGGTAGGTAATCAGCTAGCTCACTTTAGGGTACAGGTTGAAACGGTGCCTCCTCCTACTTCCCCGCCATCTTGTTTCCCCCCGCATTGTAGTTTTGATCTGTATTTCCTTAATTAGTGATGTCAAGCACCTTTGCATTGGCTATTTGTATGTCTTCTTTGAAAAATGTCTATTTACATCCTCTCCATTTATAATAGCATTGTTTTAGTTTTGGGTTTTCTCCTCTTCTTCCCTCTTCTTCCCCTCCCCCTCTTCCTTTTCTCTCTCTCTCTCTTTTTTGCTACTGAGTTGTATGAGTTCCTTACATTGGATATTAACTTATTATGAGATAGATGGTTTACAAGTATTTTCTCCCATTCCATAGGTTGCCCTTTCACTTTGTTGATGGTTTCTTTTGCTGAGCAGAAACTTTTTATTTTGGTGTCCCACCTGTTTTTTATTTTGTTGCTTGTGCTTTTGATACAATGTCCAAAATATTATTGCCAAGATCAATATTAAAGAGTTTTTTCCCCCCTGTTTTCTTCTTGGAATATTGAGGTTTCAGATCTCACATAAGTTTTTAATCTATTTTAAATTAGTTTTTACTAACCATAGAAGATACGGGTTCAGTTTTATTACAGATTGCTACCCAATTTTCCAACATCATTTATGGAAGAGACCATTAAGTAAGTATTACTTACTTAATTAAGTATTCAATTAAGTATTCTTGTTTCCCTTATCAATTATTAATTGTCTATATATTAAGATTTATCCAAGCTCTTGATTCTGTTTTATTGGTATATGTTCTGTTTTTATGTCAGTACTATTCTGTTTTGATTATTATAGCCTTGCGATATAGTTTGAAAACAGGAAGTGTATGTAATGCCTCTAACTTTGTTCTCTCTCAGAATTGCTTTAACTATTCAGGGTCTTTTGTGTTTCCAAACAAACTTTAAGATTTTTTTTCTATTTTCAGAAAAATTTCATTAAAATATTGATAGGAATTGCATTGAATCTATAGATGGCTTTGGATAGTATCAACATTTTAAAAACATTAACTTCCAATCTATAAACCTAGGATATCATTCACTTAAGAGTCTTCAATTTCTTTCATCAAAATGTTACCGTTTTTAGTGCTTAGATTGTAACCAACCTTTTTAAAATGTATTCCCTAAGTACTCTATTGTTTTGATGTTATTGTGACTGAGACAGTTGTCCTTATTTCTATTTCAGATATTTTATTGTTAGTGTATAGGAATGCAACTGATTTCTGCATGTTGATTTTGTATCCTTTGACTTTACTGCTTTCATTTAGTAGTCCTAAAAGTTTGGTGGTAGAATCCTTGGGATTTTCTCCATATAAGATCACATCATTTGCAAACTTCACTTTTTCTTTTTCAACTTGGATGCCTTTTCTTTTTCTTGCTTAATTGCTCTAAGATTTCCAGTACTAAATTGAATAGGAATGATGAGAATGGGCACCTTTATCCTGATCTTAGATGAAAACCTCTAAGTCTTTTGCTTATAGACTTGTCATGTATGACCTTTTATTTTTTTGAGATATGTTCCTTTTATATCAAATTTATTGCAAGTTTTTATAAGATGGTAAACTTTTTCAAATGCCTTTTCTGTATCTATTGAGATGATCATGTGATTTTTACATCATTTTGTTAATGTGGTGTTATATATATAATGACACATATGTAGATCCACCTTTGCATCTCACAGATAAATCTCAATTGGTCACAGAATATTACCATTTTAATGTTCTGTTGAGTTTTGCTGGAATTTTGTTGAGAATTTTTGTGTCAATTGTCATCATGGATATTATTTATTATCTAGGCTTTTAGTTTTCTTTTCTTTAGTGTCCTTAACTGGTTTTGGTATCAGAGTAATGTTAACATTATAAAATGAGTTTGAGAGAATTCCTTTCTGTTTAATTTTTGGGAAGCATTTGAGAAGGATTGGCATTAATTATTCTTTACATTTTTGGTAGAATTGACTAGTGAAATCATCAAAAGTGAAAGTGAGGTATTCAAGTCTCTAGGTATGAATTTTTCTTTGATGGGTGGTTTTTGGCAAATGATTCAATCTCCTTATCATTATAGGTCTTAAGATTTTATATTTCTTTACAATTAAGTCTTTGTAGATGATATGTTTCTAGGAATTTTTCCATTTCTTCTAGGTTATCCAATTTTTAAATTTACAATTGCTCCCTTTATCTCATAATCTTTGAGTCTCTCTAGTATCATTTGTAATGTCTACCCTTTCATTTCTGACTTTTGAGTGTTTCTTTTTTCCACGTTGTCTTAGCCAAAGTTTTGTCAATTTTATTTACTTTTTTACAAAAAATCTTGGAACACTGAAAAAATAAAATAAAATAAGAATAAAGAGTACTTCTTTAACTCCTTAAAAAAAACACTTCTTATCATCATTGATCTTTTTATTATTTTTCTTATTTTTATTTCTATTCTGTTCTTTACTATTTCATTATTTGTGCTAACTTTGGGCTTAGTTTTTTCTTCTTTTATACTTCCTTGTGATGAAAAGTTGTTCACTTGATATCGTTCTTTTTTTGTCACGTAGATGTTTATACCTATAAACTTGCCTCTTAGAATTGCTTTTGCATCATCCTTAAGTTTTGGTGTATTGTGTTTCTATTTTCATTTATCCCAAGTTGTTTTTTTTCATTTTACATTTTATTTATTCTTTGACCTATTGGTTGTCTGGGAGTGTGCTGTTTAATTTACATATATCTGTGAATTTTCCTGTTTTCATCCATTTATTGATTTCTAATTTCATACTACTTTAGTTAGAAAAAATACTTGGTAAGATTTTAATCTTCTTAGATATACTAAAACTTGTTTTATTGCCTGTCAAATGATCTTTCCTGGAGAATGTTGTGTGTGCATTTGGGAAGGAAAGAGAATGTGTATTGTGTTTCTGTTGTATGGAGTGCTCGATATGTCTGTTAGATCCATTTGGTCTAAAGTATTGTTCAAGTTCAATGTTTCCTCATTGATTTTCTGTCTGGATGATCTATGCCTGGATGATGTAGAAAATGAGGTACTGAAGTCTCCTACTATTACTGTATAGTTGTCTATTTCTCCCTTCATATCTGTTAGTATTTGCTTCTTACACTTAGGTGTCTGATATTGGGTGCATAAAAATTTATGATTATTACATCCTCCTAATGAATTCGTACCTTAATAATATATAACTCCCTTTTTGGGTCTCTTGTTACACTTATGAGCTTAAGTCTATAAGCTTCTGAGTCTATAAGTCTTTTGAGCTCTGTCTGATATAAGGTAGTTACCTTGCTCTAATTTGGTTTCCACTTGTATGGCATTCTTATCCATTCCTTCACTTTGACCCTACATGTGTCCTTGAGTATTAGTAACCATGTATGAGTGGGTTTATTTTTTGACTCTCAATTCTGTTCATTTGGTGTGTGTGTTTTTATGCCAGTACCAACTGTTTTGATTACTCTATCTTTATAATACAGCTTAAAATAAGAAAGTGTGATGTCTCCAGCTGTTTTTTTTCAGAATTGCTTTGACTATTAAGGTATTTATGATTCTATATAAATTTAAGGGTTTTTTTTTCCAATTCTGTAAAAAAAATGCCATTGGAATCTTGATAGGAATTGCATTGACTTTATAGGTGGCTTTGGGTATTATGGACATTTTGACAATATTAATTCTTCCAATTCATGAACATAGGATAATTTTCCTACTTATTTTTTTCTTTTTCATTTTCTTTCATTAATGTTTTATAGTTTTTAGTATGGTACATTTTACCTCCTGGGTTAAACTTATTCCTAAGTATTTAATTTTCTTGATTCTATTATAAATGGAATTACTTTCTTTATTCCTTTTTCAGATAATTTGTTGTTAGTATATAGAAGAGCTATGGATTTTTGCATGTTAATTTTGCATCCTGCAACTTTATTGAATTCATTGATCTAACATTTTTTGGTTGAGTTTTTAGCAAAGAATTAGTCTTCCTGTCTGAGTGGAGCAGGAGGACTGGCTTCAGAGGTGGCAATCCTGTGCCCATTTCCCTGGCGAAATAGGGCCACTGGTTTTGCTCTGCCAAAGACCAGTTCTGCCTGTTGTATTCTCTGTTCAAGTGTTTCTGGGCTATAAAGTCTCAAACTACTCTGTTTAGGCTTTCTGGTTAGGCTGGGCCAGGAGCTGTACTCAGCAGTGGGTGAGGCTATGTGAATGAGCTCCCTGCCAAGGCAGAATGGGCAGGTTAGCCTCAAGCAGCCTCTCTGGTGTTCCTAATCAGGCCTTCCAGTTGGTACAGCAGTTGGTATGGCTACAATTTAGTTCCTTTGCCTGGGAAAAATAGAGAAGCTGACTCCAAGTCCATCAAGGCTCTTTGTGAGCTTGACTCTAGTTAACTTGGTCCCCATAATCTGGCCAAATAATACCACTGTCTTTGCTCTGCAAATAATCAGCCCCATTTGCCATAATCTACTCAATTTGTGTTGGGCCACACAGCTTCCAGGTGTTCTACCAGTTTTCTTGATCATTTAGTGCAAGGAGATATACTCAATAGTGAACAATGCTGACTCAGCTCCGCCATCTGAGCAGTAGTAGACCAAGCTCCAGGGCTAGCAAGACTCTTTTTTTCAAAACCCAAATCATACAGACCTGAATCTCACCACATTTCCTGGTGAGATTATGCCACCATCTTGTCTCTGCAGATAAGCAAACCTGCTGGTTGGGACTACTACTTCTCGTACTGCAGGTAGGAACTCAGTCTGTCAAGGTCTGAGTGTTGGTTTTTGCAAGCACTTCTTTCCTTCCCTGTAATAGATTCCCCGTGGTCAAGTCCCATGGATTACTCCACAGTCCCCATGGTGTGAGACCAAGTGGGGGCTCCCAAGAGATGACACACAATGCTAGAGGAACCAGATGCCCCACCTAGGTTCTTTTTTCCAACTGAAGACATTGGGGGCTCAGGGGAAATCTCACTCCAATGGGCATGGGAGAGGGGCAATAGTGTCAGTGTGTAGCCACTTCTCCTACCTCTCTAATGCAGTCTGTCTTGGTCTCTGTGATGTGGAGAGGGGGGTGCTTCAGCTTTATCCTAATGTTCTAAGATTTTTCCCAAGGGTGTCTATCCATGAATAGATTTCAGTTTTTCTTCTTGTTTGGGGGAATATGGTCAGGAATGACCTATGTCACAATTTTGGTGTGCCACTCCTCCTCCCACATTTTATGTTTCTGATGCCATAATTTACCTTTGTTTATTTTGCATATTCATTAACAAATTACTGTAGCTGTAGTTATTTTTAATACTTTTCTCCTTTAATCTTTATGGTAGTTAGTATGTTATCGTACTGCAGTATAAGAGTATTCTGAATTTAACTATATAAATATATTGTCTTTACTAGTGTGCTGTATGTTTAAATATCACATGACAATTAGTGTCCTTTCATTTCAGCTTGAAGAACTTCCAGGATTTCTTATAAGGCAGTTTCAATGGTGATGAACTCACTTAGCTTCTATTTCTTTTTGAGTCTTATTTCACCTTCATTTCTGGTGGACAACTTTGCCTGGTAAAGTATTCTTTTTAGGGAGTTTCTTTCAACACTTGAATCTATCATCCCACTGTTTTTTGGACTGCAGTGTATTTGCAGAGATTGCTTCTAATGCTTGAGAGGATTCCCACATATGAGATAAATATTTTCCTCTTGCTGCTTTTAAAATTCTGTCTTTGTATTTGATTTTATACAGTTTTATTATATTATGTATTGGCAAATATTATTGTAGATAGAAACTTTGCAGTGATTTCTTAGCTTTTGAACTTGGATATTCAAATATCTCCCCAGATTTGGGAAATTCTCAGGCATTATTTCTTTACATAAGCTCTGCCCTTTTCTTCTTCTGTGATTCCAATCATTCACATATTAGTTAGATTACTGGTGTTCCATGGTTCATATAGTCTTCATTAATTTTTTATTTTCTCTTCTTTGTATAATTTGAATACTGTCTTCTACTTTACAAATATTTTCTCCTGCTGGATTGGCTATCAACTCTGGAGTTTGTTTGATTCTGCTTTATGATCTCTATCCTTCTGTTAAACTTCTCATTTTGTGTATTCTTTTCTTTCTTCTGTTGATCTGACTTTTGTGTCTTCTTACAGCTCAGTGAGCTTCTTTAAAACAGCTATTTTGAATTCTTTATCAGTTAAATTGCAAATCTCCAATTCTTTGGGGCTATTGAAAAATAATGTATTTCTTGCATGGTTTAGTGTTTACTTGATTTTTTTTATGTTCCTTGACGTTCTCTCTGCTTTCATTGCATTTTAAAAAGTAGTCGCCATTTGTATGTCTTGATTGGAGAAGTGTCTGTTCATATCTTCTGCCCATTTTTTGATGTGTTTGTCTGTTTCGTGTGGGTTGAGTTTGAGGAGTTCATTATAGATCCTGGATACCAACCTTTTGTCTGTACTGTCATTTGCAAATATCTTCTCCCATTCCGTGGGTTGCCTCTTTGTTTTTTTGACTGTTTCCTTTGCTGTGCAGAAGCTTTTGATTTTGATGAAGTCCCAGAAGTTTATTTTCGCTTTTGTTTCCTTTGCCTTTGGAGACGTATCTTGAAAGAAGTTGCAGACACTTCTCCAATCAAGAAATACAAATGGCTATCAGACACATGAAAAAATGCTCATCATCATTAGCCCTCAGGGAGATTCAAATTAAAACCACATTGAGATATCACCTTACACCAGTTAGAATGGCCAAAATTAACAAAACAGGAAACAACATGTGTTGGAGAGGATGTGGAGAAAGGGGAACCCTCTTCCACTGTTGGTGGGAATGCAAGTTGGTGCAGCCTCTTTGGAGAACAGTGTGGAGATTCCTCAAGAAATTAAAAATAAAAATTCCCTATGACCCTGCCATTGCACTCCTGGGTATTTACCCCAAAGATACAGATGTCGTGAAAAGAAGGGCCATCTGTACCCCAATGTTTATAGCAGCAATGGCCACAGTTGCCAAACTATGGAAAGAACCAAGATGCCCTTCAACGGATGAATGGATAAGGAAGATGTGGTCCATATACACTATGGAGTATTATGCCTCCATCAGAAAGGACGAATATCCAACTTTTGTAGCAACATGGACGGGACTGGAAGAGATTATGCTGAGTGAAATCAGTCAAGCAGAGAGAGTCAATTATCATATGGTTTCACTCATTTGTGGAGCATAACCAATAGCATGGAGGACAAGGGGTGTTAGAGAGGAGTAGGGAATTTGGGTAAATTGGAAGGGGAGGTGAACCATGAGAGACTATGGACTCTGAAAAACAGTCTGAGGGGTTTGAAGTGGCAGGGGGGTGGGAGGTTGGGGTACCAGGTGGTGGGTATTATGGAGGGCACAGCTTGCATGGAGCACTGGGTGTGGTGAAAAAATAATGAATACTGTTTTTCTGAAAATAAATAAATTGGGAAAAAAAAAAAAAAAGTAGTCACCTCCTCCAGGTTTACTGACTGGTTTCCAGAGGGAAATCGCTTCTTTCAGCCCTGCTAGGAATTCTGATGTTTTTTCAGACCATTCAATGGGTATGCCTGCTCTACAATTTGTGCTTTTTGTTTGTTTGTTTTGATGGCAGAATTCTTAAGCCTTCTTTCTGTGCTGCCAAGACAGGTTGGTTGCTGAGAGCCTCCTTTTTGCTTTCTTTATGGCAGTGCTGAGTGCTCAAGTTTATGGTTTCTTCCAGGTCAGTTTTCTGGGGGTGTTTACTATCTGTCTAAATTCACTCTTATTGCTGTTGGGAGCATGCAGAGGAAGCCAGCCACAAGGTGGATTTTGTGGGGGTGAGACACATGGAGTATTGGAGGTGCCTGTGGACCAGTTTGCGGGAATCCACAGGTGAAGTGTTTTCAGCAGTTGATGTGTGGGCCTCCAGAGTCCTTTGACACAGTTAGCCATTACTTCCCTTCTACACATTCAGTTCTGAACCTTGGTGGCTGTTATCTCAGCCACTCTTTGACATTAGGTCATGTGACTTATGACTCAGTTCTCTGGATGAGATAAGAGAAAAATAGGTCTTTTTGGCAGTACTCACTCACATGCTGGGTACTCACTCACATACCCACTTTTTCCCACAGGAGATATCTTGGGATGAAAAGGGCTCTCTTTGCACAGAAGTATGCTGCCCTGAAGAAGGAGTGGTGTAGGTAAAGTCAAACTGCTCCTTTTACCCTCTATGGTGTATCTAATCTCAGATTTTGTTGTTGTTCCAACAGTGTGCTAGGACTTCTCTGCTGGACTCCTGGATTTCAACAAAGCCTCTCCCATATGTGGATAATCATCAAATTGGTTCTCTTTTTCACAGCAGGTAGATGGTAAAAACAAAACAAAACAAAACAAAAACCCACACAAAACTCCTACAATATTGATGTCATCACTGTAATCTTCTTTCTTGCCAAGTATTTTATAGGAAATGTCACTTTTATTTCTCTGATATATCCAATTATGTCAAAGTCCTTTTTAGAAATCTTTCTCCCTTCTCATTGAGAAAGGTTCTTCTTTTGTAGCATTTTGATGCAGTAGTATTTTTAGTATTTGCAAATGTAAATGTACAAAAGCTCTTCTTCCTCTTCTGAGGTAAATTAGAATAATTAGCAGCAAAGCCCTCACTATTTTTTTACCTGATATGGACGGTGGCATAAACAGTTTTTGTCTGTAAGACAGAGTATTTTATTCTCAGTATCTTCCTTAATTTTCCTTATCCAAATCCTGTTTTAGTTGAACCAGAATATTCATTTCTGTATTTGACTTATACTGTACATTTAGAAGGATGCATTTATAAAGATTCCTTTGATAATTAGAGCTCTATACATAAACCACTGTTTCCCCCCTCAACAATATAACTGTTTATCAATTTTTTTACAAACCCTATTGATTTTAAAAGTAACGTGCTATTGCAGAACACTTCCATTAAAACAAATAATTATAAGCCTCATATTATTTAATCATTGGCTAAAGATTAAACTGAAGCCATACACTGAGAGGCTTAATAAGAGACTGTAATTGAGAAAATAAAATGCTGTTGACAGGATTTATTTCAGAAGCCATAATTCCAAACTAGTCTTTCACGTTTGTCAAATATAAGTAAAAGCTGGGGAGGATTTTTAAGTCATTAAAGATGAAATCCTTAATATATGTTAAGGTAATGGCCCTATACTGTCAAATTTATGTTTATCCTTTATCATGTTTTCATGAGAGTATCAAGACTAAATTATTTGAATGAAAATATTTTGGCATATCCTGGTATTAAAAATTGAATATAATTTTGAAAGCAGGTGGTACAGAAGACTAGCTACATCAGATGAACTTTCTAACTAAAATGCTAGATTAAAAAGAATGTATTTTAAAAAGTATTGCTGAAATGACATAAAAATATGCTCAGGAAAACCAAAAGAAGTAAAAACATTTAACTTGCAGATTCCTGCTAAAAATAGGGTGTGTGTGTGTGTGTGTGTGTATTTATGGTGTACATATTTTTGTAAAATTAACTGATCTATAAGAATAATGCAGGAAGCTGGGGAGAATATAAGAGGTAATTTTTCCACAATAAAAGAAAAATAAAAAAGAGGGCACAATCAAGTATTTCAGGAAATACATTATGTATGGCTTATGATGGCATACATAAGAACTGAGAAAAAATGGAATGAGATTATAACAGATTATAAAAATGGAATGAGATTATAATAGCACAGAATGGAAACCATTAGAATCTTATATATTTTATATTAGTGTTACATATTTTCTGAAAGCTTAAAATATTTCATAAAAAGTAAAATGAAAAAGCGTACTACAGAAAGTATTCTAGATAATTAGGTACTATTTTACATTGCTATATCTTTTACCTTGATTGTCAAAAGATGAAAAACTGATCCTGTTTGTTGAGACTTCCCGTGGTGTGATGTCACTGGTGAAAAAATCTTCTTTATGTTGTGGGGACATATAACTGTCTTTAAATAAATTCACAAAGACATTATGACTATTTAAATAATACCCCCCAGTCTCCATGTAGTAGTCCTTATTTCTGCATTTGTAATCTTTTCATGTTTGAGTAGTCACTTGTCTATGATTCTGATTTCTATAAAATTCTTCATTTTCTCTCCTTTTTTCTGTATTCTTAGATAACATCTTCCTTAATCTTGACCTTTAATCAAACCCATTTTATCTTAAATGTGAATATTAATATTTGTATATGATCTATAATCTCCTTTCAACTCTTTTCCTCTTAAAAATTTCTCTTAGCATGGAGGACAAGGGGCGTTAGAGAGTAGTAGGGAATTTGGGTAAATTGGAAGGGGAGGTGAACCATGAGAGACTATGGACTCTGAAAAACAGTCTGAGGGGTTTGAAGTGGCGGGGGGGTGGGAGGTTGGGGTACCAGGTGGTGGGTATTATAGAGGGCACAGCTTGCATGGAGCACTGGGTGTGGTGAAAAAATAATGAATACTGTTTTTCTGAAAATAAATAAATTGGGAAAAAAAATTTCTCTTAAATTTTGCTTAGAAGATTTGTAAATTAACAATAAATAAACACAGATTAGGTAACTAAATTAATTTTGTTCTTAAAGGACATGGTATTTTAAACTGATTAAATGTAGATGAGAATACTTCATCAGGAATACTGAAGCAAACAGTAATTCAAAGTACCTAAACAAAAATAGTCTGAAGATTAAAGAGGGAAAAGTGACTCTTTACAATTTATCAGATTTGTTTGAGTAAGACACAAAATAAATTAACTGCTTGATTCAAACAATTTCATTTCTATACCACCTTAATTATAATCTCTTTGAGTAAATAATTTTTATTTGATTCATTTTTTAAATTTTATATTAATTCCAGTTCACATAACTGACTGAAACTAACAGTGTTAGTTTCAGGTGTACAATATAGTAATTTAACAATTCCATATAACACACTGTGTTCATCATTACAAATACACTCCTTAATCCTCATCACCTACTTCTCCCATCCTCCTACCCTACTCCCCTCTGGTAACCATCAGTTTGTTCTCTAGAGGTAAGAGTCTGTTACTTGGTTTGTCTCTCTCTGTCTCCTTTTTTTCCCATTGCTCTTTTGTTTCTTGAATTCCACATGAGTGAAATCATATGGTATTTTGTCTTTTTCTGACCTTTTTCACTTGGAATTATACTCTCTAGTTTCATCCATGTTGTATCAAATGGAACTAAAAATGGATTAAAGACTTAAATGTGAGACTTGAAATCATAAAAATCCTACAAGAGAGCTTAGGAAGTAATGTCTCTGACATTGGATGAGGCAACATTTTTCCAGATATGTCTCCTGATGCACAGAAGTATTGCTAGTACATCAAAATGAAAACTATTGCTAATACATCTAAATGAAAAGCTTCTGCACAGTGAAGGAAACAATCAATAAAATTAAAGGTAACCTGCTAAACAGGAGAAGATATTTGATTATTTTTAGCTACTTTTTTTTTCAGGAATAGAATTTTGATATAATTAAATAAATAAAGCATTCAAAAGCAAAGCTTCAGAAATCTTGCTTTAATCTTAAATTTCACTAAGAACACCTATTTTGTTGCTTTTATGTGAGGATTCAGCTATTTCTGAATTCTAGATTTCAGCATCGTTTCTGCAAAAATTCAGGACTACAGTATTTCTTGCACCTAAGAGGAATGTATTGGTCACCTGGGTGGCTCATGTGGTTCAGTGTCTGACTCTTGATTTCAGCTCAGGTCATGATTTCAGGGTTGTTAGATTGAGGTCCTCCCCTGCCACACACTGGGTTCTACACTGAGCATGGAACCTGTTTAAGATTCTCTCTCCCTCTACCCCTTCTCCCCTCACGTGTACACATGTGCGTGAACACTCTCCCTCTCTTTCTCTAAAAAAAGAGAAAGAGAGAGAGAAATGTATCTAACATTGTTACTCTAGGATCAGAAGCTGTAGTGTTGTCTTTGAATTATATAACCCAGCTACATAACTACTCCAGTAGAGATGTAAATCCACACGCCAACTTTATATGCAGGGATATGGTAGACCAATGAAATAACTGTGATAATGTTCTTCTCAAACTTATCAACTAGCCTTTTTCACTTTTTCAAATTTAAAGCAACTTTTCTTTCTAAGCCAGAAATAGAAAGTGAGTAGAAGAGTAGTAAGAAATATTACACCAAGTATTTTCCAAGGTCACTTGAGCACTGGATTTTATCACTTACTTTGTAAATATGTTTTAAAACTAATAATATCTAGCTAATGTTCTATTGATAGTAAATACCAGAGTTTACTTAATTACAAGAGGAAATTCATGGAGATTTTTAGCCATATATAACAAATAATTACTGTTGTCATTAAAGATCCATACCTAATTATAATCCCCAAAATGACATAAACCATAAATATTAGACTTAAAAAATACTTGTTCTTACCAGGGTGACTTTTAAATTCTGTACTGATTTCACCAGTTATTTTTTCTCCTCCAGCAGTATATGTCAACTGTTCTACATCAGTCTCTATAGACCAAAAAGGAAAAAAAAAATCCAAACACTTTATAAGGTAAAGCATTAATGTGTGGTCATGTATGTGTGTGTGCCTGTGTGTAGTACAAACTTGATCAGCATGTATTCTTATAGAAGAAGAGAAAAATGCAATGTCTGAATTGCACAATAAAAAATGTCATAGAATTTGAAGGGCTCTTAGCAATCATATAAACCTCATTATAATGAGCCTCAGAGGGGCACCTGGGTGGCTCAGTCAGTTAAGCATCTGCCTTTGACTCAGGTCATAATCCCAGGTTCCTAGGATTGAGCCCGGCATCAGGCTCCCTGCTCAGCTCAGCTCCCTGCTCAGGCTCCCTCTCTCACTCCCCCTGCTTGTGTTCCTTCCCTTGTTGTGTCTCCCTCTCTCAGATAAATAAAGTCTTTAAAAAAAAATAAGGCTCAGAAATGTTTAGGGATTTGATCAAGAAAACATATCAAGATGATGACAAAACTGATGCACAAACTGACATCCCCTAATTCCTTAACCAGTGCTTTTTTGCTAACAAAATGTTAGTAACTTGGAAGTTATATTAACATAAATTTCTCAAGATGATTTACATTTTTTACAAAATTTATGTTAATAATATAACTTCCAAGTTTATGCTAAAAGAATATTCATGCTATAGGATATACAACTGAGATGGAACATAACACTTTTGTTCATGGTTCAAGTTATAAACCATAGTCCCACATCAGGAAAAGTTACTATGAGGCAGAAATGTTGACTCTCTTGACTATTTTATGTTATTTTAAGGTTATATGTAAATCAAGTGGGCATCAGTGAGGTAGAATCTAGTAAGATATTCTGTGGTCTAAAAAGAAAGTGCCTATCAGTTCCCTTGTAGTTGGGAAAAGGAATATGAATGAATTTGCCACAGTACCAGTATTGTGATTGCATACCATTTTATTTTTTATGTGATTTTAACATTTGCTGGATTTAGAAACTATTAATGAGGTCAAAAAAGAGGAAAGACACATGAAAGATATTAAAAAGGAATTTACATCAAATCAAAAAGAAGATAATTAGGATTGGTGACTTGGGCCAAATAATGAAACTAATGTTTTGTGAATGAAAGTTGGTTATTGGAGAGTGTGTATTAGAGACTGGAAACCTGTCATGAACCTGAATCCATAAGGTGGATCTTGCTTTGTTGTACACGCTGAGACTATGAATAACTGTTAAAGGTTGTACTATGACTTTTGGACCCCAAATATACATTCACCACAACCTAAGAAGAGGTGGGAACCAGCCTGAGTATCTCACCAAAAAGAACCACAAAAAATAAGGCTGGATGCAACAACTTTCAATAAGCACATAATGACATTTTGTTAAAGCAAAATGATATAGAGGAATGCAAAGTGGGGTTGTTAGAAGATATATTTGAGACTCTCTGGTTGTGTCTGCAGTTGGCATAAGTAAGACTGAATGGTTCATTTGGAACGAGTGTGAGGAGATTCTTAAATAAGGAGACATCGAGAACATTTCACAGCAGATAGGATTAAAAACTGAGGGGGAAAGGTATGTCCTAGAGAAATTTATAGTCTAGTTAAGAATTGGTTTCTGAGATGCCCTTCAACAGATAAATGGATAAAGAAAATGTGGTACATATATACAATGGAATATTTTTCAGCCATCAGAAAGGATGAATACCTACCATTCACATCAACATGGATGGAACTGGAGGGGATTATGTTAAGTGTAGTAAGTCAATCAGAGAAAGACAGTTATCATATGGTTTCACTCATATGTGGAACATAAGCAGTATCATGGAGGACCGTAGAGGAAAGGAGGGAAATCTGAAGGGGAAGATATCAGAAAGGGAGACAAACCATGAGAGACTATGGGCTCCGGGAAACAAACTGAGGGTTTCAGAGGGGAGCAGGAGGTGGTAAGGGTGTAAAACAAGGTGATGAGTATTAAGAAGAGTATGTGTTGTGATGAGCACTGAGTCTTATATGCAACTAATGAATCATTGAACACTACATCAAAAACCAATGATGTGCTATACAGTGGCTAACTGAACATAATAGAAAAAACGTCTCCTCCTTCACAACACCCTCTTCTGCCAGGACAAGAGGTAGTAGTATAAACTATGAACTATATGACAAAACTAAAGATTTCTACTTCACCAGAGATATAAATTTGTTTGATATTTCAATCATACAGAGAGAATTAGTAACTAATGAAATAACTATCTTCTAAATTCCTCTACTTATCCATTTCCTAAGCTAGAATTTCTGCTTTGCAAATACAAAGCAACTATCCTATGTAGCCTGAAAAAAGAAAGGGAGTAGAGCAGCTTTTGAAATGCTTCCATCAAGCATATTCCAAGCTCAATTTCATGTCAGGTTTTTTGAGGATCACATTTTAATGGATGGGTTCTAAAACCTGTAATAGGTGGCTAATTATCCATTTATAGTAACTGCTAGAATTCCACTAACTATAGGAGGGACTTTACAAAGATGTTTTAAAATGTAATAATAGCACATAGATTCTATAGTCTTTAAAGATCCAAGTTTAAACTCCAGAAGAAATAAATAACCCTTAAATAGACTTGAAATAGTTTTGTTCTTACCAGCATGACTCTTTGACTGTGTCTTGATCTCCTTTAGCATACCTCTTCCCATAGCGCCTAGGAGGGGCTCTGCATCAATCTCTATAGAAATAAACAGTTTCAAAACACTTTTGTATCGTGAGATTAAGATAGGGTATGTGCTTTTGGGTAAATTGGAAGGGGAGGTGAACCATGAGAGACTATGGACTCTGAAAAACAATCTGAGGGGTTTGAAGTGGCGGGGGAGGTGGGAGGTTGGGGTACGAGGTGGTGGATATTATAGAGGGCATGGCTTGCATGGAGCACTGGGTGTGGTGAAAAAATAATGAATACTGTTTTTCTGAAAATAAATAAATTGGAAAAAAAACACTTTTGTAAGGTAAATGTTAACAGATGTGTGTTTGTGTGTCTGGTGTCCTTCTATTTGACATTTCTTATTATAGGAGGAGAATTATAATGAAATGTCTGGGTTGTAGAAACATAATAACTTACAATCTGAAGAGCTGTTAGTAAACAGGTAAACCTCACTATACTGAAGCCTAGAGATGTTTAGTGATTTGACAAAGGTCACATATCTGGGTAATGACCAAATTGATGCACACACTGTTGTTTTTTCTAGAGCTTTAACCAGAAAACATACAGTCTTTTGCAAACTTAAATAATCTCAAAGCATTTAACTTAATAGTATGATTTCCATGTACATTTAAAAAAAAACATTCATATGGAAGGGATATACCTAGTGAGGGAGGACTTAACATTTTTTTCCCAGGTCAGTTTACAAACTATGGTTAGTGGAGTCACAGATATTACTGTGAGGCAGAAATTCTTTGACTTGTCCAGGAGTATTAGGCTATGTCACTTTAAATCAAGTAGGCATTAGTGATTAAAAGAATAACAAATAATACACAGAATGAGATAAATAGCTCTCTCAAGGTCATCTTGGCATGGACACCTTCTAGCTGGGGAGGAGGAAATGGGAAATATGCAATAATGTGAGTATTGGCATAACATCCCTTTCTATTTGAGTCTTTACATGATTTTTAACCTTATTCTGGATGTGGAAACTACTTTGTAGTTCTAATGACAGAAAAAAAATAAAAAGAAAGTCATCTAAAAGAATTCCACATTGCAAAAGAAATGACTAGAATTAGTGACTCTGGGTTACCTATTGGGTAAAGTAATAACAGCCAAACTATGGAAAGAGGCTAGATGTCCATCAACAGATGAATTGATAAAGAATATGTGTATATATACACAATGGCATAGTATGCAGCCATCAAAAACTGAAGTTTTGCCATTTGCAACAACGTGGATGGAACTAGAGGGTATAAGTCAATAAGTCAATTAGAGAAAGACAATTATCATATGATCTCTCTGATATGAGAAATTTGAGAGTCAGAATGGGGGGTCATGGAAAAAAGGTGGAAAATGAAATAAGATGGTACTGGGAAGGGATGCAAACTGAGATTCCTAATCTTGGGAAACAGGCTGAAGGTTGCTGAGGGAGGGGAGTGGGAAGGATGGGGAGGTTGGGTGATGGACACTGGAGAGGGTATGTGCCACGGTTAATGCTGTGAACTGTGTAAGACTGATGATTTACAGACCTGTACCCCTGAAACAAATAATACATCAAATGTTAATAAAAAATAATAAAGTAATGACATTTATGAAAGTAATATGAGCTATAGCAATACATAAGTGGACATGTTCTAACCTTCTGGTTTTTCTCCAACAGATATAATTAGAAGAACTGAGTCACATGAATTGAGAAAGCAGGGGATTCTTATATAAGGGGGGAGGCAATGGCAATAGCACTTGAGTGTAGATTGGGTTAAGTACTAGAAGCATACAAGGTATGTGTTTAATATAGGTTGAGTCACAATTTTCCTCCTTCACAATATCCTCCCATTGCTTTAAGTCTTTTAAAAATATCCTATATTGCTTGGAGTTCTCAGAGTTACTTTTTAATATAGCATATTATACATATAGTATACAATTTGCCCATTATAAATGTTTAAGCAGTCATTATTAATATGTTCATAGAAATGTGTAACAGTCACCACAAATACAGAATATACTGAAAATTTATACTCATCAAATTCCAGTGGGACTTACAAATGTTATATCATATTTTGGATATAGAATTTTGTATAGTATTCTGAAGATCTACTCTCTTTATATATATATATATTTTTCATTAACTGTAATTGTTTCATTGTGAAAGTTTGTGTCCTATAGAGAAACTGAAAGCAGAGCAAATATGTATAGGTAGTGTTTGGTATATTACTCATTTTATTTATAACATCTCATTCTCTTTCAGCAATTATTTTAAATCATATTATCTGCTCTAATTTTTTTACTCTTGTTGCAGTATTTCAGTACTTCAAGTTTGTTCATTCTTTCTTCTGACAGTATAAATCTACTAAGAACTTATAGTGAATTTTAAAATTTCAGTTACTGTATTTTTCAACTGGTGGATTTCCATATTGTTTTTTTCAAAATAATACCTTTCCCATTATACTTATTCCTGAGGGGTAAAGTCCTTGGACATGCCCATAGTCACCTTTGGATAGCAGTATTTTTAACTTGGTTGTCTTTATACCTTTCCTTTATATATCCATTAAGCTTTTTGCCTCTTTGGAATCACGCTAGAATTCAATGGGCAGTGTGTCTATCACTTTTACACTATTAAAGGCAGCAGTATAATCTCTGAACTATACAACACAACTAATGTACTCTACTACAGCTGAGATACCATAATATACCTGGTATTTCCATCAAATAGAAGGAAATTATAACCAATGAATCAGCTATCCTAAATTCCTCTTGTTACTATTATATTCATGAATTAGCCTTTCTTCTTTGGCAAATTGAAAGAATGTTCTCTCCAAGCCAGAAATAGAAAGTGAATAGAATAGCATTAGACATACTTTCACCAACCATATTCAAAAGTCACTATAGGGGCACCTGGGTGCCTCAGTGGGTTAAAGCCTCTGCCTTCAGCTCAGGTCATGATCCCAGGGTCCTGGGATCGAGCCCTACATCAGGCTCTCTGCTCAGTGGGGAACCTGCTTCCTCCTCTCTCTCTGTCTGCCTCTCTGCTTACTTGTGATCTCTGTCAAATAAATAAATAAAAATCTTAGGAAAAAAAAGTCACTATAACATTTAATTTTTTATGGTTTAATTTCTAAAAGAATTAGTTCTAAAACTCATATCTAGCTAGATTTTTATTTCTAGTAAATACCAGAATATAATGAATTATGAGAATATTCATGAAGATTTTACCTATATAACATACAGCTACTCTTGTCATTTAGACCCAATCTTCATTACACCCCAAAGAAGGTAAACAAACCAGAAATATTAGACTTGCAAAACTCTTGTTCTTACCAGGGAGATTTTTTGATTGTATCTTCATTTCCTTCAGCAATATACGTGTTCCATTAACACCTTTCAAGTGTTCTATATTAGTTTCTATAGAAAAAATATATGAAAATACTTCTTCATAAGGTAACCTAATGTGTGTATGCAGCACTAATTTAGTCAGCCTTGTTATTAATCAATAAGTATCGTAATAAAATATTTGTATTGCAGAATCAGCAAACTTTATTATTGGATATTAGCAATCATTTAACCTCCATATATTGAGGCTTAGAGTGTTAATGGTTTGATCAAGACTGTTTATGTCCAGATAATGATAAAAACTGGTGCACAAACTCACATCTCATAATCCTTTAATCAGTGCTTCTTCCATACAATGCTATGTCTTATGCTAAATTAAAATATCCTGGAAAGTTTATGATAATAATACAACTTTTGAGTTTACATTAAAATCATAATCATACTGTAAGGATATACCTAGTGATGTGGAACATGAAGTTTTTTCCCCACAGGTTACATTGCAAATCATGGTCTCCATTGCCACAGAAAATTACCAGGGAGCAGAAATTCTTTGACTAGTCCAAGAATATTTTATGCCATTTTTATGCTATTTATTTGTAAAGAACAAAAACAAAAAACAGGTATCAGTAAATGGGACAGAATAGCAAGACATTTTGTGGATTGAGAAAAATGAGTGCTTTCCCAGGTCTCTTTGTCATGCAGACATTGTATCTTGGGAGGAGGAAATGGTTAAATTTGTTGAAGTACTATAAGAGATTTGGTCTCATTTCATTTGAGTTTTTATGCGATTTGAAATTTTTACCCGATTTAAAATTTTCAACTAGATCCCATTATAGGAAAAATATATGAACATGGTTGAAGGAGAGTTTATACTGAAAAAGAAATGCTCACCTAAGGTCAACCACTAGCTCTAAAAGTTTTGTGGTCAAGTTGGTTCTAACAGCACATACCTAAATTTGGAAACATGTTACAAAATAGTCACCCAGACGTGGAAGTCTTTCTTTGGAAAAATGCTGAGTTAATAAATTGTAAAGATCACACTATGAAAGAATTTGCTGTAATGATGTTGAAGAGGTTACTACCTATGTTCTCCTCTAGGACTTTGAGGGATTCCTGTCTCACACTGAGGTCTTTCATCCATTTAGAGTTTAACTTTGCATATGGCGAATGGTTGAGTTTCATTCTTTTGTAGCTGTCCAATTTTCTCAGCACCATTTATTGAAGAGACTATCTTTTTTCCATGAGATATTTTCTCCTGCTTTGTCAAGGATTAGTTGACCATAGTTTTGAGGGTCCATATCTGGGTTCTCTATTCTGTTCCATTGATCTATGTGTCTGTTTTTGTGCCAATACCATGCTGTCTTGGTGATCACAACATTGTAATGTAGCTTGAAATCAGGCAACACGATTTATGTGCATTGATTTTGCATTCTGCCGCATTGCTGAATTGCTGTATGAGTTCTAGTAATTTTGGGGTGAAGGCTTTTGGGTTTCCCACATAAAGTATAATGTCATCTGTGAAGAGAGAGAATTTGACTTCTTTGCCAATTTGGACACACTTTATGTCTTTTTATTGTCTGATAGCTGTTGCTAGGACTTCTAGTACTATGTTGAACACTAGTGGTGAGAATGGGAATCCTTGTCATGTTCCTGATTTTAAGGGAAAGGCTCTCAGCTTTTCCCCATTGAGAATGATATTCACTATAGGCTTTTCATAGATGGTTATTATGAAATTGAGGCATATTCCCTCCATCTCTACATTCTGAAGAGTTATAATCAGGAAAGGATGCTGTATTTTTGTCAAATGCTTTTTCTGCATCAATTGAGAGGACCATATGGTTCTTATCTCTCCTCTTATTAATATGTTTTATCGCATTGATTGATTTGCAAGTGTTGAACTACCCTTGCATTCCAGGGATAAAATTAACTGTTGGGACTTCATCAAGATAAAAAGTTTCTGCCCAGCAAAAGAAAGAGTCAACAAAACAAAGAGGCAACCCATGGAATGGGAGAAGATATTTGCAAATGACACTACAGATAAGGGCTGATATCCAAGATCTATAAAGAACTTCTCAAACTCAATAACCAAAAAACAAATAAGTCAAAAAGTGGGCAGAAGACATGAGTAGACACTTCTCCAAACATACAAATGGCTATTAGACACATGTAAAAATGTTCATCATCACTAGCTCTCAGAGAAATTCAAATCAAAACTAAACTGAAAAAATATCCAGTAGAAAAAAGACAATCTCATCAATAAATGGTACTGGGAAAATTTAGACAGCTATATATAGATGAATGAAATTTGACCATTCTCTTACACCATACACAAAGATAAACTTGAAATGGATAAAAGACCTGAACATGAGGCAGGAATCTCAAAATCCTAGATGAGTACATAAGCAGTAAACCTCTTCAGCATCAGCCTCAGCAACTTCTCTCAAGATATGTCTCCAAAGGCAATGGAAAAAAAAGCAAAAATGAACTTTTGGGACTTCATCAAGATAAAAAGCTTCTGCATAGCAAAGGAAATTGTCGACAAAACAAAGAGGCAACCCACAGAATGGGAGAAGATATTCACAAATTGTACCACAGACAAAGGGCTGATATCCAAGATCTATAAAGAACTCCTCAAACTCAATACATACAAGACAGATAATCACATCAAAAAAAAAATGGGCAGAGGACATGACCAGACACTTCTCCAATGAAGACATACAAATGGCTAACAGACACGTGAAAAAATGCTCATCATCATTAACCATCAGGGAGATTCAAATCAAAGCCTCATTGAGATACCACCTTACACCAGTTAAAATGGCCAAAATTAACAAGACAAGAAACAACAGGTGTTGGAGAGGATGTGGAGAAAGGGAACCCTCTTACACTGTTGGTGGGAATGCAAGTTGGTACAGCCACTTTGGAAAACAGTGTGGAGATTCCTTAAGAAATTACGCTGAAAAAAATAAATTAATTAAAAAATACACAAAGGAAAAAAATGTGTAAGGCAAAAGGCATAATGATATAAAAGCTTCTTTGTAGACACCACCCAATTTAGGAATAAGAATATTTAGGTCTTCTCTGTCCCCTTGCATTTCCCCTAAGAGGAAATACAATCCTGAATTTTCTCTTTATCTTTGTCTTATTTTTATTTATACTTAACTATGTTTGTATTATTAAGAAATGTATTATGTTGTTTTGCATGGTTTTTTACTTTGTTCACGTGGAAACATACTGGAAACTTACTATTTCCGCTCAATATTATACATTTTGCCTTGTACATGTAAGTTTTAATCCACGTAGATTTGATTTTTTTATATGTGGTGTGAGATAGGGTTCCAATTTCATCTTTTCACCTTCAGATAACCAATTGTTCCAGTGCCATATATTGAAAAGTGTATATTTTTCTAAATAATCTGCAATGCAAGCTGTGCCCTCTATAATACCACAGCTTGCATGGAGCACTGGGTGTGGTGAAAAAATAATGAATACTGTTTTTCTGAAAATAAATAAATTGGGAAAAAATAAATAAATAAATAAATAATCTGCAATGTTATCTCAGTCATAAATAAAATTTCTATTTTTGTAAAAAAAAAAAAAAAGAAAGAAAGAAAAAGAAATCAAAAATAGAGCTTGATGACCCTGCAATTGCACTTACTGGGTATTTACTCCAAAGATACAGATGTAATGAAAAGAAGGGCCATCTGCACCGCAATATTCATAGCAGCAATGGCTACAATTGCCAAACTGGAAAGAGCCAAGATGTCCTTCAGCAAATGAATGGTTAAAGAAGATAGGGTTCATATATATAATGGATTATTATGCCTCCATCAGAAAGGATGAATACCTAACTTTTGTGTCAACATGGACGGGACTGGAGGAGATTATGCTGAGTGAAATAAGTGAAGCAGAGAAAGTCAATTATCATATAGTTTCACTTACTTGTGGAACATAAGGAATAACATGTAGGACATTAGGAGAAGGAAAGGAGAAGTGAGTTGGGGGTAATCAGAGGGGAGACAAACCTGGAGAGACTATGGACTCTGGGAAACAAACTGAGGGTTTTGGAGGGGAGTGGGGTTGTGGGCTGGGTGAGCCTGGTGGTGGGTATTAAGTAGAGCTCGTATTTCATGGAGCACTGGGTGTGGTACATAAGCAATGAATCTTGGAACACTGAAAAAATAAAATAAAATAAAACACATTGAGATACCACCTTACATCAATCAGGAGGGTAACAATTGACAAGGAAAAAGGCAAAAAATGTTAGGTTGTGGAGAAAGAAGAACCCTCTTACACTGTTGGTAAGAATGCAAGCTGGTATAGCCACTCTGGAAAACGATATGAAGGTTCCTCAAGATGTTAAAAACAGAGCTACCCTATGACTCAGCAATTGCACTACTAGGTACTTACTCCAAAAACCCAGAAGTAGTGTAAAGAAAGAGCACATGCACCCCAATATTCATAGAAGCAATGTCCACAATAGTCAAACTGTGGAAGGAGCCATGATGCCCTTCAACAGATGAATGGATAAAGAAGATGTGGTCCATGTATACAATGGAATATTATGTGGCCATCAGAAAAGATGAATGACCAAATTTTGCATCAACATGGGTGGAAATGGAAGAAATTATGCTAAGTGAAATAAGTCAAATAGGAAAGTCAGTTATCATGGTTTCACTTATTCATGGAACATAAGAAATAGCATGGAGGACATTAGAAGGAAGGGGAAACTGAAGGGTGGGGGGCGGGAATCAGAAGGCGAGATAAACCATGAGAGACTATGTGCTCTGGGAAACAAACTGAGGGTTTTAGAGATAAGGGGGTGTTGGGGGATGGGTTAGTCAGGTGATGGGTATTAAGAAGGGCATGTATTGCATGGAGCACTGGGTATTATATGCAAACAATGAATCACAAAACACTACATCAAAGCTTAATCATGTGCATAACATTAAAAAGAAAAAGATCACAGTATGACCTTGGTAATCCAAATGTACCAACACTGCAATCTGTATAAAGGTGGTGACATGCTGTACCATTACCAAAGTGAAATGTGCCAGATTAGACAGAACAAGTTTTCAATAATGAAGTAAGAACAGTTAATGTAATAAGATCTACAGAAACAAAAATCTGGAATTATTAACATTTATTTTAAGTTCTTTGGTTCTTTCTCCAACTGGTATATACAAGAAGGGTTTGTTCATTTGAATTGAGGAAGCAAAGTGTCCCTCAATAAGCAAACGAAAATAAGAACAGTATCTGAGGGAAGATCAGGCTAAGTATTAGGAATTAAAAGTTATATGCTGGAGAAATAATCTAGTAAAAATTACATTTTTCTCTCTTGTTATGCCCTCCCACTTTCCGAATTTTTTTTATCCTATTCTTCTTGGACATGACTGGGTTATTTCTAAAATATATATAACAGAATACACATCTTTTACCTCTTCTGTTCGGTTTACTCCTATGTACCTTGCTGTTTTTGGTGCAATTGTAAAAAGGACAATTCCTTGATTTATACTTCTGTTGTTTCATTATTAGTGTATAGGAATGAAACAGATTTCTGTACACTGATTTTGTATCCTGTGACATTATTGAATTCATGTATCAGGTTTTCTATATATAGTATCATGTGATCTGCATATAGGGAAAGTTTAACTTCTTCCTTGCATATTTGGAGGCCTTTTATTTCTTTTTGTTTTCTGTCTTAAGAAGCCAGGACTTCTTGAACTATGTTAAATAACAGTGGTGAGACATCCCGGTCTTGTTCCTGACAACAGAGGAAAATCTCTCATTTTTTCCCAATTAAAGAAAATATTAGCTGTGGGTTTTTGTATATGGCCTTTATGATATTGAGATATGTTCCCTCTATCTCTGCTTTGTTGGGGTTTTCAAGAATCGATGCTGTATTTTGTCAAATTTTTTTTTTGCACTAAGAAGGTCATATGGGGGAGCACCTAGGTGGCTCAGTCGGTTAAAGCATCTGCCTTTGGCTCAGGTCATGATCCCAGGGTCCTGGGATTGAGCCCCACATCCTGCTCTCTGCTCAGCGGGGAGCCTTTCTCCCCCACCTCTCTGTCTGCCTCTCTGCCTACTTCTGATCTCTGTCTGGAAAATAAATAAAAATAAAAAATAGCATTAAAAGTATAGCTGGCTCTAGGTAGTATAGACATTTTAACAATGTTTATTCTTCCGATCCAAGAGCATGGAATGGTTTTTCATCTTTTTGTGTCTTCTTCAGTTTCTTTCATGAGTATTCTGTAGTTCCCTGAGTACCGATCGTTTACCTCTTTGGTTAGGTTTATTCCCAGGTATCTTATGGTTCTTGGTGCTATAGTAAATGGAATCGATTCTCTAATTTCCCTTTCTGTATTTTCATTATTAGTGTATAAGAAAGCCACTGATTTCTGTACATTGACTTTGTATCCTTCCACATTACTGAATTGTTGTATGAGTTCTAGTAGTTTGGGGGTGGAGTCTTTTGGGTTTTCCATATAAAGAATCATGTCTATACTACCTAGAGCAATCTATACTTTTAATGCTATTCCGATCAAAATTCCACCGGTATTCTTCAAAGAGCTGGAGCAAATAATCCTAAAATTTGTATAAAATCAGAAGAGACCCCGAATTGCTAAGGAAATGTTGAAAAACAAAAATAAAATGGGGGGGGGCATCACGTTACCTGATTTCAAGCTTTACTACAAAGCTGTGATCACCAAGACAGCACGACACTGGCATAAAATCAGACACACAGACCAGTGGAAAAGAGTAGAGAGCCCAGATATGGACCCTCAACTCTATGGTCAAATAATCGTTGACGAAACAGGAAAAAAAATACAGTGGAAAAAAGACAGTCTCTTCAATAAATGGTACTGGGAAAACTGGGCAGCTATATGTAGAAGAATGAAACTCAACCATTCTCTTACACCATACATAAAGATAAACTCAAAATGGATAAAAGACCTGAATGTGAGACAGGAATCCATCAGAATCCTAGAGGAGAGCATAGGCAGTAATCTCTTCGATATCAGCCACAGCAAATTTTTTCAAGATATGTCTCCAAAGGCAAAGGAAACAAAAGCAAAGATGAACTTTTGGTACTTCATCAAAATCCAAAGCTTCTGCACAGCCAAGGAAACAGTCAAGAAAACAAAGAGGCAACCCATGGAATGGGAGAAGATATTTGCAAATGACAGTACAGACAAAAGGTTGATATCCAGGATCTATAATGAACTCCTCAAACTCAACACACACAAAACAGACAATCATATCAAAAAATGGGCAGAAGATATGGACAGACACTTCTCCAGTAAAGACATACAAATGACTATCAGACACATGAAAAAATGTTCATCATCACTAGCCATCAGGGAGATTCAAATTAAAACTACATTGAGATATCACCTTACACCAGTTAGAATGGCCAAAATTAGCAAGACAGGAAACAACATGTGTTGGAGGGGATGTGGAGAAAGGGGAACCCACTGTTGGTGGGAATGCAAGTTGGTGCAGCCTCTTTGGAGAACAGTGTGGAGATTCCTCAAGAAATTAAAAATAGAACTTCCCTATGACCCTGCCATTGCACTCCTAGGTATTTACCCCAAAGATACAGATGTCGTGAAAAGAAGGGCCATCTGTACCCCAATGTTTATAGCAGCAATGGCCACAGTCGCCAAACTATGGAAAGAACCAAGATGCCCTTCAACGGATGAATGGATAAGGAAGATGTGGTCCATATACACTATGGAGTATTATGCCTCCACAAGAAAGGATGAATACCCAACTTTTGTAGCAACATGGATGGGACTGGAAGAGATTATGCTGAGTGAAATCAGTCAAGCAGAGAGAGTCAATTATCATTATGGTTTCACTTATTTGTGGAGCATAACAGATAGCATGGAGGACAAGGGGCGTTAGAGAGGAGTAGGGAATTTGGGTAAATTGGAAGGGGAGGTGAACCATGAGAGACTATGGACTCTGAAAAACAATCTGAGGGGTTTGAAGTGGCGGAGGGGTGGGAGGTTGGGGTACCAGGTGGTGGGTATTATAGAGGGCACGGATTGCATGGAGCACTGGGTGTGGTGAAAAAATAATGAATACTGTTTTTCTGAAAATAAATAAATTGGAAAAAAAAAAAAAAGAAGGTCATATAGGGGCGCCTGTGTGGCTCAGTGGGTTAAAGCCTCTGCCTTCGGCTCGGGTCATGATCCCAGGGTCCTGGGATCGAGTCCTGCATTGGGCTCTCTGCTCAGTGGGGAGCCTTCTTCCTTCTCTGCCTGCCTCTCTGCCTACTTGTGATCTCTGTCTGTCAAATAAATAAATAAATAATCTTTTTTAAAAAAAACGATCATATGGTTCTTATCCTTTCATTTATTAATGTGGTGTATCATGTTGATTGATTCACAATCCAAAGATGTACAAGTTTTGTACTGTGAAAACTACAGAACACTTATGAAAGAAATTGAAGATGACACAAAGAAATGGAAAACATTCCATGTTCATGGATTGAAATGACAAATATTAAAATGTCTATACTATCCAAAGCAAACTACACATTTAAAACAATCTCTATCAAAATACCACCAACATTTGCAAATATCTTTTCCCATTCTGTGGGTTGCCTCTTTGTTGCTGATATCTAGGATCTATAAAGAACTCCTCAAACTCAATACACACAAAACCGATAATCATGTCAAAAAATGGGCAGAAGACATGAACAGAGACTTCTCCGATGAAGACATACAAATGGCTAACAGACACGTGAAAAAATGCTCATCATCATTAACCATCAGGGAGATTCAAATCAAAACCTCACTGAGATACCACCTTACACCAGTTAAAATGGCCAAAATTAACAAGACAAGAAACAACAGGTGTTGGAGAGGATGTGGAGAAAGGGGAACCCTCTTACATTGTTGGTGGGAATGCAAGTTGGTGCAGTCACTTTGGAAAACAGTGTAGAGATTCCTCAAGAAATCAAAAATAAATAAAAAATAGAGCTTTCCTATGACCCTGAAATTGCACTACTGGGTATTTACTCTAAAGATACAGATGTCGTGAAAAGAAGGGCCATCTGTACCCCAATCTATTATGGAGGACACGTATTGTATGGAGCACTGGGTATGGCACATAAACAATGAATTCTGGAACACTGAAAAAAATTTTTATTATTTTTAAAGATTTTATTTGTTTATTTGACAGACAGAGATCACAAGTAGACAGAGAGGCAGGCAGAGAGAGAGAGAGGGAAGTAGGCTCCCTGTTGAGCAGAGAGCCTGATGCGGGACTCAATCCCAGGACCCTGAGGTCATGACCCGAGCTGAAGGCAGCGGCTTAACCCACTGAGCCACCCAAGCACCCTGAAAAGAAATTTTAAAAGTAAATAAAAAAATTTTTAAAAAGAACAAAAAAATACCACCAGCATTTTTCACAGAGCTAGAACAAGCAAACCTAAAATTTGTATGGAACCACAAAAGAACCTGAATAGTCAAAGCAATCTTGAAAAATCAAAGCAAAGTTGGAGGCAAAATTGTGGACTTCAAGCTATATTACAAAGGTGTCATGACAGTATGGTACGGCCCAGAAACAAACACATAGATCAGTGGAACAGAACAGAAGTCCCAGAAGTGGACCCACAACTATATGGTCAACTAATCTCTGAGAAAGCAGGAATGAATATTCAATGGAAAAAAAAACAGTCTCTGTAACAAACAATATTAGGAAAAATAAACAGCAATATGCAAAAGAACGAAATTGGACCACTTTCTTACACCAAAGTGAACTAGAACTATTGGTATATTTATCTTTATCAAGATAAAAATCTTCTGCACATTGAAGGAAATAATCAACAAAACTAAAAGGCAACCTATGGAATGGGAGAAGGCATTTCCAAATGACGTCTATGATAAAGAGTTAGTATCCAAAATAAATAAAGACCTTATAAAACTCAACACCTAAAAAATAAAAATCCAGTTAAAAAATGGGCAGAACACATTAATAGACACTTTTCAAGAGAAGTTATCAAGCTGGTGAGCAGACACATGAAAAGATGCTCAACATCACTCATCATCAGGGAAATATAAGTCAAAATCACAAGGAGACACCACCTCACACCCATCAGAATGGCTACAATTAATAACAAAGAAACAACAGGTGTTGGTGAAGATGCAGAGAAAGGGGAACCTCTTTTCTCCTGTTTGTGGGAATGCAAACTGATACATCACTCTGGAAAATGGTATGGAAGCCCCTCAAAAAGTTAAAAAATAGAACTACTCTATGATCCAGCAATTGCACTACCCAGTATTTACCCAAAGGATTCAAAAATACTGGGCGCCTGGGTGGCTCAGTGGGTTAAGCCACTGCCTTCGGCTCAGGTCATGATCTCAGGGTCCTGGGATTGAGTCCCGCATCAGGCTCCCTGCTCGGAGGGGGGCCTGCTTCCCTTCCTCTCTCTCTGCCTGCCTCTCTGCCTACTTGTGATCTCTCTCTGTCAAATAAATAAATAAAATATTAAAAAAAAACTGATGCAAAGGGATACATACTCCTGATATTCATAGCAGCATTATCAACCATAGTTTAATTATACAAAGAACCCAAATGTCTGTCAATTGATGAACATATATACCATACATATACACACACACACACACATACACATCATTTCTTCTTTATCCATATATATATATACACACACACATACATATGCATAATGGAATGTAACTCAGCAATAAAAAATAATGAAATACATGAATGGAGTTAGAGAGTATTAAGTGAGAGAGGGTTGGCTATTATAGATAATGTTGCTAAAAGTATCAAAGGGCACATATCCCTTCAAGTTAGTATTTTTGTGTTCTTCTGAAATTTTTAATAGATTTTTTCTCTAGAGCAATTCAAGTTTACACAGAGTTCTCAAATACTTCTTCCACCCCCACTTACAATTTCTCCTATTGTTAACATTCTGTATTAGATAATATATTTGTTAGAATTGGTGAATCAATGTTGAATTACTAATAATATCCATGGTTTATGTTAGAGTTTACTCCTTGTAGCACAATTCTGTGGATATTGACAAATGTTCGTCATGTGCCCACCCCTATAGTATTACACAAATTAGCTTTAGCACCCTGAAAATTCCTTGTGCTCCAACTCCCCATTACTCCTCATTCTGCAACCCTGGCAACTCCTGATATTTATACTGCCTGTATAGTTTTGCCTTTTCCATAGTAGTATATAGTTGAAATCATACAGCTTTTTTCAAAACTGGCTTCTGTCACTTAGCAATATTCCCCTGAGTTTCTGCTATGCCCTTCTGTGGCTTGAGAGCCCATTTCTTTTTACTGTGAACAACATACCATTATATGGATGTACCATTGGTTAATCCATTCACCTACTGGAAAACATCTTTGTTGTGTCCAATATTAGGCAATTATAAATAAATCTGCTATAGATATTCATGCACAGATTATTGCATGGATATAAGATTTCAACTCATTTGAGTAAATATTTTGAAGCACAATTACTGGATTGTATGATAATATTGGGCTTTATAAAAATGTATAGCATTTTCCATGCTCAAGAACAATAAACAAGGGTTTCCATATTCCACATCCTTTATAGTATTTTGCATTGTCAGTGTTTTTGCGTTAGCCAAGTGTGTCTCATTAGGTATCATATTGTTGTTTTAATTTACAATTTCCTAATGACATATGAAATTTCATATGCTTATTTGCCATCTTGTGTCTTCAGAGAAGACACTCTTCTGAGACTCTTTGGAGAGTTTTAAAATTGGGTTGTTATTTCAACATGAAATTTAATCATTTTTATATATTTCAAACACAAGTCCTTTACATGGATAGGTGTTTTGCAAATATTTTCTCCTAACACATATTATGTCTTTTAATTCTCTTAAAAATGTCATTCATGGAGCATAAATATTCATTTTAAAGAAGTCCAACTCATCACAATTTTTCTGCTCCTCTTTCTCTAGTTTCCCAAGGGGGAAGGAGAGATTATTTATTTTTTTATCTTTCTAATTTTCTTATATATGTATTCAATGCTATTAGTTTCCTTCTCAGCACTCCTTTCATTGTTGTGTCACACACATTTTGATAAGTAGTATTTTAATTTTCTTTCTTTTTTTTAAAATTTCTTTTCAGCGTAACAGAATTCATTGTTTTTGCACCACACTAGTGCTCCATGCAATACGTGCCCTCTCTAATACCCACCACCTGGTACCCCAACCTCCCACCCCTCCACCCCTTCAAAACTCTCAGGTTCTTTTTCAAAGTCCATAGTCTCTCATGGTTCACCTCCTCTTCCAATTTTCCTCAACTCCATTCTCCTCTCCATCTCCCCATGTCCTCCATGTTATTTGTTATGCTCCACAAATAAGTGAAACCATATGATAATTGACTCTCTCTGCTTGACTTATTTCACTCAGCATAATCTCTTCCAGTCCTGTCCATGTTGAAACAAAAGCTGGGTATTCATCCTTTCTGATGGAGGCATAATACTCCATAGTGTATATGGACCACATTTTCCTTATCCATTCGTCCATTGAAGGGCATCTTGGTTCTTTCCACAGTTTGGTGACCTTGGCCATTGCTGCTATAAACATTGGGGTACAGATGGCCCTTCTTTTCATTACATCTGTATCTTTGGGGTAAATACCCAGTAGTGCAATTACAGGGTCATAGGGAAGCTCTATTTTTAATTTCTTAAAGCAGGAAAAAATATACAGTGGAAAAAAGACAGTCTCTTCAATAAATGGTACTGGGAAAACTGGGCAGCTATATGTAGAAGAATGAAACTCAACCATTCTCTTACACCGTACACAAAGATAAACTCAAAATGGATAAAAGACCTCAACATGAGACAGGAATCCATCAGAATCCTAGAGGAGAACATAGGAAGTAACCTCTTTGATATCAGCCACAGCAATTTCTTTCAAGATATGTCTCCAAAGGCAAAGGAAACAAAAGCAAAAATGACCTTTTGGGACTCATCAAAATCAAAAGCTTCTGCACAGCCAAGGAAACAGTCAACAAAACAAAGAGGCAACCCACAGAATGGGAGAAGATATTTACAAATGACAGTACAGACAAAAGGTTGATATCCAGGATCTATAAAGAACTTCTCAAACTCAACACACACAAAATAGATAATCATATGAAAAAAATGGGCAGAAGATATGAACAGACACTTCTCCAATGAAGACATGCAAATGGCTATCAGACACATGAAAAAATGTTCATCATCACTAGCCATCAGAGAGGTTCCAAATTAAAACCACATTGAGATACCACCTTACACCAGTTAGAATGGCCAAAATTAGCAAGACAGGAAACAACATGTGTTGGAGAGGATGTGGAGTTAGGGGAACCCTTAAGAGGGTTGGTGGGAATGCAAGTTGGTGCAGCCACTTTGGAGAACAGTGTGGAGATTCCTGAAGTATTTTAATTTTCACTTAGTTCAAATTTAAAAATTTGACACTTTGAGCATGTACTTTAGAGGTGTATTCTTTCATCTTCAAGTATTTTGAGATTGCCCAGCTATCTGTATATTATTGATTTCTATTTTAATTCCATTGTAGATCGAGAGCATGATTTATATGATTTCTATTTTAGAAAAAATTTTAATGTATAATTTCTTTTTTTAAAGATTTTATTTATTTATTTTATAGAGATCACAAGTAGGCAGAGAGGCAGGTGGGGGGGGGAAGCAGGCTCCCTGCTGAGCAGAAAGCCTGATGTGGGGCTTTATCCCAGGACCCTGAGATCATGACCTGAGCCCGAAGACAGAGGCTTAATCCACTGAGCCACTCAGGCGCCCCGTATGATTTCTTTCTTAACATATAGTCTAACTTTGAAAAAAATGTGGTTTATCTTTGTGAGTATAACTTGTGTGTTTGACAGTAATGTGTATTCTGCTATTATTGGATGTAGTATCCAAGTAGACATCAATTAGATACAGTTATTTGATGGTCTTGCTGAGTTCACCTATGTTTTTATTTTTTGCCTGCTGGTTATGTTCATTTCTGATAGAGGGGTGAAGTCTCCAAATATAAAAATGTACATGTAGATTTCTCCTTGCAGTTCTGTCACTTTTTGCCTATGTATTTTGGCACATGCACATTAAGGCATATACACATTAAGGAATATTATATCTTCTTGGAGAATTGACTCATTTATCATCACTTAATACTTCTACTTATCCCTGGTAATTTTCCTTGCTCTGAAGTCTGCTTTTTCTGATACTAATATAATTATTCATGTACATTTTTCTCCATATCTTTACTTTTCTGTGTGTGTCTCTTTATGCATATATCAATTTTTCCACCTTAATAGAAGTGTAATTAACAAATAAAGTTATAATATATTTAAAGTGTACAGCACAGTGATTTGATATATGTATGCTTCGAAAATGGCTCCCACAATCAAATTAACCCATCCATGACCTCATATAGTCTTGCTTTCTTGCTGCTTCTTTATCTTTTCTTATCTCTTTCTACTTTTTTTCTTTTCTTTTCTTTCCCTCCTTCCTTTCTTTCCTTCCTTCTCTCCTTCCTTCTTTATTAGTGACAGTTCTTCTACCTAATCTCCTAGCAAATACCACGTATACAATACAGTATCATTAGATATAATCATCATGCTGTACATTAAATCCATAGTACTTATTTATCTTATATCTCAAAATTTGAACCTCTTATCAATCATTCCATTTAACCCATGGCAGGACCTGGCAACCATAATTCTACACTCAGTTTCTAAGTTTGACTTTTTTTCTAGATTCTACATACAAGTAATTCTGTATAGTATTTATCTCTATCTGACTTATTTCACATAGCAAAATGCCCTCCAGGCTTATCCACATGTTTGCAAAAGGCAGTATTTCCTTCCTTTTTATGGCAAAATTATATTCTATAATATATATTCATTATTCACTATCTATTAATCCATTAATGGATTGTGTACATTTAGGTTATTTTCATTTCAGCTAATGTGAATAATGCCACTGTAAACATGGTTGTACAAATGTTTTCTGAGATAGTGATTGCATTTCCTTCAGATACAAGCCCAGATACTAGGCCAGATGGTAATTCAGTTTTTAGTTCTTTTGGAAAACTTCCATACTGTTTTCTATAATGGCTGCACAAATTTACATTATAATCAACCATGTACAAGAGTTGCATTTTCTTTGCATTCTCACCAATACTTATTATTCTATGTCTCTGACAACAGCGATTCCAAAAACTGTGAACTGATATTTCATTGTGATTTTCATTTGGAAGGCAGCTATGCTCACCACTATACCACCAACGCTGTGATTTTCATTTGCATTTCCCTGGTGATTGGTGATTTTAAGCATCTTTTCATGAATCTATTGGCCATTTGTATGTCTTTGGAAAAATACTTGTTCAGAGATCCTTGAATTACTGTGATTGTGATTGAATTGTTAGTAATTTTACCATTAAGTTGTATCAGTTCATTGTATATTTTGGATATTAACCTCTTAGCCAATATGTAGTTTAAAAGTATTTTCTCCTATCCTGTAGATTACCTCTTCATTTTGTGATTGTTTCATTTGCTGTACAAAAGTTTTTTAGTTTGATGTAATCCTATTTATTTATTTGTATTTTGTTCTTGTGCATTTGATGTCAAATAAAAAAATATTGGGGTGCCTGGGTGGCTCAGTGGGTTAAAGCCTCTGCCTTTGGCTCAGGTCATGATCCCAGGGTCCTGGGATCAAGCCCTGAATCGGGTTCTCTGCTCAGCAGGGAGACTGCCCCCCCCCAACTGCCTGCCTCTCTACTTGTGATCTCTGTCAAATAAATCAATAAAATCTTTTTAAAAAATTATTGCTAAGACCAACATTAAGATTTGTTTTCTTTTTCATTTTATTTAAATTCAATTTAGTCAACATATAGTGTATTATTAGTTTCAGGGGTAGAATTTAGTGATTCATCAGTTGCATATAAGACCCAGTGCTCATTACATCAAATGCCCTCCTTAAGGTCCCTCACCCAGTTATACCATACCCCCACCTACCTCCTTGCCAGAAACCCTCAGTTTGCTCCCTATAGTTAAGAATCTCTTACAGTTTTCCTCACTGTTTTTTATATTATTTTATTTTTCCTCTGCATCTGTTTTGTTTTTTAATTCCACATATGAATGAAATCATGTGGTATTGATCTTTCTCTGACTGACTTATTTCACTTAGCATGATACTCTCTAGTTCCATTCATGTCATTGCAAATGGCAAGATTTCATACTCAGCCATCAAAAAGAATGAAATCTTGCCATTTCTTTCTATAGCCATGTGGTATATATACAATGTCCTCTTTATCCATTCATCTGTTGATGGATATCTGGGCTATTTCCACAGTTTGGCAATTGCAGACATTGCTGGTATAACCATTGAGGTGCATATGTCCCTTTGAATAACTTTTTTTTTTTTTTAATCCTTTGGGTAAATACCTTGTAGTGCAATTGCTGGGTTGTAGGGTAGCTCTATTTTTAACTTCTTGAGTAACCTCCACACTGTTTTCCAGAGTGGCTGTACCAGCTTGCATTTCCACCAGCAGTGTAAGAGGGTAAAATCTGCATCCTTGCCAACATCTGTTGTTTCTTGTGTAAGTTTTAGCCATTCTGACCAGTATGAGGTGATATCTCATTGTGGCTTTGATTTATATTTCCTTGACGCCAAGTGATGTTAAGCACTTTTTCGTGTGTCTGTTGGCCATTTGTAGGTTTTCTTTGGAAAAATATCTGTTCATTTATATCCCCTGCCCACTTCTTGACTGGATCTTTTGTTCTTGGGGTATTGAGATTGCTAAGTTCTTCAGAGATTTTGGATATAAACCCTTTATCAGATATGTCATTTGCAAATATACTCTCCCATTCTGTGCCTTGCCTTTTAGTTTTGTTGACTGTTTCCTTTGCTGTGTAAAGGCTTTTTGTCCTGATGAAGTCCCAATAGTTTATATTTCCTTTTGTTTCCCTTGCCTAGTAAGAAATTGCTGTGGCTGAGGGCAAAGAGGTTGCTGCCTATGTCTTCCTCAATGATTTCGATGGAATCCTGTATCACATTTAGGTCTTTTACCCATTTTGAATTTATTTTTGTGTATGGTGTAAGAAGTGGTCCAGTCTATTATTCTACATGTGGCTGACCAGTTTTCCTAAAACCATTTATTGAGGAGACCATTTTCCGTTAGATATTCTTTCTTGCTTTGTTGAAGTTTAGTTGACCATAGAGTTGAGGGTCCATTTCTGGGCTCTCTATTCTCTTCCATTGTTCTATGTGTCTGTTTTTGTGCTAGTACCATACAGTCTTGATGATTGCAGCTTTGTAATACTGCTTTGAAACTGTAATTGTGATGCTACCAGCATTGATGTTTTTTCAACATTCCTTTAGCTATTCAGGGTCTTTTCTGGTTCCATACAAAATTTAGAATTGTTTGTTCTAGTTCTGTGAAAAATTCTCATGTGTTTTGATAGGGATTGCACTGAAAGTGTAGATTGCTTTGGGTAGCATAGACATTTTAACAATATTTATTCTTTTAATCCATAAACATGGAATTTTTTCCATCTCTTTGTGTCTTCCTCAATTTCTTTCATAAGTGTTCTATAGTTTTCAGAGTACAGATCTTTTACCTCTTTGCTTAGGTATATTCCTAAGTATCTTATGGCTTTTGGTGCAAACGTAAACAGGATCAATTCCTTGATTTCTCTTTCTGCCCCTTCATTGTTAATGTATAGAAATGTAACAGACTTCTGTGTATTGATTTTATATCCTGTGAGTTTGCTGAATTCTAGTATCAGTTCCAGCAATTTTGGGGTGGAGTCTCTTGGGTTTTCTACATAGAGTATTATGTCATCTGTGAAGAGAGTTTGACTTCTATGTCAATTTGGATGCCTTTTATGTCTTCTTGTTGTCCGATCAGAGGCTAGGAGTTCCAGTACTATGTTGAACAATAACGGTGTGAGTGGACATCCCTATTATGTTCCTGACCTGACAGGAAAAGTTCTGTTTTTCCTTGTTGAAGATGCTATTCGCTGTGGGTCTTTCACATGTGGACCTTATGATGTTGAGGTATGATCCCTCTATCCCTTCATTTTGGAGAGTTTTTATTAAGAAAGAATGCTATATTTGTCAAAAGCTTTTACTGCATCTATTGAGAGGATCATATGGTTCTTATCCTTTTGTTAATGTGGTGTATCATGTTGATTGATTTTCAGATGTTGAACCACCCCCACAGCCAAGAAAAAAATTCCCACCTGGTCATGGTGAATAATTCTTTAAATGTACTATTGGATATAATTAGCTAGTATCTTACTGAGAATTCCTCTGTGTTTTCTTCTCCGAGTATTACAAATTTAGGATTTAAGTCTTTAATCCATTTGAGTTGACATTTTGTATGGTGTAAATAGGGGATTATTCTTTTGCATAAAGATACCCAGTTTTCCCAATGCTTTGAAAAAGCTATCATTTTCCCATTGTATATTTTTGTTATATTTTCAAAAATCAGTTGACTATATATGAATGGGCGTATTTCTGTGATCTCTGTTTTGTCCCATGTAACTATTTACCTGTTTTTATGTCAATAACATATTGTTCTGATTACTACAATTTTATTAATATAGTTTGAAATCTGAATATGTAATGTCTATAGCTTCCCTATTACTTTAGCTATTTGAAGTCTTTCATGGTTCCATTAAAAATTGTGTAGTTTTTCAGAGTCCATAGTCTCTCATGGTTCACCTCCCCTTCCAATTATTGGTTTCTTTTTATTTTATTTTATTTTATTTTCTCAGTGTTCCAAGATTCATGGTTTATGCACCACAGCCAGTGCTCCATGCAATACATGCCCTCCTTAATACCTACAACCAGGTTCACCCAACTCCTACCTCCAACCCCTGGAAAGCCCTCAGTTTGTTTTCTCTGAGTCCATAGTCTCTCATGATTTGTCTCCCCCTCCAATTTCCCTCAACTCACTTCTCCTCTCCTTTTCCCAATGTCCTCTGTATTATTCCTATGCTTCAAAAGTAAGTGAAACCATATGATAATTGAGTTTTTCTTCTTGACTTATACTCAGCATAATCTCTTCAGTCCCATCCATGTTGATACAAAAGCTGGGTGTTCATCCTTTCTGATGGAGGCGTAATACTCCATTGTATATATGGACCGTGTCTTTTTCATCCATTTGTCCAATATAATATAAATATAATATAAATATAATATATATATATAATATAAATATAATATAAATACATCTTGGCTCTTTCCGCAGTTTGGCTGATTGTGGCCATTGCTGCTATGAACATCGGAGTACAGATCGCCCTTCTTTTCACTACTTCTGTGTCTTTGAGGTAAAAACCCAGTAGTGCAATCACAGGGTTTTAGGGAAGCTCTATTTTTAATTTCTTAAGAAATCTCCACACTGTTTTCCAAAGTGGCTGCACCAACTTGCATTCCCACCAACAGTGTAAGAGGGGTCCCCTTTCTCCACTCCCCTTTTTCCACATCCTTTCTCCACAACCAACATCTGTTGTTTCTTGTCTTGTTAATTTTGGCCATTCTAACTGGTGTAAGATAGTATCTCAAAGTGGTTTTGATTTGAATCTCCCTGATGGCTAGTGATGATGAACATTTTTTCATGTGTCTGTTAGCCATTTATAGGTCTTCTTTGGAGAAGTGTCTGTTCATGTCTCCTGCCCATTTTTTGACATGATTACCTGTCTTGTGTGTGTTGAGTTTGAGGAGTTCTTTATAGATCTTGGATATCAGCCCTTTGTCTGTAGTGTTATTTGCGAATATCTTCCCCATTCTGTGGGTTGCCTCTTTGTTTTTTTGACTGTTTCCTTTGCTGTGCAGAAGCTTTTGATTTTGATGAGTCCCAAAAGGTCATTTTTGCTTTTGTTTCCTTTACCTTTGGAAACATATCTTGAAAGAAGTTGCTGTGGCCGATGCTGAAGAGGTTACTGCTTATGTTCTCCCCTAGGATTCTGATAGATTCCTCCCTCACATTCAGGTCTTTTATCCATTTTGAATTTATCTTTGTGTATGGTGTAAGAGAATGGTCGAGTCTCATACTTCTACACATAGCTGTCCAATTTTCCCAGCACCATTTATTGAAGAGACAGTCTTTTTTCCATTATATACATTTTTCCTGATTTGTCGAAGATTATTTGACCACAGAGTTGCTCTCTACTCCGTTCCATTGGTCTGTGTGTCTGTGTTTGTGCCAGTACAATGCTCTTTTGGTGATCACAACTTTGTAGTAAAGCTTGAAATCAGGCAACGTGATTCCCCAGTTTTGTTGTTTTTCTTTCTTTCAACATTTCCTTAGCAATTCAGGATCTCTTCTGATTCCATACAAATTTTATGATTGTTTATTCCAGCTCTTTGAAAAATGTCGGTGGAATTTTGATCAGGATGTCATTGAAAGTATAGATTGCTCAAGGCAGTATAGACATTTTAACAATGTCTATTCTTCTGATCCATCAGCATGGAATGTTTTTCCATCTTTCTGAGTCTTCTTCAATTTCTTTCATGAGTGTTCTGTAGTTCCTCAAATACAGATCCTTTACCTCTTTGTTTAGGTTCATTTCCAGCTACCTTATGGTTCTTGGTGCTATCGTAAATGGAATTGATTCTCTAATTTCCCATTCTATATTTTCATTGTTAGCGTATAAGAAAGCAACTTATTTCTGTACTGATTTTGTATCCTGCCACATTACTGAATTGCTGTATGAGTTGTAGTAGCTGGGGGGTGGAGTCTTTTGGATTTTCCATATAAAGTATCATGTCATCTACAAAGAGAGAGAGTTTGACTTCTTCTTTGCAAATTTGAATACCTTTTTTTCTTTTTGTTGTTGTTAAATCCCATGGATAAATCCCACCTGGTCATTGTGGACAGTATGTACTGTTAGATTCTATCAGCTAGGATATTGTTGAGATTCTTGGCATCATATTCACCAGGGACACTGGTGTGAAATTCTTTTTGATGGGGTCTTTGTCTGGTTGGGGATTAGGGTAATGCTGGCTTCATAAAAAGAGTCTGGAGGTTTTCCTTCTGTTTCTATTTTTTGAATCAGTTTCAGGGGAATAGGTATTATTTCTTCTTTGACTGTTTGGTATAATTCCCCAGGGAATCCGTCAGGTCCTGGACTCTTGTTTTTTGGGAGGTTTTTGATCATTGTTTCAATCTTGTTACTAGATATTGATCTATTCAGATTGTCAATTTCTTCCTGATTCAGTCTTGGAAGCTTATAGGTTTCCAGGAATGCATCCGTTTCTTCTAGGCTGCTTAACTTATTGGGATATAACTGTTGATGTTGAATAATATGATGTTGATCATATTCTGATGATTGTTTCTATTTCCTTGGTGTTAGTCGTGATCTCTCCCCTTTCATTCATAATTTTATTAATTTGTGTCCTTTCTCTTTTCTTTTGGATTAGTTTGGCCAGTGGTCTATTGATCTTATTGATTCTTTCAAAATCCCAGCTTCTAGTTTTGCTGATGTGTCCTACTGTATCTTGTATCTCTTGCTGATGTGTCCTACTGTATCTTGTTTCTATCTCATTGATCTCTGCTCAAATCTTGATTATTTCCCTTCTTGTGTCTCAGGTTGGCTTAATTTGTTCCTGATTTTCCAGTTCTTGAAGGTGTAAAGAACACTGACATGTTCTGGATTTTTCCTTTTTTTTTTTTTCCATGGGTCTTGGATGGCTATGTATTTCCCCTTAGGATCACCTTTGCTGTATCCCATAGGTTTGGACAGATGTGTCTTCATTCTTACTGGTTTCCATGAATTGTTTAAGTCCTTCTTTGATTTCCTGGTTGATCCAAACATTCTTAAGCAGGGTCATCTTTAGCTTCCAAGTGTTTGAATTCCTTCCATACTTTTTATTGTGGTTGAGTTCCAGTTTCAAAGTATTGTGGTCTGAGAATATGGAGGGAATAATCTCAGTCTTTTGGTATTGATTGAGCCCTGATTTGTGACCAAGTATGTTATCTGTTCTGGAGAAAGTCCCATATGCACTCAAGAAGAATGGGTATTCTGTTGTTTTAGGGTGGAATGTTCTGTATATATCTATGAGGTCCATCTGGTCCAATGAGTCATTCAATGCTTTTGTTTCTTTATTGATTTTCTTCTTAGATGATCTATTACTGAGAGTAGTGTTTAAGATCCCCTACCATTAATGTATTCATATCAATATGACTCTTTATCTTGATTAACAATTGTTTTATGTAGTCAGCGGCTCCCGTATTGGGGGCATAAATATTTACAATTGTTTATCTTCTTGGTGGATAGACACTTCTTGGTGGATAGAATAATGTAGTGTCCTTCTTTATCTCTGACTATAGTCTTTAGTTTAAAATCTTTATTTATCGCATATGAGAATCACTACCCTAGCTTTCTTTTGAGGCTCCTTCACATGAAAGATGCTTCTCCATCCCTTCATTTTCAGTCTGGATGTATCTCTAGGTTTTAAATGTGTCTCTTGTAGACAGCTTATGGATGGGACCTGTCATTTTATCTAGTCTGCAACCTTGTGCCATTTTATGGGAGCATTTAGGCCATTCATATTGAGAGTAATTATTGAAAGATACATTTTTATTGATATCATGTTGCCTGTGAAATCCTTGTTTCTACAGATGGTCTCTGTAAATTTATGTTCTGTGTCATGCTTGGGTTCTTTCTTCTTTTATAGAATCGCCCTTAATATTTCTTGTAGTACTGACTTGGTGGTCACATGTCTTTTAAACTTTGGAGGTCTTGGAAGCTCTTTATTTCACCATCCATTCTGAATGTCAGCCTTGGTGGATAAAGTATTCTTGGCTGCATGTTTTTCTCTTTTAGTGCCCTGAGTACATCTTGCCAGCCCTTTCTGTTGACAGGTTTCTGTTGACAGGTCTGACGCTATTCTGATGAACCTTCCTCTCTATGTAAGGAATCTCCTCCCCCTAACTGCCCTCAGGAGCTCTTGTCTAAAATTATGATTCATCATTCTCACAATCAAGTTAACTTTATAATACAGGTAAAGGGATTTATATACCACCATTACATTATTTTACTTTTACCAAGGAGTGTTATGTTTTTATGTATTTTCATTATGTTACTAGTTAGCATCCTTTTGTGTTAGTTCTTATCAGTTGGATCAAATTATGATAAACTTGACTCCTTTAACTTTTCTTCCTTTTTGTTTTTTATCTGGGAAAATTTTGATCTCTCAATTCTGAAGGACAAATTTACTGAATAAAAAATTCTTGGATGGCAGTCCCCACCCCCGCTTTTAACAACTTGAGAATATCATCCAATTTCCTCCCGGGCTACAAGGTTCCTGCTTGCAGAAATCCACTAATAGGCTTATGAGTTTCCCTTGAGTATAACAGATTACTTTTGTGGCTTTCAATATTTTCTTTAAGTTTTGAGAATTTAATTATATGCTGCAATGTGGGTCTCTTTATATTCATTTTATTTGGTGTTGTTTGTGCTCCTTGCAAATGTCTATTTACACAAGTTTGGGAATTTTTTAGCTATTGTAGAGTAAGTTCTGCCCCTTTCTCATTCTCTTCTCTGTGACTCCCATAAAACATACATTATTTTACTTTATGGTGACCCATTAGCCCTTTAGTCCTTTTCATTCTTTTTTTTTTCCTTTTTGCTCCTCTGATTGGATAAAATCCACTGAATTGTCTTTGAGTTTACTGATCTTTTCTTCTGCTTTACCTAGTCTATTAAGTAGTTCTATTGATTAAGCAGTTCTATTGACTTTTTTTCAAGTCAGTTATTTTATTCTTCAACCTTATGATTTATGTTTGGGTACTCTTCCTTCTCTGCTGAAATTCCTACTTTTTTCATGCATTACTCTCCTGACATCAGTAAGCATCTTTATAACCTTTATTTTGAATTTGCTGTTGGGTAAATAACTTGTCTCTGTTTCCATAGGGTCAGTTTCTGGAGATTTGTCTTCCTTTGTTCAGAACATATTCCCATTCCTTCAGTTTAACTCTCGGTATTGTTTTGTGTGCACTAGATAAAACAGCCTTCTCTGCCAGCGATGATAGTCTGGACTTGTTTAAGAGATAAACCTTGGCAATCTGCTTAGCCTACTCTTCTGTTTGCCTCTCAAACCTCTGTGCTTGTTTAAACTGCTGTCTTTGTTCTGAGTAGTGCCCAGGAGATTTGGGTGTGCTGTGACTAGTCAGCAACCCAAAGACATTAGAAATGTCCACACACTCAATCATGCACTGTGGATTACCACTAATTGTCCTTTCAGCTCATCAATGTAGGCTAAGTGAAAGCCAATCATCAGGCTGAAGATAGAAAAGTCAGGATGTTAGATAAATAGTCTATCTCCTAGTAAGGAGAAACTTCGAGTTGGGTGTTTTTGCCCACTCATCCTGTGATGATTTGGAGGAGATAGTCATTGAGAGTTATTTTGTATGCATATAGATGTGCATCATTACTCTCTGCAGTCCTGTGCTCTTACAAATGCCGTACCCCTTCAGGTCCCAGAACCACCAAGCCCTTATACAAAGAAGTTAGGGTGCTAGATGTATAGACAAACTCCTTTAAAGGAGAAGTTGGAGACTTGGCTTTATTCCTGGGATGAGCCTTGAGAAGGCACAGGGAGTTCCCATATGCTTACATCAGCTTCTAGGGGATTAAGTAGCTTAACACTGTCCCAGGGGACTCACAAATACCAAACATTGTTTGTTTGTTTGTTTTCAGATATAAGTGATTTGGGAGCCCATCCATCAAGTGGCAGCTATAAAAGTTGTGGACATGTTCCTTCTAGGGAGAAGCTGAAGACTTGGTTTTACTGTTTCTGCTGGAAGAAGAAGATAGAGAAAATGCCCAAAAGTACTTTCAGGCTCCCAAGAAGGTCCTAATTAGCTCCCTCATGCAGCGTGATTTAAAAGTAGATGGAGAAGAATGCAGTCAAGCCCCTTAAAGAGAGAAACTGGGAGCCTTGTATTTTTGCTTGCTCCCTCTGTACTGAGCCCAGGGGGATTGCCATTGGAAGTGTTCATGCATCCATTTTAAAGTGACCTCTTTTTTTCAAGAAATAAGAACTGTTGGTGAGCATGTGGAAAAAAAGAAACATTTTCACACCGTTGGGAATGTAAACTGGTCAGTCACTATGGAAAGAGCATGGAGGTTCCCCCCCCAAAATTAAAAATGGAAATACCATATTATCTGATAATTCTACTACTGAGTAGTTACCCAGAGAAAACAAAACTAATTTGAAAAGGTATTTGCACCCCTATGTTTACTGCAGCATTATTTACAATAGCCAAAGTATGTCCATTTATAGACAAAAGATTAAGAAAGATTATGTGTGTGTGTGTGTGTGTGTACTATTCCATGTATATACATGGAATGGAATATTATTCACTATTACTCAGCCATAATAAAAGGTAAGAATGTGCTATTTGCCAAAACATGAATGGGCCTAGAGAATATTATGCTAAGTGAAATGTGTCAGACTGAGGAAGACAAATACTATATTATTTCATACATATGCAGAATCTTAAACAAACCAAAAGCAGAATCAAACATAAATATAGAGAACAAATTAATGGTTGCCAGAAGGGAGGGGATTGGGGGGATAGGCCCAATGGGTAAAGAGAAGGTGATACAGGCTTCCGGCTGTACAATGAATAAGTCATGGGAATAAAAGACACAGCATTAAGGAATATAGTCAGTGATACTGCGATAATATATAGTGGCAGATGTAGCTACACGTGTGGTGTGAGCATAGTATAATGCATAAACTTGTCATGGGGTGCCTGGGTGGCTCAGTCAATTAAGCCTCTGAATCTTGATTTTTATCTCAGGTCATTATCTCAGGGTTGTGAAACCAAGCCCTGTATTGGTCTCCATACTGGACATGGAGCCTGCTTAAGATTATCTCCCTCTCCCTCTGCCCTTCCCACTCCACTTATGCTCACTCTCTTAAAAAAAAAAACTTGTCATATCAGTATATTATATACCTAAGACTAATGTAACACCATGTGTCAACTATAATAAAAAATAAAATAAAATAACATGGGTGTCCTCTTTTTAAAATTTGTTACCTTTAGGACTTACAAACACTAAGGCACACTGATTCTCCAAGCTAGCAATTTGGGAGCCAGGAACCTGGTTGGAAGCCATAAAACTTGGTTTTCAAGTATGTGGTCCAGGCCCTTTGCTCTTTAGGAAGTTCCCTCCAAGTTGTAAGGCTTGTTCCAGGGTGGGACTTATGGCATTGAGTATGTCTCAGGTTTTCCTAATTATTTCAATTGTGGGTATTTTCTTGATTGCCTAATGTATAGGAGACACTCAACTAATTTCTGGATTTTTCTCAGAGGGAACTGGTTTGTGTTTAGCTGTATATACAGTGCATCTATGGGAGGAAGAAAGTCAGGAGCCTCCTGTTCTGCCATCTCTTTATATTCAACATGGGTTAATTGTAAACAACATGTAGTTGTGTGTTTTTTTTTACATCAATTCTGACAGTATCTGTCTTTTGATTGGTGTATTTAGACCACTGACATTTAAAATGATGATTATTATACCTGAATTAATATCTACTATACTCGTTACTTCTTTCTTTTTCTTTGCATTTTCTCTCTCCTCTCTTGTCAATGCTGCAAACATGAGTTCTTTCTTTCTTTTCTTCTTTCTTTCCTTCTCTCTCTCTCCCCCCTTTTCTTTCTTTCTTCTTTTGTTCTTCTTTCTTTTTTCTGCTATTCACCCTAGGTACCTAATAGGGCTCCTGGAGGAAAATTTCATAAAAATGTGGGATATTATATAAGGCTATATCCTAGAACATTTTATCTCTCACTCTAGTTCATGTCCAGTCTCCAGCAATTATTCAATGATACTTTAATTTTCTTAGTAGTTGCTGGATCCAGTTTTGGTTTTTGTTTTCAGTAAAATACGATTCTCCCTATCACCTATCTGTATAGTTTGGGAGTCATGGTTTGCCCTATGACTTCAGTTCTCTGATGAAGCTAAGGGTTGTTGAATTTCAGTTTTTTCAGCTTTTTCTTGTTTTGGTTATGGGAGTGAAGACTTCCAAGTTCTTTTCGACTGGAAAGCAGGACTCTCACATAGGTTTTAAAAATCGTTTTTCCTAGATAGTATATTTGTTTTGCTACTAATACAAATTGCACAACTCTAAAAAATGTTCATTTCTAATTTTGTGTTCTTAGCATATAGATATAAAATGGATTTTGTACAGTTTTATCTTATATCCAGGAATCTTGTAAATCAATTGATACTCTCAATAGATGCAGAAAAAGCATTTGACACAATCCAGCATCCGTTCCTGATTAAAACGCTTCAAAGTATAGGGATAGAGGGAACATTCCTGAACCTAATCAAATCTATCTATGGAAGACCCACAGCAAGTATCATCCTCAATGAGAAAAAGCTTGCAGCCTTCCCATTGAGATGAGGAACAAGACAAAGATGCCCACTTTCACCACTCTTGTTCAACATAGTATTAGAAGTCCTAGCAACAGCAATCAGACAACAGAGAGAAATAAAAGGTATCCAAATTGGTAATGAAGAAGTCAAACTCTCTCTCTTCGCAGATGACATGATTCTTTATATGGAAAATCCAAAAGACTCCACCCCCAAACTACTAGAACTCATACAGCAATTCAGCAATGTGGCAGGATACAAAGTCAATGTGCAGAAATCAGTGGCTTTCTTATACACTAACAATGAAAATACAGAAAGGGAAATTAGAGAATCGATTCCATTCACTATAGCACCAACAACCATAAGATACCTGGGAATAAACCTAACCAAAGAGGCAAAGGATCTGTACTTGAGGAACTACAGAACACTCATGAAAGAAATTGAAGAAGACACAAATAGATGGAAGACCACTCCATGCTCTTGGATCAGAAGAATAAACATTGTTAAAATGTCTATACTGCCTAGAGCAATCTATACTTTTAATGCCATTCTGATCAAAATTCCACCGGCATTCTTCAAAGAGCCGGAGCAAATAATCCTAAAATTTGTATGGAATCAGAAGAGACCCCGAATCGCTAAGGAAATGTTGAAAAACAAAAATAAAGCTGGCGGCATCACCTTACCTGATTTCAAGCTTTATTACAAAGCTGTGATCACCAAGACAGCATGATACTGGCATAAAAACAGACACATAGACCCGTGGAACAGAGTAGAGAGCCCAGATATGGATCCTCAACTCTATGGTCAATTAATTTTCGACAAAACAGGAAAAAATATACAGTGGAAAAAAGACAGTCTCTTCAATAAATGGTGCTGGGAAAACTGGACAGCTATATGTAGAAGAATGAAACTCGACTATTCTCTTACACCGTACACAAAGATCAACTCAAAATGGATAAAAGACCTCAACGTGAGACAGGAATCCATCAGAATCTTAGAGGAGAACATGGGCAGTAATCTCTTTGATATCAGCCACAGCAACTTCTTTCAAGATACGTCTCCAAAGGCAAAGGAAACAAAAGTGAAAATAAACTTCTGGGACTTCATCAAAATCAAAAGCTTCTGCACAGCAAAGGAAACAGTCAAAAAAACAAAGTGGCAACCCACGGAATGGGAGAAGATATTTGCAAATGACAGTACAGACAAAAGGTTGATATCCAGGATCTATAACAAACTCCTCAAACTCAACACACACGAAACAGGCAAACACATCAAAAAATGGGCAGAAGATATGAACAGACACTTCTCCAATCAATTGATAATTTTAAGAGTTTATGTGTAGACTAGGGATTCTTTTAGATTGCAATAACTGCACAGTCATATTCTTTTTTTTTTTTTCCCAATTTATTTATTTTCAGAAAAACAGTATTCATTATTTTTTCACCACACCCAGTGCTCCATGCAAGCTGTGCCCTCTATAATACCTGGGTGGCTTAGTTGGTTAAGCACAGTCATATTCTGCAGCTTAGAGTTTTACCTCTCCCTTGGAATTTTTATAAGTTTTCTTCTTTATTGTAACAATTAGAGTAACCAGGACAATAATGAGTAGAAATAGTGATAATACACAGTTATATCTCGTTCCAATATAGAAGAAAAATAATTTACTATTAAGTTGCTGAAAGTCTTTTGTATTTTTTTAAGGAAACAAATTCCAAATAAAGAAATTTTAATTCATTTATTTTTTGAGATTATGACATTTTTCTTATTTGATTAATGAGGTAAAGTTCTACATTGCTTTTTATTCCTGTAAAATTTGTATTAAAATCCCCACTTTCTATTCAGATTTTAGTGATTTGAGTCTTTTTCTTTTTTCTTCTTCAGTCTAAATTTTTCTCAGTTTCATTAATCTAATGAATCCTCTGTGGACAGAATATATTTGGAAAATGGTTTGATGCCTTCTACCAGTCTCTGCCTTTAGTTTGGAGAACTTAATCCACTTACATTTAATTACTGATAAGAAATAATTCATTGCTGCCATTCGTAGCTTGTTGCCCCCACCATTTCCTCTTATACTGACTCCTTTCATGTTCAGTTGATTTTTTAAAGGACTATATATTTTGTTTCCTTTCTAAATTTCCTTTGTATATATTCTATAGATTTTCTTTTTGTTTACCAAGGGGATTATGTATAACTTCTTAAAATTATAACAACCTAATTTAAATCAATACCAAACTTAACTGCAAACATCCAAAAACCATGTCTATACAGCTCCACCCCCCTCTTTTTGTATTGTCACAAACCACATTTTATACATTATACATTGTATGGTCAATGACATCGAGTTAACATTATTTGTATATATTTTCTTTACAATATTATATAATAAAAACTGGAGTTATAAACCACAAGTTCAGTAATGCTGGCTTATATATTTGGCATGTATTCACTAGAAATGTTTATTTCTTCATATAACATAATGTTTGTTACTGCCTAACATCCTATCACTTTGACCTGAGAGAGTCCATTTAGAGTTTCCTATAAGGTAGGTCTACATGCAATGCCTTGAATGCCAGGAGATCTTCTTTTTTTTTTTTTTCCAATTTATTTATTTTCAGAAAAACAGTATTCATTATTTTTTCACCACACCCAGTGCTCCATGCAAGCCGTGCCCTCTATAATACCCACCAACCAGGAGATCTTCTATTCTTTGTAGTTTGGTTTTGTGCTGGAGCACTCCTTCACACTTACACCAAATTTTCTTACTATTTTGAAGATTTTTTTTCTTAAGTAGCGTTTTTTTAGTTACTGTAAACATTTGATTATTTCTCACTGCTCTGACAAAGTCAGATTTGACAGTTTCTGGAATTTTGCTTGTTTTTGTTTTTAACGCTTCTTCTAAAGATCAAGAATTTGGGGCCTCCTCATCTATTTTGCTGCCTTATGGCGGTTGTTTGGAAACTGTCTCAGAATACTCAGTTTCTATTTTATTGCAAAATACTTAGTCAACTGGCCACACCAGCTTTACACATGTTCTAAATTCTTACATATTTTTCTCACCATTAGAAATGTCCCAACCTGGTGATAAGATAAAAAGCAGCCATATTATCTATTTTGTGAAAGCTCCATTTATTTATTCCATCTTGTTATTAGAAAAGATTATGTAAGAAATGAATTATGTTCTCTAAGAAACTGATCATATAACATCTAGTTTGTTATGAAATTTCACAGTGTAGGGTGAATCCTATATATATTTTTTGTTTCATAAACAGGAAAGGAAAACCAATTAACCATTATGCACCATTACCTAATGAATCCTTGTTTGGTGGATTAATGTACACATAAAAAAATTCACCTAATGCTAATTAATTGATTGATTAAAATAAAATCACTTTTGAGAAAAGCTGTCTTACATTTGGATTTCTTATATTCTTTTAACAGAATGATAGATTTAAAATACTTTAACTGTTAAACTGTGTTTTTCTTGTCCAAACATAAATCTTTACTTACCTATGACTTTGTTTAAATCTAATTGATGTATTATATCACTAATTGATGGATATAATGCTGGATGATCTGCTGTATCTGAAAGTTCTGAGGCTGCTTCATTTTTAACTAGAATAATAACAGATTACCAGATTAGTTGTTTTAAAACTAAAATTTTTCTTATGGTAAAATTATAACACATAAAATTAATTAGAAATATTTTACTATATAGTTAGTTAGCCTTATTTTTTTAAGTTTCTCTTAAAATTCCAATTAGTTAATTCAGTGATTTCAGCACTTACATACGACACCTGTTCCTCATCACAAGGATATTCCTTAACTTTACTTTACAATTTAACATACATTATCCAGTTAAACACAAATGTGCCTAATAATTTTTTAAAACTGATTAAATAGCCACTATGTGCTAGTATTATACTAAGCATTTTTCAAATATTACCTCCTTTAATATTCATAATAATTCTAGGAAGTCAGTATTTAATCCCATTTAACAGATATGGGAAATAGAGTTGAAAGAGATTATGAATATTTTAGAAATTCACATAGTTATTAAGTACAAAAACATGAAATGAATTTCTTTCTTTTAGGGTCCAAAATCTATTCTCCAGCTAGTAGATTCAAATGTCTACCAGACTAAGCATGTAATGTGAGTGAAATGGAACTGCCTGTTTGGAGTGGCATGAATAATGAAGGGGAATGGACAGTATATGTTTATTAAAAATAAAAACCTATTACTCTTCCTGTTATAAATGCAGGCCTGGTATTCCTGGATCATCTAAATTCTCAAGAGAATACAGAAATGTAGATATTTGCAAGGAATTCCAAGATTTTAAAATATTTTCAAGTAATTTAAAAGTTTTAAGCATGGGACAAAAGAAATCATCAGCTATTATCACAAGAGATTCACCCAGTTTTAGAAAGAATTAACCATTAACACATGGGTTAGATTTAAGAGTCAACTGCTAGGTTACATTTCTTTGTAAAACATCATTCTTTATCCACCAATTTATCTGTCATCTAGAAAGGAAAATAAGTTCTAAAATCCTAAGGAAATAAGAACTTTCGGAAGAAAAAAATACCAATAAGCAAAATATGCCAAGAAAAAAGTGGAAAGAACAATTAAAATTTGAAATGCACAATTAAAGTAACCTTTCCAAAGGCCAGTCCTCCACACTTAAATCCATGGAATTCCTTATAATTCTTAAAGAATTAAATTCTATGCCATAGTACATAAAAATGGAATTTTTGCATTCCTTTTACAAAGTCAAAATATTCATTGCAAAGATATTGACATTGAAATAGACATAACTGGCATAATTGCAATTAAAAATGCACATAGAAATATAATGCAATGAAATATAATGCAAGTTAATAATACCTTTATTAAAAATAAAAGAAACAAGTAAAATCAATTTTAGTAATGGTTTATTTAACAAAATAAATCCAAAATATCATTGCAACTCATAAAAGAATATAATTGATGAAATATTTTAAGTAGTCATTTTCACAGTAGGTCTTCAAACTCAAGCATGTATTATAAACTTGTAAAACATCTCAATGAAGGTTAGCTGCATTTCAAGTGTTTGATATCTATATGTGGTTAGTGATTGCTATGTTACACAGTACATGTTTAGAATATAAATGCAAAAATCTTAAATAAACAATAAGGAAGTAAAATCAGAAGTTTATTCAAATAGCAGTATGGCATCATCTAATAGAATTCATTCCCAGAATTTAAGGTAGGTCATCTCTGAATATAGTTATTATATCAATAGTTCTCAAGAGAAGTGATGTAAGATTGTTTTAAGGTAAAAGTCATTTATAAAACTTAACTATACATTCCTTTTTGAGTTTCCCCAACTTCACAGAGATATAATTTATATGGAACATTGTATAAGTTTAGGGGAATAAATATATATGTATATATATATACATATATATGTATATATATATATACACATATATATATCTCACAAATGTGAGAATATTTAAGATGTAGTCTCTTAGAAATTTTCAAGTATACAGTATAGTATTAATAGCCACCATACTGTATATTACATCCCCAGAACTTATTAATCTTATAAATTGAAGATTATACTCTTTGGCTAACATTTCCCCATTTCACCTACTCTCAGGTCCCTGGCAACCACTATTCTACTCTATGTTCCTATGAGTTAGTACATTTTGGATTACAAATATATAAGTAAGAATAAACAGTACTTGTATTTTTGCCTGACTTATTTCATGTAGCATAATAGTCTCAAGGTCCATCCATGTTTTACAAAGGACAATATTTCCTTCTTTTTTATGGCTGAATAATATTCCACTGTATATATTTACCACACTTCCTTTATCCACTGATTTTTCAAAAAGACATGTAGGATTTTTTCCATATCTTGGCTAAGGTGATTAACACTGTAAGGGACAGGGAAGTGCAGATATCTCTTTGAGATTCTGGTTTCATTTTCTTCAGATACATACCCAGAATATGGAATTTTGAATCATATGGTAATCCTATTTTTTTTTTGAGGAACCTCCATATTATTTTCCATTGGCTATAACAATATGGTTCCCTTTTCTCCACTTTCTCACCAGAACTTATCTCTTGTTTTATTGATAATATCCATTCTAACAGGTGTGAGATGATATCTTATTGTGGTTTTGATATGCCTTTCCTTGACAATTAGTGATGTTGGGAATCTGTTCATCTACCTGCTGGCCATTTGAATTTCTTTGTAAAAAAGCATATATTCAGGTCCTCTATCCAGTTATAATGGGATTACTAGTGTTAATGCTATTGAGTTACATATTTAAGATATTGACCTCTTTTACACAATAATGTAGTTTAAAAACTTTTTTTTCTATTCTGCAGATTTCCTTTTCATTTTGTTGAGTGCTTCTTTTGCTACACAGATTTAAAGTTTGATTTGTTCTATTTATTTATTCTTGTTTTTGTTGCTTGTGCTTTTAGTATCTTATCCAAAATGTCATTCCCAAGACTGATGTCAAAGAGCCTTTTCCTTAGGTCTTCTAGGAGATTTATGGTTTCAGGGCTTACAGTTCAGTCTTTATTTTCAAATTTATTTTTGTGTATAGGGATCAATTTTATTTTTCACATGTGGATATTAAAGTTTCCCAACACAACTTATTGAAAAGACTATCCTTTCTTCATTTGAGTATTCTTGGCTTCCTTGTGAACTACTAGTTAACTGTATGCATTGGTTTATTTATGGACTCTCAATTCTCCTTCATTAGTCTGTGTGGCAGTTTTTTATACCAGTTTTGATTATAATAGCTTCCTAGTATGCAGTTTAAAATCAGGAAGTCCATGTCTGCAATTTTGTTCTTTCTCAAGATAACTTTGGTTATTTATGGTTTTGTTGTTGTTGTTCCACACAAATTTTAGGATAGCTTTTCCTTTACTGTGGAAATGCCATGTATGGTGACTGAAAAATCTATAGATGGCTTTGGGTTGTATGAATATTTTAACAATATTAATTCTTCTGGGTTTGGGGGAGAGAAAAATGACAACAGATTAAGAGGGCCTTGGGCTTACCTCTTCCTATGAATACAACTAAATAAAACACCATCCTAAATATATCAGAAACTGACCTGAAAACTGACAGAACAAACACAACTGAAGGGAAGGGAAAGACCACATTAGAGAAGTTAGAAAGTGTGGAGATTTGGTATAGGGAAGAAGTGAATCATGGGTACTTTAGAGGGGAAGGAGCCATGGTCATGGGGAAGGGCAAGAGAGAGAGGAACATGAGGGAAATGCACAAGAACACTTCTCCAAATCTACTGGCTTGGAATAAGAGAGGTTGAATTTCATGAGTTCTTGCAACCAGTGGACCTTAAAGCCCAGAGTTTAAAGGTGGGCATGGCTGGCATAGAGCTCAGAGGGTACTACATAGCTCCTGGAGAGAAGGTTGGGGGGGGACCTAGAGGCAGATATCTTGGAAATAGTGATCTGAAGAGCACATGGGGAACATGAGAGGGAGATTATTTGTTCTCAGAGTGCATCCATAAGAAGTGCTGATGGTGACACCTCTCCAGGAACCAAGGAGCTGGCTGGCAGTTTCCCTCCCTATTCCTCAGTAAAAACACAGGGCCATCTGTGGAAAGCAGCGTAGCACCAACACTTGCTGCCTAACTTGTATACATCAAGCCCCAGGCCCATGCACTCTGGTGGGAATACTCTTCTCAGTTGAGCTTGCATCATTCCCAGTGTGGTGGGCCTCTACCCTGGAGGACCAGCACAAACCCCTGCCCATAAACTCATCTCCCAACCAGAGCTTCCTGCAGGCCTCAGTTCTGATAGAGGTAGTGTCAGGTCTCATTTCACAAGCAGAACAAGTACACCTACTTAAATCCTGCCACGTGACCAGATGACTGGCCTGAAGGATAGAGCAATCAAAACACAACACCAGAGTACACACAACACATACCAGGGACAATCCCTGGTATAATAAGTGCCAGGTCCTGACTTCTTCTTCTTAAGGCCAGTTTTTTCAGGAGCACAAGACATACCTGGCTTTTCTAACGTAGAGAAGAATGCCAAGACTTAGAAAAAGGGCCAAGATGGAGTAATTCATCTAAAATGAAAAAGCAAGATAAGGCAATCGCCAGAGATATAAGCAAAACAGACACAAGTAACATGGCTGATAGAGAATTTAAAGCAACAGGTATAAAGATATTCACTGAGCTTGAGAAAAGAGTAGAAGACATGAGTAAGAGCCTTACCACAGAAATAAAAGAGGTAAAAAAAATCAATCAGAGATGAAGAGTGCAATATATGAGGTAAGAAACAGACTTCACACAATGAACAGCAGGCTGGAAGAAGCAGAGAAATGAATTAGTGACCTAGAAGACAAATTATTGGAAATTAATCAGAAATCAATGAATTTGAAGAAAAGAGAGAAAGAATAATAATGCAAAATAGGAATAGACTTAGAGAACTCAGTGACTACATCAAGCATAATAACATTCTTTATTATAGGAGTTACAGAAGAAGAGAAAGAAAAGGGGTCAGAAAATTTATTTGAAGAAATAATAGTGAAAACTTCCATAATCCAGAGAAGGGAACAGTCATTCAGATCCAGAGGGCACAGAGAACTTCCACCAAAATCAACAAAAGCAGGCTAACACCAACATATGTTATAAATTTGAAAAATATAGTGATAAAGAAAACAATCTTAAAAGCAGTAAAACAAAAGAAATGCTTAACTTACAAGGGAAGACTCGTAAGGTAAGGTGAAGATTTCTCAACAGAAACTTGGCAAGCCAGAAGAGACTGATGTGATATATTCAACATGGTGAATGGGAAAAATCTGAAGCTAAGAATATTCTATCCAGCAAGGCTATCATTCAGAATAGAAGGAGAGATAAAAAGTTTCCCAGACAAACAAAAACTAGAGAAGTTCATGACCACTAAATCATCCCTCAAGAAATATTAAAGGGTTCTCTTTGAGTGGAAAGAAAAGACCAGAAGTGACAAAGATAAGAAAAGAGCAGAGAAAATCTCCAGAAACAATGATAAAACAAGTAATAAAATGGCAATAAATACATATGTATCAGTAATTACTTTGACTGTAAATAGACTAAATGCTGCAATAAAAATATGTAGGGCATCAGAATGGATTAAAAAACACTTGCAGATTGAATGAGAGGGGATGAAGAAACTTCCGTCATCAAATAGATGTCCAAAGAAAGCCAGAGTGGCAATACTTATACTGGAAAAACTAGGCTTTAAAACAAAGACTGTAACAAAAGACAAAGAAAGGCACTATACAATATAAAGGAGATAATACAACAATTGTAAATATTTATGCACCCAATATGGAAACACCCAAATAAATAAAACATTTACTAACAAACTTAAAGGAACTTATTCATAATAACAGAATAATAGTAGGGGACTTTAACACAACACTTATATCAATAGATTATCTAAATAGAAAATCAACATGGAAAAAATGGCTTTACATGAAACACTGAATCAGATGGATCTAACATATATTCAGAACATTCCATCCTAAAACAGGAGAATATTCATTCTTTTCTATTGCACATGGACCATTCTCCAGAATAGATCACATATTAGGTCACAAAACAGGCCTGGTCAAATGCAGAACTTTGAAATCATACCATGCACCTTTCTGACCACTACAATATAAAACGAGAAGTCAATCACAGGGAAAAAAAATCTGGAAAAATTCCAAATACATGGAGATTAAGGAACATGCTACTAAAGAATGAATGGATCAACCAGGAAATCAAAGAAATAAAAACTACTTGGACTTTCCCCATTAATATTCTTTCCTGCTTTGAAGAAGACTGGTTGATACTATAGATGTGGGTCTATTTCTGAGTTTTCTGGTCTGTTCCATCGATCTGTGTATCTGTTTTTGTGCCAGTACCATACTGTCTTGACCATGAGTTTTATAATATAACTTGAGGTCCAGAATTGTCATGCTTCCAGGTTTGCTTTTCTTTTTCAAGATTCCTCTGGCTATTTGGGTTCTTTTGTATTTCCATACAATTTTTAGGATTGTTTATTCTAGCTCTGTGAAAGATGATGATAGTATTTTGATAGGGATTGCATTAAACTTGTAGACTGCTTTGTGTAGTATATATATTTTAAAGATATCTGTTCTTCTAATCCATAAGCATAGGATGTTTTTTCATTTGCTTGGTGGATTAAGCACATGAACCTTTTTTGGTTTAGTGAAATAATTTATGTATAATTTCAACTTTAATATTTTAAAATCGAATGCTTACAAAGTAGAATAAAACACAACATAGACCCTATGTGGGAGGCAGAAAACCTGAAATGTAGTAATGATAAATTAACTTTGCCTAAAAGCTTCAACAAATTAGATGCACATTATTAGCATACGAGAAATAGCACAGAGAGAAAAATGCAGAATAAAGCAAGGGCAGGTATTCTCACCTGTACAAAATTTATTAAATTCCCACTTAAGTTATGTGTAATTCTTCATGGCAACTGAACATATTTTGGAAAAAATTTTTAAAACAGCACTAACATGTACAAGAATAAAGAAATCAATAATTGTCAAAAATCAGTGAATGATATTTCTATTCTTTTTTTTTAAAGGTTTTATTTATTTGACCGACAGAGATCACAGTAGGCAGAGAGGCAGGCAGAGAGAGAAAGGAGGAAGCAGGTTCCCCGCTGAGCAGAGAGCCCAATGTAGGGCTCCATCCCAGGACCCTGGGATCATGACCTGAGCCGAAGGCAGAGGCTTAACCCACTGAGCCACCCAGGCGCCCCTGATATCTCTATTCTTAATCTCAAGGGAAGTGTGGTAAAATACAGCTTCATGTAAAGTAGAAATATCCCCAGCCAGAAATGGGACATAGGTACATAATCACTCACAAAAATGATTGTGGGAGCAGACAAAATTTGTATTTGGAGCTTTGCACCTACTTAGAATTAGGCTGTGTCAATAATGAACTTTTGAATATAGAATCAAGTCCCAGATAGATTAGATATCTTGCCTATAGTAAGAGTTCAATAAATCTTTCAGGGAAAATTCCCTAAAAGGCAAGTTTAAAAAAAAAAAACAAACAAACAGACAGACAAGTTAGGTCCTTTCCATCTGAGAATCACTGTTAACGCTCTTATTTTTATTTATTTGTTTTTATTATGTTTAGTAATATATACTGTATAGTATATATATATATAGTACATCTGTGTGTACAGTAGTATAGTACTACTGTATAGTACATCATTAGTTTTTGATGTGGTATTCAGTGACTCACTAGTTATGTATTACAACCAATGCTCATCACAGTATGTGCCCTCCTCAATACCCATCACCCTATTATCTCTTTCCCTCACCCTCCTCCCCTCTGAAACCCTAAGATTGTTTCCTAGGGTCTGTCATGATTAATCTCCCTCTCTAATTTCTCCCTCTTCCCCTATGGTCCTCCGTGCTATTGCTTATGTTCCACATATAAGTGAAACCATATGATAGTCTTTTCTCTGCTTGACTTACTTCACTTAACATAATCCCCTCCAATTCCATCCATGTTGGTGCAAATGTGGGTATTCATCCTTTCAGATGGCTAAATAATATTCCATTGTATATATGTATCACATCTTCTTTATCCATTCATCTGTTGAAGAACATCTCAGCCCCGTCCAAGGTGTCGTTATTGTGGACACTGCTGCTATGAACATTGAGGTGCAAGTGCCCCTTCTTTTCACTACATCTGTATCTTTGGGGTAAATACCTAGTAGTGTAATTGCTGGGTCATAGTGTAGCTCTATTTTTTAATATCTTGAGGAACCTCCATAGTGTTTTCCAGAATGGCTGCACCAGCTTGCATTCCTATCAACAATGTAAGAGTGTTCCCTTTTTCCACATCCTTGCCAGCATTTGTTTTTTACTTTTTTGTTAATTTTTGACATTCTAATTGGTGTGTGGTGTATCTAATGTGGTTTTGATTTGTTATTTCCCTGCTGGCTAGAGATGTTGAAAATTTTCTCATGTGTCTGTTAGCCATTTGGATGTATTCTTTGGAGAAGTGTTTGTTCATGTCTTCTGCCCATTTTTTTGACTTGCTTATTTGCTCATGGAGTGTTGAGTTTGAGAAGTTCTTTATAATCTTGGATATCAGCCCTATATCTGTAACATCATTTGCAAATATCTTCTCCCATTCTGTAGGTTGCCTCTTAGTTTTGCTGACTGTTTCCTTTGCTATGCAGAAGCTTTTTATCTTGATGAATTCCCAGAAGTTAATTTTTGCTTTTGTTTCACTTGCCTTTGGAGACATGTCTTGAAAGAAGTTCCTGTGGCTGATATCAAAGAGGTTACTGCCTAGGTTCTCCTCTAGGATTTTGATGGACACCTGTCTCATATTGAGGTCTGTCATCAGTTTTGAGTTTATCTTTGTGGATGGTGTAAGGGAATAGTCCAGTTTCATTCTTCTATATGTAGCTGTCCGATTTTCCCAGCACCACTTATTAAAGAGCCTATCTTGTTTCCACTGGATATTTCTTCCTGATTTGACAAAGATTAGATGACTATAGAGTTCAGGATTCATTTCTAGAGTCTCTATTCTATTTCATTGATCTATGTGTCTATTTTTGATGTCTTGGTGATCTCAGCTTTGTAATATAGCTTGAAGTCAAGCAATGTGATGCCCCCAGCTTTGTTTTTCTCATTCATCATTCCCTTAGCGATTCAGGGTCTTTTCTGATTCTATAAAAATTTTAGAATTTTTTGTTCCTGCACTTTGAAAAATTTCAATGATATATTAATAGGGATGGCACTGAAAGTGTAAATTTCTCTGGGCAGGATAGATATTTTAACAATGTTCATTCTTCCAATCCACAAGCATGGAATATTTTTCTTTTTGTGTCCTCCTCAGTTTCTTTTGTAAGTGTTTTATAGTTTCTAGAGTATAGATCCTTTACTTCTTTGGTTAGGCTTATTCCAAGATATCTTGTGATTTTTGTTGTTATTGAGAATGGAATCAATTCTTTAATTTCTCTTTCAACAGTTGCATTGTTAGCGTATAGAAAAGCAACTAATTTCTGTGCATTGATTTTTTTATCCTGTCACATTGCTGAATTGCTGTATGAGTTCTACCAACTTGGGGACGGAGTCTTTTGGGTTTTCCACATAAAGATCATGTCATCTGTGAAAGATTGAGAGGACAACTTCTTCTTTGCTGATTTGGATGACTTTTATTTCTTTTTGTTGTCTGATTACTGATGCTAAGACTTCTAGTACTATGTTGAACTGTAGTGGCAAGAATGGGCATCCCTGTCGTGTTTCTGATCTTAAAGGAAAAAAACTCTAAGCTTTTCCCCATTGAGAGTGATACTTGTTGTGGGCTTTTCATAAATATGATATTGAGGAATGTTCCCTCTATCCCTATACTCTGAAGAGTTTTAATCATAAATGAATGTTGTATTTTGTCAAATGCTTTATCTGTATAAATTGAGAGAATCATATGTTTCTTGTTTTTTCTTTAATTAGTGTGTTTTATCACATTGATTGATTTGCAAATGTTGAATCACTCTTGCAACCCAGGCATAAAACCCTGGTGAATAATCCTTTTAATGTACTGTTGGAACCTATTAGCCAGGATCTTGTTGAGTATTTTGACGTCCATGTTTATCAGGGTATTGGTCTATTATTCTCCTTTTTGATGGAGTCTTTGCCTGGTTTTGCAATCAGGGTCATCCTGGCCTCCTAACAAGAGTTTGGAAGTTATCTTTCTGTTTCTATTTTTTAAAATATCTACTTCAGGAGAATAGATATTATTTCTTGTTTAAATGTTTGGTAGAATTCCCCTGGATAGCCACCCCAACCTAGACTTGTGTTTTGGGGAGGTTTTTGATTACTGCTTAAATTTAATTACTGGTCTATTTAGATTGTCTATTTCTTCCTGTTTCAGTCTTGGTAGTTTGTAAGTTTTCAGGAAGGCATCCATTTCTTCCACATTGCTTAATTTGTTGGTATATGGTTGCTGGTAATAGTTTCTAATAATTGTTTCTATTTCCTTCATGTTAGTTGTGATTGCTCCCCTTTCATTTATGATTTAATTAATTTAGATCCTTTTTTCTTTTGGATAAGTTTTGCCAGTGGTTTATTGATCTTATTAATTCAAGGAATCACCTTCACTTTCATTGATCTGTTTTGATCACTTTCATTGATTTACTGTTTTTCTAGTTTCTATTTCATTGATCTCTGTTCTAGTCTTTATTATTTCTCTTCTCCTGCTTGGTTTAGGTTTTATTTGCTATTTTTTCTCTGGTTTCTTTGTGTAGGGTTAGCTTGTGCATTTGGGATTTTCTAATTTTTTGAGAGGCTTAGATGGTTATGTATTTCCCCCTTAGGACTGCCTTTGCACCATCACAATGGTTGAATCAATGTGTTCTTGTTCACATTGTTTCAAAGATTTAAATTCTTCTTTAATTTCCTGGTTGACCCATTCATTCTTTAGCAGGATACTCTTTGACTTCCAAGTGTTTGAATTCCTTCCAGTTTTCTTCTTGTGATTGAGTTCCAGTTTCAAGGCATGGTCTGATAAGATGTAGGGCATAATCTCAGTCTTTTAGTATTGGCTGAGACCTGATTTGTGACCCAGTATGTAGTCTATTTTGGAGAACATTCCATGTGTACTTGAGAGGAATGAGTATTCTGTTGTTTTAGGATAGAATGTTCTCTATGTATCTACAAAGTCCATCTAATCCAATGCGTCATTCAAAGCTCTTGTTTCCTTGTTGATTTTCTGCTTAGATGATCTCTTCATTGCTGTTTATGGGGTGTTGAAGTCTCCTAGTACTTTTATATTATTATCTACATGTTTCTTTAATTTGGTTATTAATTGGTTCATATAATTGGCTGCTCCCAAGTTAGGAGCATAAATATTTATAATTATTAGATCTTCTTGTTGGGTAGGCCCTTAAACTATGATATAGTGTCCCTCTTCATTCCTTACCACTATCTTTGGTTTATAATCTAATATGTCTGATTTAAGGATGACTACTCTAGCTTTCTTTTGTGGTCCATCAGCATGATAAATGATTCTCTATTCCCTCACTTTCAATCTGGAGATGTCTCTAGGTCTAAAATGGGTCTCCTGTAGACAGCATATGGATGAATGTTGATTTTTATCTAATCTGATACCCCATGTCTTTATCCCATTTACATTCAGAATAACTATTGAAAGATATGAATTTAGTACCACTGCATTACCTGTGAAGTCTCTGTTTCTGTAAATTGTCTCTGTTCTGTTTGGTTTACATTACTCTCCGGCTCTCTGTTTGCTTATAGGATCTCATTAAATATATCTTGCAGAGCTGTCTTGGTGAGTACATATTCTTTCAGTTTCTGTCTGTCCTGAAGTTCTTTATTTCTCCTTCCATTCTGAACAACAGCCTTGCTGGATAAAGTATTCTTGGCTGCATGTTTTTCTCATTTAATACCCTGAATACAACATGCCAGCCCTTTCTGGCCTGCCTCCTTCTGTGGATAGGTCTGATGTAAGTCTAATGTTTCTACTTCTCTGGTTAGGAACTTCCCCTCTCAAACTGTTTTCAGTATTTTCTCTTTATCTCTAAAAGTTGCAAACTTCACTATTATGTCAGGGTGTTGACCTGTTTTTACTGATTTTTTGGGAGGGTTCCTCTCTACCTCTTGAACACGAATGTCCAGATGAGGGAAGTTCTCAGATATGATTTGCTTAAATGCATGTACTTGCCCTTTCTCTCTCTTTCCCCTGAGGACCCCCCCCAACAATTCTTATGTTGGTATGTTTTGTAGCATCACTGATTTTTTGAAGTCCTTCTTCAAGGTCTATTAGTTGTTTTTCTCTCTTTTCTTCAGCCTCCTTCTTTTCTATCAACTTGTCTCCTATGTCATTTTACTCTCTCTTCTGCCTCATTTACCCTGAATGTTAGGGCATACAATTTAGACTACATTTCAGTTAGAGCATTTTTAATTTCAGCCTGATTAGATTTCATTTCTGTACTAAGAGATTCTTTAGTGTCTTTTTGCTTTTTTCAAGTCCAACTAGTAATTTTTTATTAACATATAATGTATTATTTGTTTCAGAGGTACAGGTCTGTGATTCATCAGTCTTAGATAATTCATAACACTCATGATAGCACACAATTTGCCCAATGCTCATCACTCAGCCACCTGATCCCTGTCTTAGTTTGTTTCCTGAGATTACGATGGTTCATCTCCCTCTCTGGTTTTGTCTTGTTTCAATTTTCCCTACTTTCCCTATGATCCTCTGCCTTGTTTCTCAAACTACTCATATCCATGAGATCATATAATTGTCCTTCTCTGATTGACTTATTTTGCTTAGCGTAATACCCTGTAATTCCATCCATGTGGTTGCAAATGACATTTTTTGACAGCTGCATTCTATTCCATTATATCTATCTATTATCTATCTATCTATATATCTCACATCTTCTTTATCCATTCTAATTTTATAATTGTTATCCTGAATTCTATTTCTGATGTTTTAATTATATCCATATCAATTAGATCTATGGAATATAATATTACATTTGGTTCTTTATTTTGTTGTGAATTCTTCCTTCTGGTCATTTTACCCAGAGAAGAATGGATGAATGAGTGAGCAGAAATATCAACCACAACCCAAGCAAAATACATAGTAGACAAACTTGAAGAGGTCAGACACCAAAAAAAAAAGAAAGAAAAAAGGAGGGGGAGAGAATATGATCTTACAGGGTAGACAAAACAGGGTGATCCAGTTGATCATGGGTGTATTTTGGTCTCTGTGTTAGAAGACACTAATCCCAAAACTGTCAAGAAAACAAAACTTATAGATGTACAAAAATTAAATTGAATAGAGTGAAAGGGAGCCAAAATGAAAATATATCTACAAAATGTAAATGTAAAAAATGAAAGTTAAAAAAAAGACTTAAAAACAGAGTTGATAAAATCTGAAACTAGTGGAAATGGTAATTTAAACGGAAAGATAAATGACTTTTGAAGGAAAAAACCCTTTAATTCTATATACTATTTTCCACTAGTGCTGGAGTTTTAGAGTCTTGTGAGTTCTTTCTGTGTATCTGTTCTTTCAGCTGATCTTCTGCGGGCGGGGCATACCTGCTATTTCTCAGGTGTGTGCCTGGTTAGAATTACACAGTTCCTTTTGAGAGGGCCAGGCTCAGTATAAGCTATTCATCTGTGGTTTTTTTCCCCCCTGAAATCTTTCTGCACCTCTTTAGAGGATCAAAATTTAAATGGCCACAACCTGACCTCCAGCCTCAAAGCTATAAGACTGTGGTCCCTTCTCTTCAGTGAACCTCAGGGACAAGCAGTCTTCACTTTTGTGTGTGCCAAACTCTGTAGATCCCTGTGGTGTGTGTCCACAGAGATCCTCTCGGAGAAGTTGCAGGGTCTTGCATTACTGTACTTTGTAAGTCCCTGGCCCTGAGAGGGTTGCCAGATCCTTTGCAAACCTGATTAGCCCCTCCTCGGGGAAAGGCAGAGAATTACAGGATACTTTCCTCTACAAGGACCCCACCCTGAGAGCTGTTGCCTGGTCATGTGTGCACCTGTTCTGCCCCTCCCAAGGGATGTAGGAGGGTCCCTGAATTCTAGTTCTCTGCAGGTTCCCCCAGTGGACAGCGGTCACCAGATCAGGTGTCAGCTAACGGTTTATGGCAAACTAAGCAAAGAGCCCCTCTGTGGGTTCACTGACCATAACCAGTTTCCCCAGTCCACTGCTTGGGAACTGTATCAGCTCAGTTACCCCTGCTTATTCTGTGACTCTACGGATCCTGAGACCACACTGCTCTACCTAGAATTCTGCCCATTTCATCCACTGAGCACCTTTCAGGCAGGGATATCTCTCACTTGAGATTTCTAAGGGCTCCAGTTTTGCCCTCCAGGGCAATATCACTTTCTGATAGCTGGCTTATAAGGCTCTCTCTCTCCTCACTGCTTATCTTCCAGTATCTCCCCTCGGATTCACTACTCTGCACCTCCTACCTTGCAAAAAGTGGTTGCTTTTCTAGTTGCAGAGTTCCAGATATTCTTTTCTCACATCTCAGATTGAATTCTAGGGTGTTCAGGATGATCTGATAGTTATCTAGTTAAAATCAAGTTACTAGATGAAACGAGGTCCCCTATGCTTCCACTAGCTTGCCTCCTCTCTTAAAATAAAATCTTTTAAAAAATAAAAAAATAAAGTTCCTAGAAAAGTGTTTCCTAAACAAGTATTTCATTTACCAGAAACATTATTTTAAGATAATGAAAAAGATAGGCTTTCTTGGTCAATAAACTTAAAGATATGTAGTATAATAATTAAGAATATTAAGGACTGTGAGAAGTAATGATTTGCACTATAGCATTTACTAGTTCTGTAGAATCCTAATTTTGGCAGATAATGTTCTAAAATATGCAACCTAAAGAAAGATTTAACAATAAAACAATAAATAAGGTTGGTCGTATTTGGGGTACTTGGCTGGCTGAGTCAGTAGGGCATGCAACTCCTGATCTCAGAAGTATGATTTTAAGCCCCACAGTGTGTGTAGAGATTATAAAAAAAAATAATTTCTTAAAAGGTTGATCACATTTCAGACGATTTTTAAATCATCAAGTGTTTTATGACTATTTTAAAATACGTTTTCAAATATTATACCTACTACTCAATCTTTGAGATTGGTAAATTCCTCTTGTTTGATGTTGATCCTTGTATCCTGAAGCGAGTTCTAGATTTTCAAGTGTAAAACTTGAGGGTTCATCTATATCCTGATCTACCAAGATGAAAATGAAAAAGAACCTTTTAGTAAATTAAATACAGAAACACTTGAAATCTACCTATTGTGGCTTAAGAGTATAATATTTGAAGCTTAAAAAATTCTGTATATTTGATATATATATGTGTGTGTATATATATATATTTCATATATAACATATATCATATATAACATATATGTATATATATACATATACATATATATGTATCAACTAAGGAAAAAAATAATAATACTGGAAGTTTCACTTGACAAATTTCAACATCTATTCCTCCTAGACATTTATTTTTTATTATAGAATATGTTTCTAGCTCCATCCAACACCTAACATCTTGATTATAATGAAGCACCAATAGACAGTCCTTTTAAAATTGTGAACAAAATTTAAAAAGTGACTAATTACCATTCAATAATTATGAAGGTCTGGTAGAGTTAGTAATATTTAAAACATAAATTTAAAAAATTTCAGCTAATATACATATAGGTTTGTCAGAATAGATTTGTCATGTAGATTTTTTATTATAAAACATTAAATTTAAAAAATGAAAAAACATATCTGGGTCAAAGGGACTACACATTTCCAATGTCACTGATATCTATTAATATATTTTTATTATAATTTATACATATTTTCATATAGCTTTTCTAAAAATGTTTAGTCATTATGCCTATTTACCTGTAACATTGACAGCTGTTTTCTCACACTTTTCCCAATTGATATTATATACTTTAGGTACTTGGTATTTAATAAATTATTTTAATGGAATTTATTTCATTATTAGTATAAATGTACATGATTAAGAAGTAATAAATATATGCCATCTATTTTTTCTGTTGAAGGAAAATTTTTTTCCAATTTCTTTTACTATATTTTTATTAAAAATAATCTAAATATGAACATTAAATATTTTTATAGACAGACTTATATGTATTACATATAAGGATAAAACCTGTTGACAAACATGTTTTTTTTTAAATTGTCATTTCTTTTTAATTTTGTTTTTCATAATTCTGTGTACAGAAATTTTAAATAATTATTTAGTTAATTTTTAATGATTTTTCCCTTATTTTTGTGGCTATGAAGTCATACTTAGGGTAGTTATCCTTAAAACAAGATTGATTTATGTTGGACTTCTGGGAAGATGGCAGAGTAGGAGGATCCTAAACTCATTTCATCCTAAGATACCTACATAACAGCCAGATCAGTATAACCAACACAAAAAAATGATTTGAGGCTGGCAGAAAAGCCTTTCCACATTAATCATGGAGAGGAGGGTGCTCAGTCATAATGAATCTCCCATACTTTTGTAAGTTTTGCTTCAGGGAGCTCTTCCAGGTTCTCACAGAGACTACTGAAGAAAATCCACTCCTGTTTTCACAAAAGAGGAGGAGAAAAAGAACCATTTTGAGATATACCAGACCAGTCTGTTCCTTAAAAGGCCTGCCCTCAAGAAAACCTATTTTACCAGAGACAAACTGGCTGGAGTTTTATTAGAGCCTAACCAAATTGGGAAATGGGAAATACAGAACTCTAATATCTCTGGCCTTCCACCTGAGTGGATGGAAATATCCAATTCCAGGCCACCCTAGACATCTAGTGCCAGAGAAGTGGGGGTGGGGCATATGAGAAGCACTGGTAAAGGTGACAGTGCAGGGACATAGGCTCACAAATAGAGTTAGATGTACTAATAAAACTATCAAACTCTTCCCTCTCCCTTACAACTTACTATCACATCATTAAAGACCTATTCACTAGGATTCCTCCTCCCAGTATATCACATCTGACTTACAACAAAAATTACAAGGCACAGTAAAGGATTAAAAAAATAGTTTAAAAAGACAAAATGCATCAGGACCAGACTTAGAGATGGCAGGGATGTTGGAATTATCAGACTAGGAATTTAAAACAACTATGATTTTTTAAATAATTATTTTTTATTTTTTATTAATGTATAATGTATTATTAGTCCCAGGGGTACAGGTCTGTGAATAGCAAGGTTTACACACTTCACAGCACTCACCATAGCACATACCATCCCCAATGTCCATAACCCAACCACTTGCTCCCTACCCCTCTAACCACCTCCCCGGCAACCCTCAGTTTGTTTTGTGAGATTAAGAGTCTCTTATGGTTTGTCTCCCTCCTGATCCCATCTTGTAAAACAACTATGATTAATATACAAAGGACTCAGACAGGATGTTCACAATGTTAGGGCGGAGCTTAAAGCTACCAGGGAGGAGGTCCACAATGCTCTCAATGAGTTCCAGTCTAAACTCTCTCAAAGCTAGGGTAACTGAGACAGAAGATAGAATTAGTGATCTGGAAGACAAACAGATAGAGAGAAAGGATCAGGAGGAAGCCTGGAACAAACAGCTTAGATCTCACAAAAGCAGAATCAAGGAAATAAGTGATGCCATGAAGCGTTCCAACGTCAGAACTATTGGAATCCCTGAAGGGGAGGAGAAAGAAAGAAGTCTAGAAGATATCGTGGAACAAGTCCTCCATGAAAACTTTCCGAATCTCGCGAATGAAACCAGTGTTCATGTACTAGAGGCTGAACGGTCTCCACCCAAGAATATACACTCCAAAAAAACATCACGACACCTGATAGTCAAATTGAGAAATTATAATTGTAGGTATAATCTCCTGAAAGCTGCCAGGGCAAAGAGGCTCCTTACTTACAGAGGGAAGCCCATCAGAATAACGTCAGACCTGTCCACAGAGACCTGGCAAGCCAGAAGAGGCTGGCAAGATATATTCAGGGCACTAAATGAGAAGAACATGCAGCCAAGAATACTTTATCCAGCAAGACTGACATTCAAAATGGATGGAGAGATAAAGAGTTTCCAAGACCGGCAAGACTTAAAAGACTATGCAACCACCAAGCCGATACTGCAGGAAATATTAAGGGAGGTTCTATAAAAGAGGAAAAATCCCAAGAATAGCATTGAACAGAAATATAGAGACAGTCTACAGAAAGAAAGACTTCAAAGGTAACTCGATGTCAATAAAAACGTATCTATCAATAATCACTCTCAATGTGAATGGCCTAAATGCACCCATAAAACGGCACAGGGTTGCAGATTGGATAAAACGACAGGACCCATCCATATGCTGTCTACAAGAGACCCATTTTGAACCTAAAGATACACGCAGACTGAAAGTGAAGGGGTGGAGAAGCATCTTTCATGCCAATGGGACTCAAAAGAAGGCTGGGGTAGCGATTCTCATATCAGATAAATTAGACTTCAAACTAAAGACTGTAGTCAGAGATACAGAAGGACACTACATAATCCTTAAAGGGACTATCCACCAAGATGATCTAACAATTGTAAATATCTATGCTCCCAATATGGGAGCAGCCAGTTACTTAAGAAAACTGTTTAATCAAGATAAAGAGTCATATTGATATGAATACACTAATCGTAGGAGATCTTAACACGCCTCTTTCAGAATTAGACAGATCATCGAAGCAGAAAATCAATAAAGAAACAAGAGCATTGAATGACACATTGGACCAGATGGACCTCATAGATATATACAGAACATTCCACCCTAAAACAACAGAATACTCATTCTTCTCAAGTGCACATGGAACCTTCTCCAGAATAGACCACATACTGGGTCACAAATCAGGACTCAACCGATACCAAAAGACTGAGATGATTCCCTGCATATTCTCAGATCACAATGCTTTGAAACTGGAGCTCAATCACAAGGAAAAGTTCCGAAGGAACTCAAACACCCTGGAAGCTAAAGACCACCTTGCTTAAGAATGCTTGGATCAACCAGGAGATCAAAGAAGAACTGAAACAATTCATGGAAACCGATGAGAATGAAGACACTTCGGTCCAAAACCTATGGGATACAGCAAAGGCGGTCCTAAGGGGAAAATATATAGCCATCCAAGCCTTGCTCAAAAAAATTGAAAAATCCAGAACACACTAGCTGTCTCTACACCTTAAAGAACTGGAGGATCAACAACAAATCAAACCAACTCCACACATAAGAAGGGAAATCATCAAGATTAGAGCTGAGATCAATGAGGGAGAAACCAGAGATACAGTAGAACGTATCAATGAAACTAGAAGTGGTTTTTTTGAAAGAATCAATAAGATCGATAAGCCACTGGCTACACTAATCCAAAAGAAAAGAGAGAAATCCCAAATTCATAAAATTATGAATGAAAAGGGAGAGATCACAACTAACACCAAGGAAGTAGAAACAATCATCAGAAGTTATTATGAACAGTTATATGCCAATAAGCTTAGCAACCTAGATGAAATGGATGCATTTCTGGAAAAATATAAACTACCAAACTTGAACCAGGAAGAAATCGATAACCTGAATAGACCGATATCTAATAACGAGATTGAAGCAGTGATCAAAAATCTCCCAAAAAACAAGAGCCCAGGACCTGAAGGATTCCCTGGGGAATTCTACCAAACCTTCCAAGAAGAAATAACACCTATTCTCCTGAAGCTGTTTCAAAAAAATTGAAGCAGAAGGAAAACTTCCAGACTCTTTCTATGAAGCCAGCATTACCCTGATCCCCAAACCAGGCAAGGACCATACCAAAAAGGAGAATTTCAGACCAATATCACTGATGAATATGGATGCTAAGATTCTCAACAAGATCCTAGCCAACAGGATCCAACAACACATTAAAAAGATTATCCACCATGATCAGGTGGGATTCATCCCTGGGCTACAAGGATGGTTCAACATTCGTAAATCAATCAATGTGATACAAGAAATTAATATGAGAAGAGAGAAGAACCACATGGTCCTCTCAATTGATGCAGAAAAAGCATTTGACAAAATCCAACATCCGTTCCTGATTAAAACGCTTCAAAGTATAGGGATAGAGGGAACATTCCTGAACCTCATCAAATATATCTATGAAAGACCCACAGCAAATATCATCCTCAATGGGAAAAAGCTTGCAGCCTTCCCGTTGAGATCAGGAACAAGACAAGGATGCCCACTTTCACCACTCTTGTTCAATATAGTATTGGAAGTCCTAGGAACAGCAATCAGACAACAGAGAGAAATAAAAGGTATCCAAATTGGTAATGAAGAAGTCAAACTCTCTCTCTTCGCAGATGACATGATTCTTTATATGGAAAACCCAAAAGACTCCACCCCCAAACTACTAGAACTCATACAGCAATTCAGCAACGTGGCAGGATACAAAGTCAATGTGCAGAAATCAGTGGCTTTCTTATACACTAACAATGAAAATACAGAAAGGGAAATTAGAGAATCGATTCCATTTACTATAGCACCAAGAACCATAAGATACCTGGGAATAAACCTAACTAAAGAGGTAAAGGATCTATACTTGAGGAACTATAGAACACTCATGAAAGAAATTGAAGAAGACACAAAAAGATGGAAGACCATTCCATGCTCTTGGATCGGAAGAATAAACATTGTTAAAATGTCTATACTGCCTAGAGCAATCTATACTTTTAATGCCATTCCGATCAAAATTCCACCGGCATTCTTCAAAGAGCTGGAGCAAATAATCCTAAAATTTGTATGGAATCAGAAGAGACCCCGAATCGCTAAGGAAATGTTGAAAAACAAAAATAAAGCTGGCGGCATCACCTTACCTGATTTCAAGCTTTATTACAAAGCTGTGATCACCAAGACAGCATGGTACTGGCATAAAAACAGACACATAGACCAGTGGAACAGAGTAGAGAGCCCTGATATGGACCCTCAACTCTATGGTCAATTAATCTTCGACAAAACAGGAAAAAATATACAGTGGAAAAAAGACAGTCTCTTCAATAAATGGTGCTGGGAAAACTGGACAGCTATATGTAGAAGAATGAAACTCGACCATTCTCTTACACCGTACACAAAGATCAACTCAAAGTGGATAAAAGACCTCAACGTGAGACAGGAATCCATCAGAATCTTAGAGGAGAACATCGGCAGTAATCTCTTCGATATCAGCCACAGCAACTTCTTTCAAGATACGTCTCCAAAGGCAAAGGAAACAAAAGCGAAAATAAACTTCTGGGACTTCATCAAATCAAAAGCTTCTGCACAGCAAAGGAAACAGTCAAAAAAACAAAGAGGCAACCCACGGAATGGGAGAAGATATTTGCAAATGACAGTACAGACAAAAGGTTGATATCCAGGATCTATAACGAACTCCTCAAACTCAACCCACACGAAACAGACAAACACATCAAAAAATGGGCAGAAGATATGAACAGACACTTCTCCAATCAAGACATACAAATGGCTATCAGACACATGAAAAAATGCTCATCATCATTAGCCCTCAGGGAGATTCAAATTAAAACCACATTGAGATATCACCTTACACCAGTTAGAATGGCCAAAATTAACAAAACAGGAAACAACATGTGTTGGAGAGGATGTGGAGAAAGGGGAACCCTCTTCCACTGTTGGTGGGAATGCAAGTTGGTGCAGCCTCTTTGGAGAACAGTGTGGAGATTCCTCAAGAAATTAAAAATAGAGCTTCCCTATGACCCTGCAATTGCACTCCTGGGTATTTACCCCAAAGACACAGATGTCGTGAAAAGAAGGGCCATCTGTACCCCAATGTTTATAGCAGCAATGGCCACAGTCGCCAAACTATGGAAAGAACCAAGATGCCCTTCAACGGATGAATGGATAAGGAAGATGTGGTCCATATACACTATGGAGTATTATGCCTCCATCAGAAAGGACGAATATCCAACTTTTGTAGCAACATGGACGGGACTGGAAGAGATTATGCTGAGTGAAATCAGGCAAGCAGAGAGAGTCAATTATCATATGGTTTCACTCATTTGTGGAGCATAACCAATAGCATGGTGGACAAGGGGCGTTAGAGAGTAGTAGGGAATTTGGGTAAATTGGAAGGGGAATTGAACCATGAGAGACTATGGACTCTGAAAAACAGTCTGAGGGGTTTGAAGTGGCGTGGGGGTGGGAGGTTGGGGTACCAGGTGGTGGGTATTATAGAGGGCACAGCTTGCATGGAGCACTGGGTGTGGTGAAAAAATAATGAATACTGTTTTTCTGAAAATAAATAAATTGGGAAAAAAATATACAAAGGACTCCAATATAAAAAGTAGAGAGCTTGCAAGAAAAGATGGGCAATGTAAGAAAAAGATGTAAATTCTAAGAATAAAAATTAAATATTAAAAAGGAATGTCTGTTAGATAGCATTATAGGAGGTTCCAGAACTTGCCATTCATAGAAACAATGATTTGACAATTATCCATAAATAAATACCTTCTGAAATCTAGGTGAGAAATTATAGCACCTGGATAGAGCACAGAAATAAGAAAAGACACACTAAAGAGGGGAAGCCAGATAGTTTCACTTAACCCATGTCACCCTTTCCCCAAGCCTATGCAGTACTATGTCAAAAGAGGTTCCCCTTTTGTTCAAGAGCTCTGCTGGGGGAATAGAAAATGAAGTGAGTGTTTGACGTCACTACAGCCCCTGCATCAGACCTGTTAAAATGAGACCTGGTACCAGGCTGTCCCCTTTGGATCCAGGCTCCGGGCCCACCTCCAAAGATCCCAGTACAAGGCCAACCTCAGCATATTCAAGCCCTAGGTCTGCCTTTGCAGGCCTGGACTCCAGGTTCACCTAAGTGTTCCCTGGTACCAAGATGGTCTCCACTGACACAGGCTCTAAGCAGGCACTATTAATCTAGTCTCAAAGACTGCACTATTGGAAGCTGGTGACAAACTGGTACCCACAGACCCAGACGCTGGGCCTGCTTCCATGGACCTAAGCATTGGGATCCAGGACCACCCCTGTGACTTTGGTGAAAAGCCAAGTACAGTGGACCCTGGTGCCAAGCAGTCTCTATGGACTATATCCAGATCCATCCCACACCAAGACAGTATCTGCAGACCCACAGGCCAGATTGCCCCAATGGATCCAGGCTCCAGGACTTCCTCTGCAGACCCAAGCACTAAACAGACCCATGAACCCAGGCTCCAGTGTCCCTGGTGCCAAATTGTCTCCTGAAAATGCATGCTACTGACCCACCCTTTTGTACCTAGTCCTGAAACTCACCCCACAGACACCAGCTTTAGGTCTGACCTACATACCCTGATGCCAACTCAGCCTTTGTAGACTCGGACTCCAGGCCCACCCTAAGAACCCAGGCTCAAGGACAGCCTCCATGGAACAAGATTCCAGGCTAGTACCCCATAGACTCATTCTCCAGGCTCATTCCTGTGGACTCCAGACTCTATACTAGCTATCATGGAACTAGTTTCCAGCCTAGCACACATGTACCAAGTTCCAGGCCTGCCCAAATATAATTCAGAGCCAGGCTAGACCCCTGGACCCAGGATCAAGTCCCTTCCTTCACAGACCTAGGATACAGCCTTGTTCCTGGGGACCCAGGTGACAGGCCTACATCAGTGGACACAAGCAACAGGCTGACCTCCATGGACACAGATACCAGGTTCCCACAGAACTTAGCAGCCAGCCATACAGAATCTCTGACCAGGGTGACTGGTGAAGGACTTTCCTAATGAAGTCAGGATGTAAAGGTGGTAAGAGGCAACTACTTCAAATTCACAGGAGTCAATTGAAGGTTATAAGAATCAAGAAGAATCAAGGAAACATGATACCACCAAAGGAAAAAAAAACAAACAAAGTACCAGTAAACAAAACAAAGGAAATGGAGCTTTACAAACTACATGACAAAATATTAAAATTATCATTTCAAAGAAGCTGAAAGAACTATAAAAGAATATAAATAGACAACTAAATAAAATCAGGAGAACAATACTAAAACAAAATGAGAAATCAACAAGAGATAGAAATCATATAAAAATACCAAACAGAACTTCTGGAGCTAAAGAACACAATGACTACCGAAAAATACATTAGAGAGCTTCAACAGCAGACCCAATTAAGCAGAAGAAAAAAATCAGTGAGCTCAAAGACAGGTGATTTGAAATTATCCAAACTACAAAATGGAAAAAAAGTTTGAAAAATAGTGATGAAAATCTATAATACTTACATAATAACATCAATTATACAAATAGAAAAAGAGAAAGAGAAAAGAACAGAAAGAACATTTAAAGAAATAATGGCTAAAAACTTCCCAAATATCAAGAGGGAAATTGATATCCAAATTTCTAGCTCCCCAAAGGTTCCAAATAGATCGAACCTAAAAAGGTCTATATTAAGACATTAAAATTAAATAGACAAAAATAAAAAAAGACAAAGAATTTTGAACATATCAGAAGAGTACATATAAGGGAACTCTTATAAGACTATCAGTGGATTTCAAGAGAGAAGCAAATCATAAAACAGACTCTTAACTATAGAGAACAACTGAGGATTGCTGGAGTGGTGGTGGGTAGAGAGATGGTTTAAATGGGTGATGAGTATTACGGAGGGCACTGCTTGTGATGAAAACTGGGTGTTGTAGGTAAGTGATGAATCACTACATTTTACACCTCACATTAATATTATACTGTATGTTAACTAATTGGAATTTAAATACAAACCTGAAACTAAAGTACAAAAACAAAACAAACAAACAAACAAAAAAAACAAGGCTATCAGTGAATTTCTAACCAGAAATATTGCACTCTAGGACAGAATGAGGTGATATAGTCAAAGTATTAAAAGAAAAGAAAAACTACCTTTCAAATATATTATACCTGGTAAACTGTTCTTTAAAACTGAGGGGAGATGAACTTTCTCAAACAAACTAAAATTGAGGAATTTTTTGTCACCCCTAGACCTGTCTTAGAAGTAATAAATAGAGTTTTTCTTTCTTTTTTTTTTTTAAAGATTTTATTTATTTATTTGACAGAGAGAGATCACAAGTAGGCAGAGAGGCAGGCAGAGAGAGAGAGAGGAGGAAGCAGGTTCCCCGCTGAGCAGAGAGCCTGATGCGGGACTCGATCCCAGGACCCTGAGATCATGACCTGAGCCGAAGGCAGCGGTTTAACCCACTGAGCCACCCAGGCGCCCCTAAATAGAGTTTTTCAAGTGAAATGAAAGGATGGTAAACATCAGTGTGAAAGCATATGAAAGTATATACCTCAGAGATAAGTATATACACAAATAAAATATGTAATACTGTAAGGATAAGTCATAAATCAATTTTAATTCTAGCATAAAAATTAAAACTTTGACAAAAGTATTAATAACTATAACCATAAAAATTGGTTAAAGGAGGTACAATACAAAAAGTAGTTAATTCTCACTTCAATAATGTAAAGTTGGACTAGGAGTAAAAGTGCAGAGTTTTTGATGCAATTAAAGTTGTTATTGGATCAAAATAGACTATTATAACCATAAAAAGTTTTATTGCTAAAAGTTGAAGGTGTACTAGCTTGAATCTTAGTGATACCCCCACATTACCATGGGTTTTACCTCTAGAAACCCAACCAAGTTCTCAGGGTGAAGATCAAAGGAAAATTCCCACACAATTCCAACCAGAGGACCAGAAAGTAGCTACTTTTAAACATGTTCTCTTAAACAAATTTTGCCCTCAAAGAAAACGATTTAACCATAGCTTAACCAACATGATTTACTAGAACCTAATAAACTTTCAACATGGGGTAAGCAGATACACAATTTCAGCCCCTTCTAACCTTCCTGTCTTCCCAAATGGATAAGAGAGACATGAGAAACACTTAGGAAGGGTTCAAGAAGCACAGACTTACTAAAAGGCCAAACCCTAATCAGATGCTTATAGAATTTTTTTCCCTGTCCTGACCATCACAATATTAGGGCTTCTATATAATAATAGTGAATTATACCTAAAAGAAAATCAAGCCTCAGACCTCAAGAATCAGTCTAAAAGGAAATCCAAATGTATTAGTGGAGACCAAAAAAAAAAGCACAACAGTATAGGAAATGTTAGCAGCTGACACCTTCAGCTATAGCAAACAACAAAGCCTTACTTTTAGCAAGATAAACATGAAGCTTCATACCAAAGTCTTATATACCTCACTTCCTTTTACCCAATACATCACATCTACATTTCGACAGTGACAACAAAACTGCAAGGCATGCTAAAAGTAAGAAGTCTGAAGAGATAGAGATAAAGTATAAGCCGACTCAGGTATGAGAAAGACTTAGGAATAACCATACTGAGTATTTAAAACAGTTATGACTAATATGCTAAGGGTTCTCATGGGAAAAATAGACAACATGTAAGCATGGATGGGTAACGTAAGCAGATATCTGGAATATCTAAGAAAAAACTGAAATGTTAGAAATCAAAAACATTGCAACAGAAATTAAGGATGCCTTTGATGTGCTCATCAGTAGACTGGACATAGTCAAGGAATAAAAAATCAATGAAGGTGAAGATATGTCATTAACCACTTTCCAAATCAACAAGGAAGGAAAAATAAATGGGGGAAAAAAGAACAGAATATCTAAGATCTTTAGGACAATTTCAGAAGTTATAACATACATAAATGGGAATATCAGGAGAAAAAAATTGAACAGAAGACATATTTGAAGTAATAACGGTGGAGAGTTTTCCAAAATTAGTGACAGCAAAAAACCACAGATCATAGAAGTTCAGAGAATACCAAAACCGATAAATATCAAAAAAACCTACATCTAACTATATTACATTCAATGTAATATAGTTAGAAAATGAAAGGCATAGAGAAAATCTTAAGAACTCCAAAGGAAAACAAAAATACCTTACCTATACAGGAATAAGGATAAGAATTACACCATACTTCTCATCAAAGCATGCAAGCAACAAGAAAATGAAGAAAAATATTTAAAGTGTTAAAGGAAAAACATCAACCAATTTAGAATTCTGTATCCAGAAAAGTCATCCCTCAAAATTGACAGGGACACAATAACTTTCTTATATTAAAAACAAACTGAGGAGATGGGTGCCTGGGTGGCTCAGTCGGTTAAGCGGCTGCCTTCGGCTCAGGTCATGATCCCAGGGTCCTGGGATCAAGTCCCACATCGGGCTCCCTGCTCAGCAGAAAGCCTGCTTCTCCCTCTCCCTCTGCCTGCTGCTTTGCTTACTTGTGCTATCTCTCTGTCAAATAAAGAAATAAAATCTTAAAAAAAAACAAAAAAAACAAAAAACAAACTGAGGATATTTGTTGCCAGAAAAACTGCATTTCAAGAAAATATTAAAAGAAGTTCTTCAAAGAGAAGGAATCCAATACAGATCAGAAATCCAGCTCTAGTCTTTTTTTTTTTAGGTGAAAGAAGTTCATTTATTTGTTTGAAAATATTTTATAGTTTTTCAGTGTAGATGTCATCAAAACATTTGAGCACATGTTAAATAACTACTTTACCACTTCTTAAAAATCTTCTTTCCCTACCTGCTAACATAAGATTTTTTTTTCAATTTATTTATTTTCAGAAAAACATTATTCATTATTTTTTCACCACACCCAGTGCTCCATGCAAGCCGTGCCCTCTATAATACCCACTTGGTACCCCAACCTCCCACCCCCACCACAGCTCTAGTCTTGATTATTTCCCTTCTTGTGTGTGGGGTTGGCTTAATTTGTTGTTGATACTCCAGTTCTTTAAGGTGTAAAGAGACCTGGTGTATTCTGGATTTTTCAATTTTTTTTTGAGGGAGGCTTGGATGGCAATGTATTTCTCCCTTAGGACTGCCTTTGCTGCATCCCATAGGTTTTAGACCAAAGTTTCTTCATTCTCATCGGTTTCCATGAATTGTTTAAGTTCTTCTTTGATTTCCTGGTTGATCCAACCATTCTTAAGCACCGTGGTCTTTAGCTTTCAAGTGTTTGAATTCCTTCTGAACTTTTTCTTATGCTCAAGTTCCAGTTTCAAAGCATTGTGGTCTGAGAACATGCAGGGAATACTCTCAGTCTTTTGGTATCAGTTGAGCCCTGATTTGTGACCCAATGGGATAGAAACTAGACATACAGTAGAACACATCAATGAAACTAGAAGCTGTTGGCTTTTTTTTTTTTAAGAATCAATAAGATCAATAAACCATTGGCCAAACTAATCCAAAAGATAAAGTACCCAAATTAATAAAATTATGAATGAAAAGGGAGGGATCATGACTAATACCAAGGAAATAGAAATAATCATCAGAAATTATTATCAACAGTTATATGCCAATAAGTTAAGCAACCTAAATGAAATGGATGCATTCCTGGAAACTTATAAACTTCCAAAACTGAATCAGGAAGACATTGACAACCTAAATAGACCAATATCTAGTAATGAGATTGAAGCAGTGATCAAAAACCTCCCCCCAAAAAACAACAGTACAGGACCTGACAGATTCCCTGGAGAATTCTACCAAACAGTTAAAGAAGAAACAATGCCTATTTTCCTGAAACTGTTTCAAAAAATAGAAACAGAAGGAAAACCTCCAGACTCTCTTTTTTTTTGAACTTTGTGTCTAATTGAACATTTTTTTTTCAATTTATTTATTTTCAGAAAAACAGTATTCATTATTTTTTCACCACACCCAGTGCTCCATGCAAGCCGTGCCCTCTAAAATACCCACCACCTGGTACCCCAACCTCCCACCCCCACGCCACTTCAAACCCCTCAGATTGTTTTTCAGAGTCCATAGTCTCTCATGGTTCACCGCCCCTTCCAATTTACCCAAATTCCCTACTCCTCTCTAACGCCCCTTGTCCTCCATGCTATTTGTTATGCTCCACAAATAAGTGAAACCATATGATAATTGACTCTCTCTGCTTGACTGATTTCACTCAGCATAATCTCTTCCAGTCCCGTCCATGTTGCTACAAAAGTTGGGTATTCATCCTTTCTGATGGAGGCATAATACTCCATAGTGTATATGGACCACATCTTCCTTATCCATTCATCCGTTGAAGGGCATCTTGGTTCTTTCCATAGTTTGGCGGCTGTGGCCATTGCTGCTATAAACATTGGGGTACAGATGGCCCTTCTTTTCACGACATCTGTGTCTTTGGGGTAAATACCCAGGAGTGCAATTGCAGGGTCATAGGGAAGCTCTATTTTTAATTTCTTGAGGAATCTCCACACTGTTCTCCAAAGAGGCTGCACCAACTTGCATTCCCACCAACAGTGGAAGAGGGTTCCCCTTTCTCCACATCCTCTCCAACACATGTTGTTTCCTGTTTTGTTAATTTTGGCCATTCTAACTGGTGTAAGGTGATATCTCAATGTGGTTTTAATTTGAATCTCCCTGAGGGCTAATGATGATGAGCATTTTTTCATGTGTCTGATAGCCATTTGTATGTCTTGATTGGAGAAGTGTCTGTTCATATCTTCTGCCCATTTTTTGATTTGTTTGTCTGTTTCGTGTGGGTTGAGTTTGAGGAGTTCATTATAGATCCTGGATATCAACCTTTTGTCTGTACTGTCATTTGCAAATATCTTCTCCCATTCCGTGGGTTGCCTCTTTGTTTTTTTGACTGTTTCCTTTGCTGTGCAGAAGCTTTTGATTTTGATGAAGTCCCAGAAGTTTATTTTCGCTTTTGTTTCCTTTGCCTTTGGAGACGTATCTTGAAAGAAGTTGCTGTGGCTGATATCAAAGAGATTACTGCCTATGTTCTCCTCTAAGATTCTGATGGATTCCTGTCTCACGTTGAGGTCTTTTATCCATTTTGAGTTGATCTTTGTGTACGGTGTAAGAGAATGGTCGAGTTGCATTCTTCTACATATAGCTGTCCAGTTTTCCCAGCACCATTTATTGAAGAGACTGTCTTTTTTCCACTGTATATTTTTTCCTGTTTTGTCAAAGATTAATTGACCATAGAGTTGAGGGTCCATATCTGGGCTCTCTACTCTGTTCCACTGGTCTATGTGTCTGTTTTTATGCCAGTACCATGCTGTCTTGGTGATCACAGCTTTGTAATAAAGCTTGAAATCAGGTAAGGTGATGCCGCCAGCTTTATTTTTGTTTTTCAACATTTCCTTAGCGATTCGGGGTCTCTTCTGATTCCATACAAATTTTAGGATTATTTGCTCCGGCTCTTTGAAGAATGCCGGTGGAATTTTGATCGGAATGGCATTAAAAGTATAGATTGCTCTAGGCAGTATAGACATTTTAACAATGTTTATTCTTCCGATCCAAGAGCATGGAATGGTCTTCCATCTTTTTGTGTCTTCTTCAATTTCTTTCATGAGTGTTCTGTAGTTCCTCAAGTACAGATCCTTTACTTCTTTAGTTAGGTTTATTAAAAAGGTATCTTATGATTCTTGGTGCTATAGTAAATGGAATCGATTCTCTAATTTCCCTTTCTGTATTTTCATTGTTAGTGTATAAGAAAGCCACTGATTTCTGCACATTGACTTTGTATCCTGCCACGTTGCTGAATTGCTGTATGAGTTCTAGTAGTTTGGGGGTGGAGTCTTTTGGGTTTTCCATATAAAGAATCATGTCATCTGCAAAGAGAGAGAGTTTGACTTCTTCATTACCAATTTGGATACCTTTTATTTCTCTCTGTTGTCTGATTGCTGTTGCTAGGACTTCTAATACTATTGAACAAGAGTGGTGAAAGTGGGCATCCTTGTCTTGTTCCTGATCTCAACGGGAAGGCTGCAAGCTTTTTCCCATTGAGGATGATATTTGCTGTGGGTCTTTCATAGATAGATTTGATGAGGTTCAGGAATGTTCCCTCTATCCCTATACTTTGAAGCGTTTTAATCAGGAACAGATGTTGGATTTTGTCAAATGCTTTTTCTGCATCAATTGAGAGGACCATGTGGTTCTTCTCTTTTCTCATATTAATTTCTTGTATCACATTGATTGATTTGCGAATGTTGAACCATCCTTGTAGCCCAGGGATGAATCCCACCTGATCATGGTGGATAATCTTTTTAATGTGCTGTTGGATCCTGTTGGCTAGGATCTTGTTGAGAATCTTAGCATCCATATTCATCAGTGATATTGGTCTGAAATTCTCCTTTTTGGTAGGGTCCTTGCCTGGTTTGGGGATCAGGGTAATACTGGCTTCATAGAAAGAGTCTGGAAGTTTTCCTTCTGCTTCAATTTTTTTGAAACAGCTTCAGGAGAATAGGTGTTATTTCTTCTTTGAAGGTTTGGTAGAATTCCCCAGGGAATCCGTCAAGTCCTGGGCTCTTGTTTTTTGGGAGGTTTTTGATCACTGCTTCAATCTCGTTATTAGATATCGGTCTATTCAGGTTATCGATTTTTTCCTGGTTCAAGTTTGGTAGTTTATATTTTTCCAGAAATGCATCCATTTCATCTAGGTTGCTAAGCTTATTGGCATATAACTGTTTGTAATAACTTCTGATGATTGTTTCTACTTCCTTGGTGTTAGTTGTGATCTCTCCCTTTTCATTCATAATTTTATGAATTTGGGCTTTCTCTCTTTTCTTTTGGATTAGTGTAGTCAGTGGCTTATCGATCTTATTGATTCTTTCAAAAAACCAGCTTCTAGTTTCATTGATACGTTCTACTGTATCTCTGGTTTCTCCCTCATTGATCTCAGCTCTAATCTTGATGATTTCCCTTCTTATGTGTGGAGTTGGTTTGATTTGTTGTTGATCCTCCAGTTCTTTAAGGTGTAGAGACAGCTAGTGTGTTCTGGATTTTTCAATTTTTTTGAGCAAGGCTTGGATGGCTATATATTTTCCCCTTAGGACCGCCTTTGCTGTATCCCATAGGTTTTGGACCGAAGTGTCTTCATTCTCATCGGTTTCCATGAATTGTTTCAGTTCTTCTTTGATCTCCTGGTTGATCCAAGCATTCTTAAGCAAGGTGGTCTTTAGCTTCCAGGTGTTTGAGTTCCTTCGGAACTTTTCCTTGTGATTGAGCTCCAGTTTCAAAGCATTGTGATCTGAGAATATGCAGGGAATCATCTCAGTCTTTTGGTATCGGTTGAGTCCTGATTTGTGACCCAGTATGTGGTCTATTCTGGAGAAGGTTCCATGTGCACTTGAGAAGAATGAGTATTCTGTTGTTTTAGGGTGGAATGTTCTGTATATATCTATGAGGTCCATCTGGTCCAATGTGTCATTCAATGCTCTTGTTTCTTTATTGATTTTCTGCTTCAATGATCTGTCTAATTCTGAAAGAGGCGTGTTAAGATCTCCTACGATTAGTGTATTCATATCAATATGACTCTTTATCTTGATTAACAGTTTTCTTAAGTAACTGGCTGCTCCCATATTGGGAGCATAGATATTTACAATTGTTAGATCATCTTGGTGGATAGTCCCTTTAAGGATTATGTAGTGTCCTTCTGTATCTCTGACTACAGTCTTTAGTTTGAAGTCTAATTTATCTGATATGAGAATCGCTACCCCAGCCTTCTTTTGAGTCCCATTGGCATGAAAGATGCTTCTCCACCCCTTCACTTTCAGTCTGCGTGTATCTTTAGGTTCAAAATGGGTCTCTTGTAGACAGCATATGGATGGGTCCTGTCGTTTTATCCAATCTGCAACCCTGTGCCGTTTTATGGGTGCATTTAGGCCATTCACATTGAGAGTGATTATTGATAGATACGTTTTTATTGACATCGAGTTACCTTTGAAGTCTTTCTTTCTGTAGACTGTCTCTATATTTCTGTTCAATGCTATTCTTGGGATTTTTCCTCTTTTATAGAACCTCCCTTAATATTTCCTGCAGTGTCGGCTTGGTGGTTGCATAGTCTTTTAAGCCTTGCCGGTCTTGGAAACTCTTTATCTCTCCATCCATTTTGAATGTCAGTCTTGCTGGATAAAGTATTCTTGGCTGCATGTTCTTCTCATTTAGTGCCCTGAATATATCTTGCCAGCCTCTTCTGGCTTGCCAGGTCTCTGTGGACAGGTCTGACGTTATTCTGATGGGCTTCCCTCTGTAAGTAAGGAGTCTCTTTGCCCTGGTGGCTTTCAAGAGATTATACCTACAATTATAATTTCTCAATTTGACTATCAGGTGTCGTGATGTTTTTTTGGAATGTATAATATTGGGTGGAGACCGTGCAGCCTCTAGTGCATGAACGCTGGTTTCATTCGCGAGATTCGGAAAGTTTTCATGGAGGACTTGTTCCACGATATCTTCTAGACTTCTTTCTTTCTCCTCCCCTTCAGGGATTCCAATAGTTCTGACGTTGGAACGCTTCATGGCATCATTTATTTCCCTGATTCTGCTTTCGTTGGATCTAAGCTGTTTGTTCCAGGCTTCCTTCTGATCCTTTCTCTCTATCTGTTTGTCTTCCAGATCACTAATTCTATCTTCTGTCTCAGTTACCCTAGCTTTGAGAGAGTTTAGACTGGAACTCATTGAGAGCATTGTGGACCTCCTCCCTGGTAGCTTTGAGCTCCGCCCTAACATTGTGAACATCCTGTCTGGTCGCTTTCATTTCAGCCCTAATCAATTCTGTTTGGTCATCCATGGCTTTTTCCAACCTAGCTATTGCCTGGGTAATTGTTAGCCTGAATTCTCTTTCCGACATATTGTCTATGTTGATAGCTGTTAGCTCTGTTGCAGAAGGTCCATCCTCTGTATTTTTCTTCTGTTGGGCATTCCTCCTCCTAGTCATTTTGGTGGGAGAAGACTGAACAGATGTAGCTGGATGTATCAACTCTGGTGCAGTCAAGGTGCACCCTGGAACACTTCTGAGCAATCAGGATTCCCCACCCAAACGAGAGACAAAAGAAAAGAAAAAGAAAAAGAAAAAAAGGAAAAGAAAAAAAAGAAAAAGAAAAACAAAAAAGAAAAAAGAGAGTGAGAGAGAGAGACAGGAAAGAAAGGGAAGATGAAAGAGAAGGTTCAGCCCAGATGGGCCCCAAGGTAAGATTTATGAAGTAGACAAACAAAAATAGATAAAAAGACTGATACAATTATATGGCAAGAGAAAGAAAAAATATATATATATATGCAAATAAAGGAAGAACCTCGTCAAAAAGAACCACAAGTGTAAAATTTATATGTTATCAGGACAAACACAAAAAACACAGAAACACTGGTGGAAGAAGATGGGAGAGTTCTTATAAATTCTCATTGTGTGCGAGGAAGGTTGTTTTGATTCTTCCTGGATGTATCTTGATATCTTTGTTAAAGGACTCAACTTTCCTAAGATAAAGGGGATTAAAAATTGGTTTACCTATAGGGGTAGTATTGATTGGGGAAAGGGGATTACTTTGAAGTTAACTCTATATGAATATTAGAGGATAAAAATAAAAAGGAATATACTAGACTAAACTAAACTAAAATTTTTTAAAAAAAGGAATTCAAAAAATAAAAATGCAAAAGAAAAACATAGATGTATGTATCAAAAAGTTCAGGTTAGAAAGGTATTATGGAATTTGATGTACTGTACAGCTCGCTGTGATGGTAAATAGGTTAAAAAAATTACCTATGTGTAAAAAAAAAAATATATATATATATATATATATGAACCGGAATAGTGGAAACGAGTGAACAATACAAGTTTTCCTATGAAGTAGTGGTGGTTCTCTTGTAGTCCTTTTTTTTTTTTCTTTCTTGGTTTGTTTTCTGGGGGAGGGGCCTGCCACGTGGGTTGTCAGTCAATGATGTTTCCTGAGTTGAGTCCCCCCGTCCCCCTCAAGGGGGTGGGCTCTGGGGAAACTGGTTTTTTTCAGGCTTTTGTTCTCAGGCGGTTTTTTTGCTTGTTCACTTTTTTCCCTCTCTCCTTGACCGCCTTTGATGGTTTTTGTAGTATTAGAAGAAATCAAACCGTACCCTGATCTCCGTCTCAGAGAGAAGCCTCAGTCTGGGTGCAGAAGCTGAATAAATTCCCCCTTGGCCGCTGGCAGTGCAGGTTCCAAGTTGCAGACCCTGGGGGCGCAGGATCTTTTGCTCGTACCCAAAGCCAAGGCAGTGGCCACTGTCTGGGAGCTCCCGACCGCCAGAGATGTTCCAAGCAGTGATCGCACACTGAGATTTTGCTGCCGGCCTGGGCTGGGAGTGCCCGGCTTGCGCGCACCTCTTTTCAGAGGCGGCTGTGGGTCGGGTGTGCGTCTGGGGCACTGAGAACGGGGCGCTGGTCCGTAAGCCCCAGGCTGGGCTTTTGCGCGCCTCTGTCAGGGGAAGAGTTTCGCGCGTGCGCAGCTTAGGCTTTGAAACAATGGCGCAGGTCAAGGAGCGCCGGCCGGGCCTCAGTAATTCAGGGGAGCTTGAGGGATGTGCGCGCGTATCTCAAGCTTTGTGGTAGGGCTAGCGCGCGTTCCGCAGACCAGCGTGGCTCCCATATCCTCACAGGAGCTGGAACCCACGCGCTCTGGGGCGTGCTGGCGGCTTAGGGACCAGGAGCTGGTTTCTCCGCCACACTCTCTCTGCCTCAGCGCTGGGGAGGCCGTCTGGGACGGGGGACTTAAGCCCCTGTCCCTAGCTGCCCCGATTCCCACAATTTCCCCCCACGATCCTTTGCTCTTTTGGAGTGCTTTCAACCAGTCTCCAAGTTAATGCTGGTCCCCAGACGCAGGGCACTCTCGCTCGTATTGGGGTATTACTTTCCCACCGGTCGCCACTGGTGGCTCCCTCCCCCTTTTGTTTATCTTCCGATATCAGTCCAATGTTTCCATTCCACTTTACCTGCTCACTGGCGTCTTCTGTCCCTGTAGAGATCCAGACGTGTATAATTCTGATCTCAGGCTGATTTCATGGGTGGTCGGAGTTCTTTGGTAGGTAATCAGCTCACTTTGGGGTACCAGCTGAAAAGGCGCCTCTTCCTACTACCCCGCCATCTTGTCCCCTCCAGACTCTTTTTATGAAGCCAGCATTACCCTGATCTCCAAGCCAGGCAAAGACCCAACCAAAAAGGAGAATTTCACACCAATATCCCTGACGAATATGGATGCTAAGATTCTCAACAAGATCCTAGCTAATAGGATCTAACAGTACACTAAAAAGATTATCTACCATGACCAGGTGGGATTTATGCATGGGATGCAAGCATAGTTCAACATTTGCAAATCAATCAATGTGATAGAACAAATCAATAAGAGAAGAGAGAAGAACTACATGGTCCTCTCAATTGATGCAGAAAAAGCATTTGACAATATACAGAATCTGTTCCTGATTAAAACGATTCAAAATATAGGGAAAGAGGGAACATTCCTCAACTTCATAAAATCTATCCATGAAAAACCCATAGCAAATATCATCCTCAATGGGGAAAAGCTGACAGCCTTCCCTTTGAGATCAGGAACACAACAAGGATGCCTACTCCCGCCACTGTTGTTCAACATAGTACTAGAAGTCCTAGCAACAGCAATCAGACAACAAAAAGAAATAAAAGGTATTCAAATTGGCAAAGAAGAAGTCAAACTCTCTCTCTTCACAGGTGACATGATACTTTATATGGAAAATCCAAAAGACTCCACCCCCCAGCTACTAGAACTCATACAGCAATTCAGTAATGTGGCAGGATACAAAATCAGTGTACAGAAATCAGTTGTTTTCTTATACACTAACAATGAAAATACAGAAAGGGAAATTAGAGAATTGATTCAATTTACTATAGCACCAAGAACCATAAGATACCTGGGAATAAACCTAACCAAAGAGGGAAAGGATATGTACTCCCAGGAACTTCAGAACACTCATGAAAGAAATTGAAGAAGACTCAGAAAGATGAAAAAACATTCCATGCTGATGGATCAGAAGAATAGACATTGTTAAAATGTCTTTACTGCCTAGAGCAATCTATACTTTCAATGCCATCCTGATCAAAATTCCACTGGCATTTTTCAAAGAGCTGGAACAAACAATCGTAAAATTTGTATGGAATCAGAAGAGACCCTGAATTCCTAAGGAAATGTTGAAAAAGAAAAACAAAACTGGGGCATCACATTGCCTGATTTCAAGCTTTACTACAAAGCTGTGATCACCCAGACAGCATGGTACAGGCACAAACACAGACTCATAAACCAGTGGAACAGAGTAGAGAGCAACTCTATGGTCAAATAATCTTCAACAAAGCATGAAAAAATATACAATGGAAAAAAGACTGTCTCTTCAATAAATGGTGCTGGGGAAATTGGACAGCCATGTGTGGAAGTATGAGACTTGACCATTCTCTTACACCATACACAAAGATAAATTTGAAATGGATAAAAGATCTGAATTTGAGGCAGGAATCTATCAATATCCTAGAGGAGAACATAGGTAGTAACCTCTTCAACATCACCCACAGCAACTTCTTTCAAGACATGTCTCCAAAGGCAAAGGAAACAAAAGTGAAAATGACCTTTTGGAACTTCACCAAGAGAAAAAGCTTCTGCACAGCAAAGGAAACCGTCAACAAAACAAAGAGGCAACCCACAAAATGGGGTATATATTTGCAAATGACAGTACAAAGGGCTGATATCCAAGATCTATAAAGAATTCCTCAAACTGAACACACACGAGACAGATAATCATGTCAAAAAATGGGCAAAAGACATGAACAGACACTTCTCCAAAGAAGACATACAACGGGCTAACAGACACATGAAAAAATGTTCATCATCATTAGTCATCACGGAGATTCAAATCAAAACCACATTGAGATACCACATTACACCAGTTAGGATGTCCAAAATTAACAAGGCAGTAAACAACGTGTGTTGGAGAGGATGTGGAGAAAGGGAATCCTCTTATACTGTTGGTGGGAATGCAAACTGTTGCAGCCATTTTAGAAAACAGTGTGGAGATTCCTTAAGAAATTAAAAATAGAGCTTCCCTATGACCTTGCAATTGTACTACTGGGTATTTACCCCAAAGATATAGATGTAGTGAAAAGAAGGGCCATCTGTCCCCAATGTTCATAGCAGCAATGGCCATGGTCGCCAAACTCAGGAAAGAGCCAAGATGCCCTTCAATTGACAAATGGATAAAGAAGATATGGTCCATGTGTACAAAGGAATATTATGTCTCCATCAGAAAAGATGAATATCCAACTTTTGTATCAACATGGATAGGACTGGAGGAGATTATGCTGAGTGACATAAGTCAAGCTGAGAGAGTCAATTATCATATGGTTTCACTTACTTATGGAGCATAAGGAATAACATGGAGGACATTGGGAGATGGAGAGGAGAAATGAGTTGGGAGAAATTGGAGGGGGAGACAAACCATGAAAGACTGTGGACTCTGAGAAACAAACTGAAGGTTTTGAAGGGGAGGGAGATGGGGGGCCTGGGTGAGACTTGTGATAGGTATTATGGAGGGCACATATTGCATGGAGCACTGGGTGTGGTGCATAAACAATGAACTCATGAACACTGAAAAGAAATAAAATAAAATAAAATGGAAAAGAAAAAGAAATCCAGATCTATATAAAGGGAGGAATGGCATTAGAGAGGAATAAACAAATCCAAAAAACAAAATACTTTATTTTTCTTACTCTTAATTGATAAAAATTTGTTCAAAATAATAATAGAAACAATGTATTCACTGATTATAGTTTGCAGGTCAGTGAAATGAATGACAGCAATGTTACAAGGGAGAAGAAGAAGGAATTGTGAATACACTGTTATCAGATACTTGCACTACAGATGAAATGGCATAGTGTTATTTGGAAGTGGATAGATTAGCTTGTAAATGTATATTGCAAACTTAGGACAGTCGCTAAATTTTGTTAGAGAAATAAAATTGACATGTTAAGAAAGGAGAGGATACGGAATCATATTAAATATATATTTAAAGTCAGAGAAGTCAGGAAGAGTGACAGATGAAAAAAAATACAAGGGATTAAAAAGAAAATAGTTACAAATACTCTCAATATTAAAACAAATGTATCAATAGTCATTTTAAATGTGAAAGTCAAAGCACAGAAGTTAAAATACAGGCTGTCACAATCAATAAAAAAACCTAACCCAACTATATGTTGTCTACAAGAAACTCACTTAAAAGATAAAATAGACTAACATTAAGGGGATAAAGAAAGACATCTAATTCTAACAGTAATCAAGGAAAAGCTGGATAAGCTATATTGATTTGAGACAAAGCAGACATCAGAGCAAGGAAAATTATCAGAGATAAATAGAACATTAATAAACGGGTCAATTTCTCAAAAAGCCATAATATTCCTTAAGTAGTATGGATCTAACAAAAGAGCAACAAAATACATGTGGCAAAACCTGATAGAACTGCAAGGAGAAGCAGAGAAATTTATTATTGTACTTGTAGCCTTCACACCATCTATCAGTAATTGACCTATCTAGCAGGTTGAAAATCCATAAGGAAATAGTTGAACTCATATGCACCATCAATTAAATCTAACTGACATTTATAAATTGGTTCATCTCTTCTCAAGCTCATACAGAATATTCACCAAGATATGCCATATTCTGGGGCTTAAAATATCCCCACAAATCTAAAAGAAGAGAAATCATATATTTTGATTTTGATTCTTTTAAATTTGTAAAATATACCTTTTTAAAAAATTCTTTTAAGTGTTCCAGAATTCACTTTTTATGCACCACACCCAGTGCTCCATACAATACGTACCCTCCATAATACCCACCACCAGGCTCACCCAACTTCCCACCCGCCTCCCCTCCAAAACCCTCATTTTGTTTCTCAGACTCCACAGTCTCTCATGGTTAGTCTCCTCCTCCAATTTCCCCCAACTCACTTAATATATCTTATGGATAAAGAGGATTAAAAGTTCATTTATGGTCATGAGCACTGATCAATGTATAGAACTAACTGTTGAATCATTATAATGTACAGGAGAAACTAAAATAACACTGCATGTTATTTATTTTATTAATCATATAAAGTATGCTTTCAGACTACAGTGGATTTAAACTGTATTATTATAATGCCAGAAAGGGCTTTTATATCTCTGGAGAGGGTTTCTCTAATATCTTCCATGCCTTTTTCAAGCCCGGCTATAACCTTGAGAATTGTCATTTTGAACTCTAGATCTGACATATTACCAATGTCTGTATTGATTAGGTCCCTAGCCTTCGGTACTGCCTCTTGTTCTTTTTTTTGTTGTGAATTTTTCCGCCTTGTCATTTTGTCCAGCTAAGAGTATATGAAGGAGCAAGTAAAATACTAAAAGGGTGGCAACAATCCCAGGAAAATATGCTTTAACCAAATCAGAAGAGATCCCAAATCGTGAGGGGGGAGAAATCTCCTCTGATTGGGATCTCCTTTGATTGGGATCTCCTAATCTCTTCTGATTGGGATCTCCCAATCTCTTCTGATTGGGATCTCTTCTGATTTGGGGATAAAAAGAGGTTCAAAAAGAAAGAAAGAAAAAAAAGAAAAAAAGAATTAAAAAAAAGAGATTGAATTAAAAATTCAATCAAGAATTTAAAAAAGAATTAAGAAAAAAAAAGATTGAAGAGATTAGGATCTCTTCTGATTTGGGGATAAAAAGAGATTCAAAATAAAGAAAGAAAAAAAAGAATTAAAAAAAAAGAAAATGAATAAAGAAAAGTATAAAAAAGAAAAATATATATATATTAGATAATCTAGTTAAAAAACGTTAAAAAAGAAAAGGGTAAAAGTTATAAAAAATTTTAGCAGAAGAAGAGAAAAAAAAATGAAAAAGAAAAAAATTAAATTAACTGCAAGACTGAAAAATCACAGGCAGAAAGCCATGAGTTCTGTGGTTTGTTTTCTCCTCCTCTGGAATTCTGCTGCTCTCTCCTTGGTATTGAAACTGCACTCCTTGGTAGGTGAACTTGGTCTTGCCTGGATTTCTTGTTGATCTTCTGGGGGAGGGGCCTGTTGTAGTGATTCTCAAGTGTCTTTGCCCCAGGCGGAATTACACCGCCCATACCAGGGGCCGGGCTGAGTGATCCGCTCGGCTTTGCTTTTAGGAGCTTTTGTTCCCTGAGCGCTTTCCGTAGAGTTCCGGAGGACGGGAATACAAATGGCGCCCTCCTGGTCTCGGGCCCGGAGGAGCCGAGAGCCCGGGGCCCCGCTCCCCAGTGCGCCCTCAGCAAACAGCTCCTAGTAACTCCCGTCTGCCTAACCTCCGGCCGCGCTCCGAGCTCACCGAGCCTGCAACCGGTTCAAGGCAACTCCGAGCTGCGAGCTTACTGTCGCCTCTGTCTCTGCAGCCGGCTTTCCCGTTCCAATATCCGCAAGCTCTGCGACACTCAGACACCCCCGATCCTTCTGTGACCCCGCGGGACCTGAGGTCACGCCGACCCCGCGTGGGCTTCGCCCCGGTTTAGCCTCCGGAGCGATGTCCCTCAGCGGAACAGACTTTTAAAAGTCCCGATTTTGTGCTCCGTTGCTCCGCCGCTTGCCGGGAGCCGGCCCCTCCCCCCGGGGTCTATCTTCCCGTTGCTTTGGATTCACTTCTCCGCCAGTCCTACCTTTCAGAAAGTGGTTGTTTTTCTGTTTCTAGAATTGCTGTTCTTCTACTCTTCGATCTGCCGATGGATTTGCAGGTGTTTGCAATCTTTAGATAAGCTCTCTAGCTGATCTCCTGCTGGCTGAGGTAGTCTCAGCCTGCTACTTCTCCGCCATCTTGACTCCTCCCTCCTTATAATGCCAGGACTAGACGAACACATCACAAGAAAGGAAAACTACAAACCAATATCTTTCATGAATCAGACACAGAAGTCCTCAACAAAATATTAGTAATTTGAATGTAGCAATGTATAAAAGTAATTATACACCATGACCATGTGGAATTTATTCTAGGTATTTCATATACTGGTTCAAAATTAAAAATCAATTAATGAAGATTTTGGGAAAAGACAGCACAGTACGAGGGCCCTAGGCTTCTTTAATCCCACAGACACAAATAGATAACCATCAAATTATCATAAACACTCCAGAAATCTACCTGAACACTGACAGAACAATCTCCACAACTAAAGGGAGAGAATGAGGCCACATCAAAGCAGGTAGGAAGTATAAAGTCATGGTTTAGGGGAGAAGTGGATCACAGGGGCTGCAGAGGGGAGGAGACGGTGGTCATGGAGAATGGTAAGAGAGAGGAGCACAGGGGAACATATACGAGAACATTTCCATAAAGCCATTGACTTGGAAAACAAAAGGTGCTGAATTTTTTTTTCAGATTTTATTTATTTGACAGAGAGAGTAGAAGTAGTGGGAGTAGGAGAGGGAGAGGGAAAAGCAGACTTTCTCCTTGGCAGGGAGCAAGAGGCAGGAAGCTCGATATGGGGCCCAATCGATGACCCTGGGATAATGACCTGAGCTGAGGCAGATGCTTAAATGACTGAGCCACCCCAGTACCCCAAGAGGGGCTGAATTTTGTCAGTTCTGGCAAACAGTGGGGCTTAAAGCCTGGAGTTATAAAGGTCAGCTGGCTTGGTATTACCCCAGTATTACCCCAGTATTACTGGGGTAATACTCAGTACTCCACAGAGGGCACTGTGCTGCTCCCAGATACAAGGCAGGCAAAAAACCCAGAGGTAGACAGCTTGGAAATACTGATCTGAAAAACACATGGGTCACACAGAGGGGAGATTCTTTGTTCTTCTTGGAGTGCTTTCCTGAGAGTCAGCATTCATGTAGACACTACTCCAGGGACAAAGGAGCCTACACCTCCACATAATAACAGAGCCACCTACAGGAAGCTGTGCAACACCAACTCCAGCTGTTTGGTTACTCACACAAGCTGCTGTGCTCCCTGCACTGTGGTGGGACTGTCCTACTTAGTCAAGCTAGCATCAGTCCCAGTGAAGATGGAATTCCCTCAGAGGACCAGCACAAAACCCTGCCCACATCAGGTCTATCAGATCAAGTACACTGAGTTAAAACTCACCACATTCAGGCCAAGGACAAAACACAGCCCACAGTAGGCAGGAAGTACTGGCCTGAAAGAGGAGCCAAAACACAATAGCAGAATGAACACAGCATACACCAGAGACACTCTCTGAAGTGTCAGGCAATGGACCACATATGACCTCTTCTTCATAGAGCCATAGTTCTCAAAAGCAGGAGATATAACTGGCTTTTCTAACACAGAGAAGACTGCAGAGACTTAAATTCCAAGATGCAGAAATTCATCTGAAATGGAAGAACAAGATAAGGCCATGGCCAGAAAGCAGAGTGAAACAGATATAAGTAACATGCCTAATGAAGAATTTAAAGCATCAATCATGAGGATAATCACTGGGCTTGAGAAAAGAAGGGAAGACATCAGTGAAATCCTTATCACAGAGATGAAATCATTTAAAAAAAGAATCAGTGAAAGATGAAGAGTACAATTCACCAGATTGGAAACAGGCTTGAGGCCATGAACAACAGGCTGGAAGAAGCAGAGGAATGAATTATAGACAACAGAAGACAAAATAATTGAAAATAATTAAGCTGAACAAAAGAGAAAAAGAAGACATGCAGCACAAGAATAGCCTTAGGAAACTCAGTACTCCATAAAATGTAAAAACAATCATACTGTAAGAATTTCAGAAGAAGAAAAGAAAGTAAAGAGGGCAGTAGATTTATTTGAGGAAATCATAGTTGTAAACTACCCTAGTCTGGGAAGGAAACAGACATGCAGATCCATGGGGGCAAAGAGAACTCCCATAAAAGTCAACAAAAGCAGGCCAATACTAATACATATTGTAATTAAATTTGCAAAACATAATAATAAAGAAAAAAAATCCTAAAAATAGCAAGACAAAAGAATTCCCTAACTTGCAAGGGAAGCCCCAGAAGGCTAGCAGCAGATCTCCCCATAGAAACCTGACAAGTGTGAAGGGAATGGAATGATATACTCAACGTGCTGAATGGGAAAAATCTACAACAAAGAATACTCTAGACAGCAAGGCTACCATTCAGAATAGCAGGAGAGACAAAGACTTTCCTCAACAAACAAAAACTAAAAGAGTTCATTACCACCACACTAGCTTTGCTCAAATATTAAAGGGTTCTTTTTGAGTGGAAAAGAGAGACCAAAAGTGACAAAAGACAAGAAAGGATCAGAGAAAATCTACAGAAAAATTATAAAACAAGCAATAAAATGGCGTTAAATGCATATCTATCAATAATTACAATGAATTTAAATAGGCTAAATGTTCCAATCAAAAGACATAGGGCATCAGAATGGGTTAAAAAAGAAGACCCATCTATATGCTCCTACATGAGACTCTTTTTAGAGCTAAAGACCCTGCAGACTGAAAGGGAGAGGAAAGAGACATGCTTATCATGCTGTCAAAAGAAAGCTGGAGTAGCAATACTTGTATCAGACAAACTAGACTTTACAACAAAGTGTGTAGCAAGAGATAAAGAAGGGCATGATGCCACAGTAAAGGGGACAATCCAAAATGTGGATCTAACAGTTGTAAATATATATGTACCTAACATGGGAGGACGCAAATATAAAAAATAATTAATAAAAAACAGAAAGAAACGCATTGATAATAATCCAATAACAGTAGGGGATTTTAACACCCCACTTACATCAATGAACTGATCATCTAAACATAAAATCAACAAGGAAACAATGGCTCTGCATAAAACACTGGACCAGATGGACTTAACAGATAGTCAGAACATTCTCCCCTAAAACAGTAGAATACCCATTCTCTTCAAATGCACATGGGACATTCCCCAGAATAGAATACACATTAGGTCACAAATAAGGCCTTAACAAATAAAAAAATATGGAAATGATAACAATGCAATGACCTCAATGCAATGAAATTAGAAATCAAAGAAAAAATTTGGAAAGAGCACAAATACGTGGAGGTTAAACAACACGTTACTAAACAATGAATGGGTCAGCCAAAAAAAATCAAAGAAGAAATTTAAAAAATACATGGAGAAAACTGAAAATGCAAACACAACAGTCTAAAACCTTTAGGATGTAGCAAAAGTGGTCCTGAGAGGGAAATGTATAGCAATATAGGCCTACCTCATGAACCAAAAAAAATTTCAAATATGCAACCTAACTTTACCTAAAGAAGCCAGAAAAGGAACAACAAATGAGCCCTAAAGTGAGCAGGAGGAAATAAATAATGACGATTAGAGCAGAAGCAAATGATATAGGAAATGAAAGAAACAATAGAACAGATCAATGAAACCAGGAGTGGCTCTTTGACCAAATTAATGAAGTTGATAAACCTCTAGCCAGACTTATCAAAAACAAAGGAGAAAGGACGCTGATAAATAAAATCTTAAATTGGAGAGGAGAAATAACAACCAACACCACAGAAATACAAACGATTGTGTCAGAATATTATAAAAAACCATATGCCAACAAATTGGATGACCTAGAAGAAATTTATAGATTCCTAGAAACATATAAACTACCAAAACTGAAGTGAAGAAGGAGAAAATGTGAACATGTCTATAACCACCAAAGAAACTGAATCAGTCATCAGAAAACTCCCAAAAAACAAAAGTCCAGAGTCAGACTTTGCAGGTGAATTCTATCAAACTTTTAAAGAAGAGTTAATATCCATTCTTCTCAAACTATTCTAAAAATAAAGAAAATGAAGGCAAACTTCCAAATTTATTCTATGGGGCCAGCATTACCTTGATACCAAAACCAGATAAAGTCTCCACTAAAAAACAGAACTATAGACCAACGTCCCTGATGAGCGTGGATGCAAAAATGGGTAGGGGGCTTGGGGTATTTGGGTGATGGGCATTGATGAGAGCACATATGTAATGTAATAAGCACTGTGTTAGTTATATGCAAATAATGAATCACTAGATTCCACCCTTCCTGAATCAAATAATACTGTATATGTTACCTAAATTGATCTTAAGTAAATTTTTTTTTAAAAAGAGGGGCTTCAGAAAAAAATCTCAATAAAATACTAGCAAATGAAATCCAACAGTATATTAAAAGAATCATTCACCACACAAGTGGATGTATCTCTGGGTTGAAAGGGTGGTTTAATGTTCACAAATCTATCAACATGATATATCACATTAACAAAAAAAATGTTAAGAACCATATGATCATCTCAATAGATGCAGAAAAAGCATTTGGCAAAATAAAATATCCATTTATGGTAAAAACCTTCAACAGGGTAGTGTTAGAGGGAGCATACCTCAACATAAGAAAGGCCATATATGAAAAGCCCACAGGTAATATTATCCTGAATGGGAAAAACCTGAGAACATTTCATCTATGGTCAGAACAAGACAGGGATGTCCACTATTGTTATTTAACATAGTACTGGAAGTCCTAGCACAGCAATCAGACAACAAAGAGAAATAAAAGGTATCTAAACCAGCAAGGAACAAGTCAAGCCTTCACTATTTGCAGATGACATGATACTCTACATAGAAAATCTGAAAGACTCCACTAAGAAAACTGCTAGACCTGATACATGAATTCAGAAAAGTCACAGGATACAAAAGCAACATATAGAAACCTGTTGCATTTCTATACATCAATAATGAAGAAGCAGAAAGAGAAGTTAAGTAATCAATCCCATTTACAACTGCACCAAAACCAGTAAGTTACCTAGGAAAAACATGACCAAAGAGGTAAAAGACCTGTATCTGAAAACTATAAAACACTAGTAAAATAAATTGAAGGACACAATGAAATGGCAAAGCATTCCATGCTCATGGATTGGAAGAACAAATGTTATTAAAATGCTTATATTATATAAAGCAATCTACACATTTATTGCAGTCCCTATCAAAATACCACCACCATTTTTCACAGAGCTAGTACAAAAAATCCTAAATTTTGACCATATCCATAAAAATCCTGAATAGCCAAAGCAATCTGGAAAAAGAAAAGCAATGCAGGAGGCATCACAACTCCAGACTTCAAGCTATATTACACAGCCGTAATCATTAAGATAGTATGATACTGGCACAAAAATAGAAACATAGATCTCTGGAACAGAATAGAGCACCCAGAAATGAACCCACAACTATCTGGGTGAATAATCTTCAGTAAAACAGGAAAGAATATCCAACAGAAAAAAGACAGTTTCTTCAACAAATGGTATTCGGAAAACTGGACAGCAACATACAAAAGAATGAAACTTGACCACTTTCTTGCACCATACAGAAAAACAATTTCAAAATGGATGAAAGACTTAAATGTGAGACAAGAAACCAGCAAAATCCTAGAGGTGAACATAAGCACTAACTTCCTTGATATCGGCCATAGCAGCTTATTGGATATCTGTCCTGAGACAAGGGAAACCAAAGTAAATTTAAACTATTGGGACTTTATCAAGATAAAATCTTCTGCATAACAAAGCAATCAATCAATGAAACTAAAAGGCAACCTACAAATGGGAGAAGATATTTGCAAATGGTGTGTCTGATAAAGTGTGTTTCCAAAATATATAAAGAACTTATAAAACTCAAGTCCCCGAAAATAAATAACCCAGATAAAAAATGTTGAAGACATGAATAGACATTTTTCCAAAGATGTCCAGATGGCCAACATACATATATTGACACTCAACATCACTCATCATCAAGGAAATACAAATCAAAACTACAATGAGATATCACCTCACACCTGTCAGAATGGCTAAAATGAACAACAAAGGAAGCAACAGGTGTTCAGATGTAGAAAATGGGGTGCTCTCTTACACTGTTGGTGGGAATGCAAACTCTTGATGACAGTTAGTTAGTTTCCAATTTTTATTTAAATTCTAGTTGGTTAACATATAGTGTAAGTTTGGTTTCAGGAGTAGAATTTTGTGATTCATTACTTACATGTAACACCCAGGGCTCATCATAAGTATCCTCCTTAATACCCATCACACAGTTAAGGAGGCCACTTGCTTTGATGGCCCCTGGGTGTTATGTGTAAGTAATGAATCAGTGACTTCTTAGATACAATACCAAAAGCACAATCCATGAAAAAAATTGGTAAGTTAGATTTCATTTAAAAAGACCACCACCACCATCACCACCACCACCAACAACAAAACTCCTTATTTGCAAAAGACACTGTTAAGAGAATAAAAAAACGAGACACAGGATGGAAGAAAATACTTGCAGAACATATATCTGATAAAGAACTGTTATTCAAAATATATAAGGAACACTTAAAACTTGACAATTAGGAAACAAATAGCCCAATTATAATATGGGCAAATTATCAAAATAGATACCTTAAGAAAGAAGTCATAAAGATGGCACATAAGCATCTGAAAAGTTGTTCTAAATATATGTCATCAAGGGATTGTAGATTAAAACAATGAGGTACTGTTACACACCTATGAGAATGGCTAAAATTCAAAACACTGAAAACAACAAATGATGCTCCAAGAACAAAGATTCTTACATTGGGTTAAAAAATAATAAATCACAATGCCTTTTATTTTGAATTTACACAACCAATTCATATGTAAAGATTGAGAGCAGAATGATAAAAAAATTATTTTATGCAAATAATTACATTAAAGACACTATGTTAATATCAGATAAAATCAACTAAAAGCACACAAAAATTTTAATACAAAATCTTCTACACATAGGCAGAAATTTCAATTCAGTAAGAACATATGACATTTTAAAATCTGTGTATTCATTATATACTATATATAGTAAAAAGCTTTAGAAACATAAAACAAAAAATGACAGAACTACAAGAGTAATAGAGAAATAAACAATCACTGTTGTTGAATTTAATATACATTCCTCACAAATGATAAACATATAACTTCAATGAAACTAAGAAGGCATGAAAAACATAATTAATCAACTTGACTAAATGGAGAACATATACATGTATGTATGTTATGTACATATACATAGGTATATATAAATATGTACAAGTACATATATGTGATACAGTGTATAACACTTGTTTATATGATTGAATAAATACTCATGAACTAAAGAGAGAAATTTAATTAAATATCCTTACACAATATTTTTAATAATTATACTTACTACTAAATCCTGCTTTGCTGACAGCTCCAAGTGTCTTAATTTGTGATGAGCCTTTTGAAATTAAAACTTTATTATCTTCAGGTGAAAGATTTTTACTTGCTTTCTCATCCATTTTCTCAGCTACAGAAATAGAGGTTTTTAATCCAATAAAAAGTAAAAGTGAAGTCTATTATTAATAAAGAATCACTTAGAGCTTCCTTCCAGTTTTACAAAATTTAAGCAAATAAACACAATTTAAACAAAGGATCAAACACACTTCCCACCCCCCACCAAAACAAACAAATGAAGGGGCGTTAGAGAGGAGTAGGGAATTTGGGTAAATTGGAAGGGGAGATGAACCATGAGAGACTATGGACTCTGAAAAACAGTCTGAGGGGTTTGAAGTGGCGGGGGGGTGGGAGGTTGAGGTACCAGGTGGTGGGTATTATAGAGGGCACGGCTTGCATGGAGCACTGGGTGTGATGAAAAAATAATGAATACTGTTTTTCTGAAAATAAACAAATTGGAAAAAAAAAAGAAAGTATGTATAAGAATGCTTATATCTCCTTAAACTAGGAGATACTGCCCAATTATTAAAATGGTTATGCAAATTAAAAAAAAAAACCTCTGGTGCATTTTCAAAACAGATTATAAAATTAAATGTAAAAATCATCACAATGCTTTCCTTAAAGTGTGTGAAGCTACTCTTGTTACTTTATATATACACTTAGAAATTTGTTATGAAACTTTATTGTCTTAAGGGTATTCACTATTTTTATATACTTAAAATATTTATAACACATATGACTCATTTTAAAGTTAGACTGATTACGGGAATTTGGGTAGCTCAGTTTATAATGTACCTGACTCCTGATATTGGCTCAAGTCAGATCTTATGGGATCTTTGGAGTCTAGCCCTGTGTTGGGCTCCATTCTCAGTGGGGAATCTGCTTGAGATTCGCTCTCTCTCTCTCTCTGTCTCTTCCCCCACTCCCCACACTTGTGTGCTCACTCTCTTAAATATATAAATATATAATATAAGTATTTAAAAAAGAAAGTTAGACTTATTATAATAATTCTAAAATAGGGAAATGAAATAGAAATCTAGATCAGGTAGGAAAAATACAAAACACTACCAAAAAGGAATATTTAAATCCAAATATATCAGTTAGTAAAATAATTATAAATGGACTATATGTTATAAGGATAGACAGAGAGAGTTACACTAGATTTCTAAATAATTTACTTACAGGTTATTTATAAATGACACTACTAAATAATAAGAATGCAAAAAATTGGAAACTAAGTAGTTGAAAAAAGATTTACTATGTAAATACCAACCAAAATAAGTACACAAATATTTATGTCAATGGCAGTCTAAATAGGATTTTAGTCAAAAGACCTTACTGGAGACTGACTAAAATGGCACCTTTCATAAGAAGAAATCATTGAGTCTGTAAGGAATTATCTAACATTTGTATTTTTATGCACCTAACAACATAGTCAGTATAAAGAAAATGGGCAGTTTAATGAAATGTACTGTACTATAGGAAGAAATAGATAAGTCCACAACCATTGTGAGATGATTCAATACACATCTCTCCATAACTGACAGGACAAAGAAAACCCAAGGAAATAAAAAAATAGGAAGTTTAAATAACACAATAAAAATTTGACTTAATAGGCCAAAAATTTCCATCTGATAAAATATATTTTCTGGGCTTCAAGAAGAATGACTTATAAAAGCACTAAATAGAGAACGAGATCTGTGGTGGAACATCTAGATTTATAAAATATATTAATTATCCAATAATACATTATATCATTTTTAATGATATAAGCATGATTTAAGTTGAAATAGAAACATCATGTGAGTACATTTTTTACTTGTATGCATATAAGCAGTCTTATTACTTTTTAGATATGCAGAAAAATTATAGAGACATTATTATAAATATTATATTTACATATTTAATATTATTCTTTAGTTTTCTTTGAGTATTCACACTTTAGAATAAAGTCTAATTTTTTGGATCATATATAGCTAAGAAAATATATATATATGGATAAAAAATACAAAAAGTGAAAAAGTAAAAGAAAAATAAAAAGAAACAAAATTAAATGATGTAATTACTCCTAAAAATACAAATAACTAGATTATATATGATTGCAACTTAATAAAAAGATAAGGATCAAGCTGAATTTTAAAATATATGCAACTATAATTTTCTTACAAGAGATATAGCAAAGTCATAGATACAAGAAACAGGATAGAAAAAAAATGTGATATAAATATCAACCAGAAGTTTGTGGAGCTACATTAATAGTAGAAAAGTAGTTTTAAAAGAAAATAAACAAAACTATAAAATGATAAAGTGGGTCTTTTCATTAAGACAAAATGATCTGTCCTCCAAGAATATTATCAATCTTAAACTTATATGCCATAAATAATAGAGTGTCATAAGATATAAATCATAACCAGCCACAACTACAAGAAAAAAGAGAAATTTCAGTTTGAGATTTAACACATCTAATTCAATAATTATAAAACAAACAGATAAATCATCAATGAAGATATAAAGTGTTGATGGGAATAATTACCAAAGAACATATTGTGGAAGATCTATTCTAAACCCAAAACAGTGTTCTCCTGAACTTAATTAAAAATAATTCATAAGATTTATATTTAATTACTTACTATCAAGATTTATGTTTCTGGTAGCTTCCTTCTTAGTTTGAAACTGGTTTCTTGAAAATAAAACTTTCTCCTCAGGAAATATGTTTTCATGTGATATCATATAATTATCTTGCTTTTCAAGAGGAAATGCTAAATAAATAAAAAAATAAGTGTAATGGAATTTCTATATGCCAAAAAATTATCAAATCTTCTTCCCATGGAAGTGAAGTAAAAAAAGTATGTGAACAATTTTCATTAGTCTGTGTGGGGAAGCTATCATAGTACTTAATAATTAATGACCATGAAAATACCAGCCAAAAGTTATTAATTTTGCTTTTGTCTTCACACTTTAAAGCTGAGTGTAGGGGCGCCTGGGTGGCTCAGTGGGTTAAGCCTCTACCTTCAGCTCAGGTCATGATCTCAGGGTCCTAAGATAGAGCCCCAAATCTGGCTCTCTGCTCAGCAGGGAGCCTGCTTCCCCCTTCCCCTCTGCCTGCTTCTCTGCCTACTTGTGATCCCTTTCTTAAAAAAACACACACACAAAAAAACCAACAACAACAAAAAAAACTTAGTGTAAAGTTTCTATAAAACGTGTTCAAATACATACATGAATATGAACCAAAAGAAATCTTCTGATGAGGTTAATTTAAAATAATTTAAATTTAAATTACTATCCTCACTTTTGCGTCTCCCCTCTTTGGAAGTTCTTTCTTTCTTTACTTGCACTTGGAATTTTGATGCTGACTCTGGATTTACATCTGGATTTTCATCTGGTACACCAAAATAAGCTATATAAAGAGAGAGATTTAGTGCTTTAAATTGAAAATCAAATCCATTGTAAAATCTCTAGATTTCAAATTTATAACAAGTGTATAGTATCATTTTTTTTCATTTTCATAAAATCATTAAGTAAATTATTATAATGCTAGAACTTTTATGAAATGAAAACTGTTTGAAATTATCTTATTATTTCATAAATATGCCTAAGCAACAAATATATTAGTCTTCAGGTTTCATGGGTGATTTATTCTTTAGGCTGATACACAATAATAGAGCAAGCAATGAAAACTTACAAGCACAAGTCTATTCATTACAGCCTTATTTGTAATTGCAAAACACTTAAAGCCAACTAAATGTTAAAGCATACGGTATTGGACAAATAAATTGATATATATACAACTACAGAATTGGTATAACATAAGTACTACTATACTGGTAGATAATGGTACATACATATATGTATATATGAGTGTATGTGTAAGACACAATATTTCTCACCCCTCTGCATTGATACGTCTGATGCTTGCCTGATGTCATTTCATGGAAAAATGAAACACTGGTTGAAATATTGGTTGGTACCCTTTTATATTTACTTTTGTTTATATCATCACAGCAAGTGAATAAGGATGTAATTGTTACTTTCAACTTAGTTTATTGTCTGAATTAATTAACTCCATACCTTGCAGCAATCAGTGAAAAATAGTGTGGGGCCCAACTAAACCTCTCACTTTTCTCAACTGGAGCATATGTCAGAAGGACACTGCTGAAGTGTCAGAAGTGAAGTCAGAAGTGACCATTGGTCATAATCTCCTGGAACCTATACTCTTCCAGAGTCAGCTGAAAGATACTTTGAGATACTATTGGGAAGTTATTGGGCCTTTGTAGATACTGAGTATCCTATGGCTGTGATTAGAAATTCTAAGCTGAAGGTATTAAAGCTTTTGCTTTTGTTTTCTGGTTATCTTTGCACATTTACACTTTAGGGTTAGAGTGTAAAATTTCTATAATATATATGCTTGAATAAAAGGAAAAAATCTTGATGGGCTTAAAATACTTTAAATTTATTCATAATTATTACACTTACTATGGCGTCTTTTCCTTTTGTGAGTTATTTTTTTCTCTACTTGCACTTGAGGCTTTGACACTGAATCTTGACTCACAAGCAACAGATTTTCATCTGGTACTCCAAAATGAGCTAAATGAAGAGATGCATTTAGTTCACTAAATGGAAAAAATGAAAACTCCAGATCTGAATTTATAACAGGTGTAAAGTAGCATTTTCTCAGATTTTTATAGGATAAATATTTTTTAGGATAAATAAATTGTCCTAATGTGAGATCTGACATGAAAATGGTAAGAAGAGGTCTTTTGTTGTTGCCGTTATTTTTAGAGAGAGTATGAGGGGGGAGATCAAGGGGAAAGTGAGAGAGAGACTCCCACTCAGGTTCTATGCCCAATGCTGAGCCTGACAAGGGACTCGATCTCATAACCCTGAGATCATGACCTGAGCCAAAATCGAGAAGTTAGACACCTAACCTACTGAGCCACACAAGTGCCCTGATAAAAAAAAGTTTCATAGGTATTACCAAAACTCATTATTTCATAAATATTCTGAGGCATCAAATATATTTCACAATACTCTGTACTTTTGGGTTACTTATAAAATGCTTAATTCATAAGGATAGACCAAACAAAAAATGCATAGGTACAAGGTTATTCATTACACTATTATTTGCAATTGCAAAATATTTAAAACCATCTAAGTGTTCAAGAATGAGATATTGGTTGAATAAACTAAGGTATATACCATAAACTGTGGTATAGTATAATCTATGGCATATAATGTAGTATAAACTACTTTATGTATTTGTGCAAAAATAATAAATATTTCTAAAAACTGACAAGAAGAGATTTCTAGGAGCTAATGTTTAAGTGAAAAACTCTTTAAAAAATAGTGTATTTAATATGTTAAGTTTTGGATCAGAAAGAAGAAACCAGGAAAAAAATTGAAAAATAGATATTAACTTTACAAAATGAAGTGCAGGAAAAATAAGCATGAAAATATTATAGTGAGCTACCTATAAGACAGGGGTAGAAGAGAAAACATGGGAATGTAGGGGAAGGACATATATCTTTTGCATAATATTTACTTTTGGAAGCAAGTTAATGCTCTACACATTACAAAAATAAAATTAAGTCAACAAGGATAAGGTAAAAAAACTAAAACTGAAAGCAAACTTAATGAAATGAATTTAGTGAATAGATTAAAAAATAACACTAATACAAATAAGTCCATTTCTTCCAGGTTGCTTAATTTATTGGCATATAGTTATTGATAATAATTTCTGTTAATTGTTTCTATTTTCTTGGTGTTAGTCGTGATCTCTCCCCCTTTAATTCATAATTTTATTAATTTGGGTCCTTTCTCTTTCCTTTTGGACAAGTCTGGTCAGTGGTTGATCAATCTTATTAATTCTTTCAAAGAACTAGCTCTAGTTTTGTTAATCTGATCTACTATATTCTTGTTTCTAACTCATTGATCTCTGCTATAATATTAATTATTTCTCTTCTTGTGTGTGGCTTAGGCTTCAGTTGTTTTTTCTCCAGTTCTTCAAGGTGCAATGTTAGTTGGAGAATTCCAGATTTTTCTATTTGAGTGAGGCTTGGATGGCTATTTATTTCCCCTTTGAACTCATACAACAATTCAGTAATGTGGCAAGTTACAAAATTAATGCACAGAAATCAGTTGCTTTCCTACACACTAACAATGTAACTGTAGAAAGAGAAATTAGGGAATAGATTCTATTTAGAATAGCATCAAAAACCATGAGATAGCTTGGAATAAACCTAACCAAAGAGGTGAAAGATCTCTACTGTAGAAATTACAGAACACTTAAGAAAGAAATTGAAAAAGAGACGAAGAGATGGAAAAACATTTCATGTTCATGGATCTGAAGAATAAACATTGTTAAAATGTCTATGCTGCCCAGAGCAATCCATACTTTCAATGCCACCCTGATCAAAATACCAAAGGAATTTTTTCAGAGTGTTGGAACAAACAATCCTAAAATTTGTGTGGAAACAGAAAAGACCCTGAATCACCAAGAGAAAGTTGAAAAAGAAAAACAAAGCTGGGGGCATCATGTTGTCTGACTTCAATCTATATTACAAAGGTGTGATTACAAAGACAGCATGGTATTGGCACAAAAACAGACACATTAGATCAATGGAACAGAATAGAGAGCCCAGATGTGGACCCTCAACTCTATGGTCAACTAATCTTCAACAAAGCAGGAAAAAATATCCAATGGAAAAAAGACAGTCCCTACAATAAATGGTGCTGGGAAAACTGAATGGCTATATACATAAGAATGAAACTCAACCATTTACTTACACCATACACAAAGATAAACTCTAAATGGATGAAAGACCTCAATGTGAAATAGGTATCAATCAAAGTCCTAAAGGAGATCATAGGCAGTAACTTCTTTGACATTGGCCACAGCAACTTCTTTCAAAACATGTCTCCAGGGGGTATCTGGGTGGCTCAGTTGGTTAGGCAACTGCCTTTGGCTCAGGTCATGATCCTGGAGCCCCGGGATCAAGTCCCGCATTGGGCTCCCAGCTCCATGGGGAGTCTGCTTCTCCCTCTGACCTTCTCCCCTCTCATGGTCTCGCTGTCTCTCTCTCTCTCAAATAAATAAACAAAATCTTAAAAAAAATAAACACCTGATTTAAAAAACATTTCTCCAAAGACAAGGGAAACAAAAGTGAAAATGAACTTTTGGGACTTCATCAAGAGAAAAAGCTTCTGCATGCAAAGGAAACCATCAACAAAACTAAGAAGGAACCCATGGAATGGGAGAAGATATTTGCAAATAACACTGCAGGTAAAGGGTTGATATCCAAGACCTATAAAGAACTTCTCAAACTCAATACCCCAAAAACAAATAATCAAGTCAAAAATCAGCAGAAAGTATGAATAGACACTTCTCCAAAGAAGACATACAAAGGGCTAACAGAAACATGAAAAAATCATTATCAGTAGCCATCAGGGAGATTCAAATCAAAACCACATTGAGATACCACCTTACACCAGTTAGAATGGCAAAACTTGAGAAGGCAAAGCAACAACAAACATTGGAGAGGTTGTAGAGAAAATGGAACCCTCTCTTACACTATTGGTGGGAATACAAGGTGGTATATCCACTGTAGAAAACAGTGTGAAGCTTCCTCAAAAAGTTAAAAATATAGGGGCACCTGGGTGGCTCAGTGGGTTGAGCCACTGCTCAGGTCATGATCTCAGGGTCCTGGGATCAAGTCCCGCATTGGGCTCTCTGCTCAGCAGGGAGCCCGCTTCCCTCTCTCTCTCTCTCTCTCTCTGCCTGCCTCTCCATCTACTTGTGATTTCTCTCTGTCAAATAAATAAATAAAATCTTTAAAATGCAAACTATTTTTTAAAAAGTTAAAAATATAAACAATGGATCTTGGGACACTGAAAAAATAAAATGGAAAAAAAAATGTAGGAACATAGGAAGAAAATGCAGATCGGGAACCAGGGAGAGAAGGAGGTTCTGAAGTGGAGTTGCTCAAGAGAATTTGAAGGGCAAATTCAGACACATTAAATTTTAAGTTACTATTCCATACTGTAATGGAACTCCTCTTCTATTACTAACATCTTATTTAAAAAATTATTGCTGATTCTTTAGAATGGGAATGACTTACAGGTGGCTTCACTTCTGAACCAACAGAGCCTACAAAGAGAAAAGAACACCATAGGTGAAGGATATATAGTGGATGGGAAAGTCCTTATAAACAGTAACTTTTGGGGAAAAAAAATAGAGCTACCCTAAAACCCAGCAATCACACTACTGGGTATTGACCTTCTACAGATGTAGTGAGAAGAAAGGTCACATGCACCCCAGTGTTCATAGCAGGAATGTCCACAACAGCCAAACTGTGGAAAGACACAGAATGCCCTTCAACAGATGAATAGATAAAGAAAACATGGTCTGTATATAAAATGGAATATTACTCAGCCATCAAAAAGGATGAATACCCAAATTTTGCATTAAAATGGACAGAACTGGAAGAGATTATGCTAAGTGAAATAAGTCAAGTAGAGAAACTCAATTATCAGATCGTTTCACTCACTTGTGGAACATAAGGAACAGCATGGAGGACATCAGAAGAAGGGAGGGAAAATGAAGGCGGTGGGGGGAATCATATGGGAAGATGAACCATGAAAGACTATGTACTCTGAGAAACAAATTGAGGGTTTTAGAGGGAAGGGATATGGAGAGATGGGTTAGCCTGATGATGGGTATTAATGAGGGCACGTATTGCATGGAGCACTGGGTGTTACATGCAAACAATGAATAATGGAACACTACATCAAAAACTAATGATGTTACTAAGAAGGGTACATACTGCATGGAACACTGGGTATAGTGCATAAACAATGAATTATGGATCACTAAAAAATTAAATTATATTAAATTAAATTTAAAAAAATAAAATCTTTTTTCTTTTTTTTTAATTTATTTTTTATTTTCAGCATAACAGTATTCATTGTTTTTGCACCACACCCAGTGCTCCATGCAATCCGTGCCCTCTATAATACCCACCACCTGGTACCCCAACCTCCCACCTACCACCCCTTCAAACCCCTCAGATTGTTTTTCAGAGTCCATAGTCTCTCACGGTTCACCTCCCCTTCCAATTTCCCCCAACTCCCTTCTCCTAACCCCCCATGTCCTCCATGCTATTTGTTATGCTCCACAAATAAGTGAAACCATATGATAATTGACTCTCTCTGCTTGACTGATTTCACTCAGCATAATCTCTTCAAGTCCTGTCCATGTTGCTACAAAAGTTGGGTATTTGTCTTTTCTGATGGAGGCATAATACTCCATAGTGTATATGGACCACATCTTCCTTATCCATTCATCCGTTGAAGGGCATTTTGGTTCTTTCCACAGTTTGGCGAACGTGGCCATTGCTGCTATAAACATTGGGGTACAGATGGCCCTTCTTTTCATTACATCTGTATCTTTGGGGTAAATACCCAGGAGTGCAATGGCAGGGTCATAGGGAAGTTCTATTTTTAATTTCTTGAGGAATCTCCACAATGTTCTCCAAAGAGGCTGCACCAACTTGCATTCCCACCAACAGTGTAAGAGGGTTCCCCTTTCTCCAGATCCTCTCCAAAACATGTTGTTTCCTGTCTTGCTAATTTTGGCCATTCTAACTGGTGTAAGGTGATATCTCAGTGTGATTTTAATTTGAATCTCCCTGATGGCTAGTGATAATGAACATTTTTTTCTGTGTCTGATAGCCATTTGTATGTCTTTACTAGAGAAGTGTCTGTTCATATCTTCTGCCCATTTTTTGATATGATTGTCTGTTTTGTGTTTTTTTAAAAAAGAAAAATAAAGCTAGTGATGTCCTGTATGGTGACTAACATAACATAATTTAAAAAAAAAGAAAATCACTAAATAGTTTGAATAGATTTATTTTATGTGCTACATAGTTCCTTAACAAGGTTAAAGCACTGTAGGATTGAACAAATACATAAATCTGTTGAAGTTTTAAGATTTAAGATTAACATTGGAAGAAAGATCATATACATATGAAATGTAGGAAGGCAAGAAGGAAACTTGAGGGACAAGAATTGAAGGTGTCCAAAACTCCTCATAACTTCTAAAACATGCATAGGTACAATATATGCATATGTATGTCCACATGCAAGTGAATGTATGAATATGTGTACAATTGTGTACATATATATATACATATATATATGTATATATATATATATATGATTAAGGAGTATAGGTCCAAGTTAAAATCCTATGTGTAATCTTTCAGAATCAACCCATAGAAAATTACAAAGCTTTTACATGGCAGTTATCATGTGAGAAAGCTTCCTACCCCACACTAGACCTAAAGCATAGCCAGTACACTGGTCTCTGGAAGGAAGTACAATCATGAATTCAGGCCTCTTCGGGCCAGCATTCCCTAGACCAGCTTCTCCATTCATGGACCTTAAATGAAGCACTGTACTATTCAGGTGACTGCTTAGACTACCTTGCTGGGGAAGTCTTGAATACAATTTTTTCCTTTCTGACTCGTTTTTCAGTACTTTCTCTCTTAACTCTCCCTACCCCCCCGCCAATATCCTGGGGCCATAAAATGGCAAGAGCATTTTGTTTGGGGATCCTCAGTATTGAGAGACATTTCTCTCCATTTGTGATGAAACACTGAACACTCCCTCATTCCTTCAATGCAGAAAATGGAACATTGCTAAAGCTGGCCCTTTCCTGATTTCAACATTGTTGAATCATATTTCCAAGGAGATATAGTTTCCTGTGAGCCATGCTAGTGGTCTCTTAGATGTACAAATGAAGTATGAAAACAATACACAATGAGATTGTAAGACTATTTCTATGTTTTTCATGTAATTGTTGTGTTGTTGTTCATGCGATTCTTATTGGTTATTAAACTCAGCTAAGTCTTTAAGCCTCCTCATAAGGCCATGTTGATCAGTTTGAGACTTAATTCAGATCTTTACTGACAATCATTGAGTTTGGAAAACACACCTGCTGCCCAGAGAGCAAAGGCTGACCAGTAGAAAGAGTAATATAAAAATGGTGAGGCTGTGCCCTCCTCTAGACCATTTAGGCTAGGACCTCCCGAATAAATCTCTGGGTTTGGTTACTCAACAGTAGGTTCCCAAAGAGGAGACTCATGGGCTCTCCTACAGAGGAACTCGTGGTCATGGACCATGTGCACCAGCAGGCTGTTCAATAAAGGTCTTCAAAGTGATGACCCCTTATGATATGAGTTCTGTTCTTTCTGCTCCTTCCAGAGAATCTGGGGGTGAATTATTCAGCCCTGAAAACTTTTAAACAGGTGTCCTCCCTTTCAGAAATAAGCAAGTCTAGGGTTTGGGTCAAGGTTCCAGAGTTCTGAGTGGAGAATATTGGTCCTACACAAACTTCAGAGTTCAATTTATTAGGCCTTCTGGATATTGGTGTATAGTTAGCTGTGATCCCCATAATTCTTGACACTATAATGTAGGGGGATGGGGCTGAACCATGTCCCCTTCTGCCAAAAATAAAGAATTCCTATCTGTCATTACTTCAGAATGTGACTTCATTTGGAAATAGGGCATTTACAGAAATAATCAAAGTTAAAATGAGGTGCTGGGAAAATTGGACAGCTATGTAGAGAAGAATGAAGCTTAACCATTCTCTTACACCATACACAAAGATAAATTCAAAATGGATAAAAGACCCCAATATGAGGCAGGAATCTATCAAAATCCTAGGGGAGAACATAAGCAGTAACCTCTTCATCATTGGCCACAGAAACTTCTTTCAAGACATGTCTCCAAACACAAAGGAAACTAGAGCAAAAATGAACTTTTGGGACTTCATCAAGAGAAAAAGTTTATGCACAGCAAAGGAAACTGTCAACAAAACAAAGAGGCAACCCACTGAATTGGAGAAGATATTCACAAATGACACTACAGACAAAGGGCTGATATCCAAGATTTATAAAGAACTCCTCAAACTCAACACACACAAAACAGATAATCACATCAAAAAATGGGCAGAAGACATGAACAGACACTTCTCCAATGAAGATATACAAATGGCTAACAGACATACGAAAAAATGTTCATCATCACTAGCCATCAGGGAGATTCAAATCAAAACCACATTGAAATACCGCATTACACCAGTTAGGATGGCCAAAATTAATGAGACAAGAAACAACAGGTGTTGGAGAGGATGTGGAGAAAGGGGACCCCTCTTACACTGTTGGTGGGAATGCAAGTTGATACAGCCACTTTGGAAAACAGTGTGGAGATTCCTTAAGAAATTAAAAATAGAGCTTCCCTATGACCCTGCAATTGCACTACTGGGTGTTTACTCCAAAGATACAGATACAGTGAAAAGAAGGGCCATCTGTCCCCAATGGGCAGCAATGGCCACAGTCATCAAACGGGTGGAAAGAGCCAAGATGCCCTTCAATGCATGAGTGGATAAAGAAGATATGGTTCATATATACAAAGGACTATTATGCAGCCATCAGAAAGGTTGAATACCCAACTTTTGTATCAACATGGGCAGGACTAGAAGAAATTTTGCTGAGTGAAATAAGTCAAGAAGAGAGAGTCACTTACTTGTGGAGTGTAAGGAATAACACAGAGGACATTAAGGAGAGAGGAAAAGTTAGTTGGGGGAAATCAGAGGGGGAGACAAACCATGAGAGACTGTGGACTCTGAGAAACAAACTGAGGGTTTCTGAGGGGAGGGGGTTGGGAGATTGGATGAGCCTGGTGGTGGGTATTAAGGAGGGCATGTATTGCATGGCGCACTGGGTGTGGTGCCTAAACAATGAATCTTGGAACACTGAAAAAAATTAAATAAAAAAAATGCTCCAAATCACTTGGCATCAAGGAACTACAAATCAAACCCAAAAGACTCCATCTCCAAACTACTAGAACTCATACAACAATTCAGCAATGTGGCAGGATACAAAGTCAATGTACATAAATCAGTGGCTTTCTTATACACTAACAATGAAAATACAGAAAGGGAAATTAGAGAATCGATTCCATTTACTATAGCACCAAGAATTATAAGATACCTGGGAATAAACCTAACCAAAGAGGAAAAGGATCTGTACTCGAGGAACTACAGAACACTCATGAAAGAAAATGAAGAAGACACAAAAAGATGGAAGACCATTCCATGCTCTTGGATCGGAAGAATGAACATTGTGAAAATGTCTATACTGCCTAGAACAATCTATACTTTTAATGCTATTCTGATCAAAATTCCACCGGCATTCTTCAAAGAGCTGGAGCAAATAATCCAAAAATTTGTATGGAATTAGAAGAGACCCCGAATCACTAAGGAAATGTTGAAAAAAAAAATAAAATGGGGGTCATCACATTACCTGATTTCAAGCTTTACTACAAAGCTGTGATCACCAAGACAGCACGACGCTGGCATAAAATCAGACACATAGACCAGTGGAACAGAGTAGAGAGCCCAGATATGGACCCTCAACTCTATGGTCAAATAATCTTCGACAAAACAGGAAAAAATATACAGTGGAAAAAAGACAGTCTTTTCTTTTTTTTTTTTTTTAAAGATTATTTTTTATTTATTTGACAGACAGAGATCACAAGTAGCCAGAGAGGCAGGCAGAGAAAGAGGAGAAAGCAGGCTCCCTGCTTGAGCAGAGAGCCCGATGCGGGGCTTGATCCCAGGACCCTGAGATCATGACCTGAGCTGAAGGCAGAGGCTTTAACCCACTGAGCCACCCAGGCGCCCCCTCAGCAATTTTCTTTTTCTTTTTTTTTCCCAATTTATTTATTTTCAGAAAAACAGTATTCATTATTTTTTCACCACACCCAGTGCTCCATGCAAGCTGTGCCCTCTATAATATCCACCACCTGGTACCCCAACCTCCCACCCCCCCCGCCACTTCAAACCCCTCAGACTGTTTTTCAGAGTCCATAGTCTCTCATGGTTCACCTCCCCTTCCAATTTACCCAAATTCCCTACTACTCTCTAACGCCCCTTGTCCTCCATGCTATTTGTTATGCTCCACAAATGAGTGAAACCATATGATAATTGACTCTCTCTGCTTGACTGATTTCACTCAGCATAATCTCTTCCAGTCCCGTCCATGTTGCTACAAAAGTTGGATATTCGTCCTTTCTGATGGAGGCATAATACTCCATAGTGTATATGGACCACATCTTCCTTATCCATTCATCCGTTGAAGGGCATCTTGGTTCTTTTCAATAAATGGTGCTGGGAAAACTGGGCAGCTATATGTAGAAGAATGAAACTCGACCATTCTCTTACACCGTACACAAAGTTAAACTCAAAATGGATAAAAGACCTCAATGTGAGACAGGAATCCATCAGAATCCTAGAGGAGAACATAGGCAGTAATCTCTTTGATATCAGACACAGCAACTTCTTTCAAGATACGTCTCCAAAGGCAAAGGAAACAAAAGCGAAAATAAACTTTTGGGACTTCATCAAAATCAAAAGCTTCTGCACAGCAAAGGAAACAGTCAAGAAAACAAAGAGGCAGCCCATGAAATGGGAGAAGATATTTGCAAATGACAGTACAGACAAAAGGTTGATATCCAGGATCCATCAAGAATTCCTCAAACTCAACACACACAAAACAGACAATCATATCAAAAAATGGGCAGAAGATATGAACAGACACTTCTCCAGTAAAGGCATACAAATGGCTATCAGACACATGAAAAAATGTTCATCATCACTAGCCATCAGGGAGATTTAAATTAAAATCACATTGAGATATCACCTTACACCAGTTAGAATGGCCAAAATTAGCAAGACAGGAAACAACATGTGTTAGAGGGGATCTGGAGAAAGGGGAACCCTCTTACACTGTTGGTGGGAATGCAAGTTGGTGCAGCCTCTTTGGAGAACATTGTGGAGATTCCTCAAGAAATTAAAAATAGAACTTCCCTATGACCCTGCCATTGCACTCCTGGGTATTTACCCCAAAGATACAGATGTAGTGAAAAGAAGGGCCATCTGTACCCCATGTTTATAGCAGCAATGGCCATGGTCGCCAAACTGTGGAAAGAACCAAGATGCCCTTCAACGAACGAATGGATAAGGAAGATGTGGTCCATATACACTATGGAGTATTATGCCTCCATCAGAAAAGACAAATACCCAACTTTTGTAGCAACATGGACAGGACTTGAAGAGATTATGCTGAGTGAAATCAGTCAAGCAGAGAGAGTCAATTATCATATGGTTTCACTTATTGTGGAGCATAACAAAAAGCATGGAGGACATGGGGAGTTAGGAGAAGGGAGTTGGGGGAAATTGGAAGGGGAGGTGAACCATGAGAGACTATGGACTCTGAAAAACAATCTGTGGGTTTTGAACGGGTGGTGGGTGGGACACTGGGGTACCAGGTGGTGGGTATTATAGAGGACACAGATTGCATGGAGCACTGGGTGTGGTACAAAAACAATGAATACTCTTTTTCTGAAAAGAAATAAAAAAATAAAAAAAACTACAATGAGATACCAACTCACACCAGCCAGAATTGCTAAAATTAACATGACAGGAAAGAACAAATGTTGGCAAGGATGCGGAGAAAGGGGAGCCCTGTTATACTGTTGGTGGGAATGCCAAGCTGTTGCAGCCAGTCTGGAAAATATTATGGAGGTTACTTAAGAAGTTTAAAATAGAGCTAACCTAGGACCAAGCTATTGCACTACTAGAGATTTTCCCAAAGGATATAAACATAGTGATCTGAAGGGATACCAGCAACTCAATGTTTATAGTTGCAATGTCTACAAGAGCCAAACTATGGAAAGAGCCCAGAGGTCCATCAATAGATGAATGGATAAGAATATGTGGCATATATACACTATGGAATACTACTCATCCATCAAAAAGGGTGAAATCTTACCATTTACTATAACATGGATGGACTCCAGGCCAAAATTCTATGTGTGATCTTTCAGACCCAATGATTGGTAAGTAAAAATGCTTTACCTGGCAGTTGCCATGGGGAAAATATCACACCTTGTACTACAGTTGATGCACAGCCAAGATACTATAGACATTGAAGGCAACTGCAGTAATGGGGCAAGGTCCATTTGGGATGGTCATATCTGCATTCTAGCTCATATATATCCAGGAAATTTCTGTATGATGCAGGGGAGACCTCAGTTGAGGCATTATATCGTTCAGGCACTTCTACCTAGACCATCTTATTGGATGGGCCTTCAAACCCTTTCTCTTATTGAATTTAATAAGTGAAAGTGGCACCTTGTGAGGCATCACTACAGATTCCCTAGTTCAGAGTTGCTGACAGTGGCCACCTTGCCTAAGGTGGGGGAGGAAAATGGGAAGGAATATAAAAGTATGTAAAAACTGAGACCACCTCCATCTTCAGCTGGATACTATTTAGGCTCTGACAGTTTTGGCCCACACTTGATCAGTTCCTGGCACTAAAAATATGTATGACTATCTTCCTAGAGAGTATGGTATCCTGGAGAACCATCCTGGTGACCTCCTGGGTAAACAATTAGCAAGTGAGAACAACAGATGACAAGATTGCTGACCAGACTCAGATTTCTAGATTCACTTGTGTCAATCATGTCATGTTGATTATCAAGCTCAATTAGACCTCCTCATAAGATCACGTCGATCCATCCACAACACAATCCATAGCTTAACCGCCAAATTTTAGGACATGGTAAAAGTGTCTATGGCCTAGATCAAAAACACTGAGCAATGGAGAGAATGTGATGAAAATGTCAACTCTGATTAATAATCCAGGCAGTGGCTTTATAGAAGTCATCTTTGGATATGGTTACCAAACAATGGGGTCTCTCAAAGGAACAAACTGGTGGGCTCTCTACCAACAACTCATTGCTAGTCATGAGCTGTGAGGTTCTCATAAGGCATTAAGGTCTATATAATAATGCCTACTATGACTAATACAAGAGCTGTTCCCTCCAAATCGCCCAATGAATCTTGAGACATGGGTACTTTGTTTCCTTGATGAAGAAGATAATGTTGTAAAATTTTATTGAGTGAGAGTGGCACTTTGTGGTGTCCATCAATACAGACCCTCCCTACTTTTATCCAGATCTCTAAGCTTCCAGTAATGAATATGACTAAGGGTTAGACATAGCCAAGAGTTCAAAGGTCAGATTTGAAAGTGGTCAAAAATTACATTTCTTGGGCTTTTTGATACTGGTGAACAAATTCCTGTGACCCCATAATCCCTGATGAAGGATAAGGAAGAAACAGAAAATTCTCTGAGTGGTCTGAGGCCCCCAGGCCTCTTTTCTAGACCCAAGTATTGATGAATTTTTTTAAGTCACCCCCATTATTATGGCTTCTACTACTGAATATATTATTGGTAGAAATGAACTTTCTATGCCAACCAGCAATTGCATTTACTCTTAACCTCTGATTAGATTTGCTGAAGGCAGAGTATTTTAATGGGGTATGTGAAAAATCATGACCTATAAAACTATTGGCATTTAGCACCACTATCTACCAAACACAATGTCAACAGCCCAGAGAATAAAAAAGAATTAACAGCCCTTATTGTTGAACTTTAAAAACCCAACAGTATCTGTAAATTATTTCTCTTTTTAGTAGTTCCACCTGGCCTATGTGCAAGACCTTAAGTCTAGACTTTAAATTGATTAAGCTATATAAAGTGCCAGTGCTGCCTTTGTCACTGGTGGTACCTGACATTACAGTTATGGAGGTCACTGCCCAAAGTGAAGGAAATTAGTATGTTATAGTTGACATCACAAATGTACTTTTCAGCATCCCTCTTCATGCAGATGATCAGGATTAATTTGTTGTATATAATATGAATTACATTTTACCACAAATGTTCTATTACAACACTTCCTAAATTCCTCCAACTATCTATAATCAATGTATGGGTCAAGACCTGGAAAAAGTCCCACTCCTGGAGGGAGTGCTATCTCTCCAATCTATTGATGAAATCATCCTGGTAGGCCATTCTTTTTTTTAATTTTTTAAATTTATTTTCAGCATAAAGTATTCATTGTTTTTGCACCACACCCAGTGCTCATGCAATCCGTGCCCTCTATAATACCCACCACCTGGTACCCCGACCATTCTTACTAATAAGGTACAAGGACCTAAAACCAAAGTAAAATTTCTGGGCATGATCTATAAAAGGCATAATGTATCATCCCAGAGAAACCAATTATCATGTTTTGATCCTCTGTGTCCCCAAAATAAAAATAATCTGAACAGTTAGTAAAACTACTGAGGTACTGCCATACACTCACATCTATCAGGTTACCATAAAGACTACAAGACTTTGGCAGGAGCTTTACTGAACAGGATCACCTGGGGTTCTTAGATGTCATCTTAGATGCCCTTTTTCTGGACCTCTCTGATTTCCATTTTTTGTTTCAGGTACAGATCTTAGTATCATCTGTTTTTGTATGTTGGAACCTAGAGCAGAAGGCCACTACCATAAGTCACAAGACACTCCTTGGGCTTTGCATCTGCAATCTGCCTGTTATCTAAAAAAAGTGTATATCCTTTGTGAAACAATTGTTGGTCTGTTATTGGCCTTGATAAAAACTGAGAACATGACCTTGGTCATGTAATAATCTTCTGATAAGAAATTCCAACTAAAATGTATTAATATATTTCCTTTTGTTCTCCAGTTATGTCAGAGTATTCACACTTTTGGTGGTCAATGTTTAATATTTCTATAAAATAAATGCTCAGGGCATCTGCATGGCTCAGTGGGTTAGGCCTCTGCCTTTGGCTCAGGTCATGGTCTTAAGGTCCTGGGATCGAGCCCCACATCGGGCTCTCTGTTTGGCAGGGAGCCTGCTTCCTCCTCTCTCTCTGCCTCCCTCTCTGCCCACTTGTGATCTCTCTCTATGTCAAATAAATAAATAAATAAGCTAAAAAAAATAAATGCTCAAATATATATTCATAAACCAAAGAGAGTTCTCATGCATTTAACTTAAAACAATATAAAATTATCTGTAACTATTATACTTACTACTGAGTATTTCCTCCATGGAAGTTTTTTGTACTTGGGTTTCTAACACTGAGCCTTGATGTTTAAGCATAAGATTTTCATCTTGTTCTTCATCAAAGGCTACATAAAGAGATAAATTAATAAGAAAATAGAGCTACCATGAAATCTCTAGATTTCAAATTTATAATAAATGAATAGAAACATTTTCTCCCATGACTTTTTATAAAGGCATAAATAATCATAATACCAGATCTAATATGAAAATACTAGGAATATTTTTAATAGGTATATATTGAAGTCTCTCTATTTTATAAATATTATAGGCACTAAGTATGTTTACATTAGACTCAAATTTTGTCAAGTTATTTATACTTTAGGTAAATACATATTCATATGCCAACCAATGAGAATTCATATGCACAAGTTTAGTCTTATTTGTAATTGCAAATATTCAAAATTGTTTAAGTATTCCAAAATGGGAGACTGGTTGAGTAAACTGTTGTATATACCATAAACAACTCTACTTTCCACAATATATGCAAGTCAAACATTATGCTGTACACCTTAGATTTATACAATGATGTCCTCCATAATACCCACGACCACTGTATGCCAATTATTTCTCAATAAAACTGGAAAAATCATATAGTACCAATTAGTATAAATTATGGTGTGTGTATATGTGCATATTTAAACCTATAGTATATATAATATATAGGGGATATAATGTGGTACAAATAACTCTACATATAGTGAGCTATTCCCCTTCCATCTGAGCTAATACCAATTTTTATCTTATTTCATTTCATGGGGAAATGAAACATTGATTGAAGCCTTGGTAGAGCTAGTGCCCTTTCATGTTTAGACTCCTGTTTATATCATTGCAGTAAGTGAATAAAGGCTTTTTACTTTTGATTTGGATTGTTATCTTAAGTGACCTCCTTCACACCTGGCAGCTTTCTCTTAGCAACAAATGGTGACCAACAGGTGGCTCAATTAAGCACAATGTCTTTCTGGAAAAGTAAAATCATGAAGATCCTATGTTTGAAAGCTAACTAACAGTGGTCCTTTTCTTTAGTCCCAGACTCCATGGTCAAAATGCCTGGTGTGTCAAATTAGAGTTCCAACAGGGACTCAGAGAAATCTAGAGAAGCAATTCCTTGACTAATGCTATTGTCCTCTGAAGACAGAACTAAACATTGTCACATACTCTGTAAGCTAAGTTGCACCCAATGTTTGTTGCTAGCTCTAATGAGGCCCCAGACAATGAAAGACAGCCTATAAAATAGCAAGTTATTGAGATTTGTGGTTAATTAAATGAATATAGAATTCTTTGGGGTTACTTTGTCCAGTGACCTAAAAAGACCTTAGAGACTTGGGTTCCTTGTTAAAATGATGAAGAAGGTAATTTTGAACTTACTGAGGGATGGTGATATTTTGTGGGATACACCACTATGGTACCCTCCTTCAGAATATTATGACCACAGAAAACGTGATCAAAGAGGCTGAGGGGAACATCCAAGTTGTTCTTCTTCCTCAGTTGGGTACAATTTGGGCTCTGATAGCTTTGGGCACCCATGATGTGTTTCCTATGACTAAAATACATGCTTGGAGACCACTCCTGCGGAGGCACCAGCAGCACTGCAAACTACACTGGTGGTCTCTTGGTTTTGCAATGAAAGAGTGAGAGGAGCAGATGTTAAGATTGTTAACAAGGCTTTGGGTTCATTAATTTCATCCCTGCTGGTTACTGAGCTCAGCTAAACCTCCTTATAAGGTCAGGTCAATTTTTCAGTGACATAATCCAGATCATAACTAAGAAATTCTTGGGCAGGGAAAAAGCAACTGTGAATATAGTGAGAGACCATCATATAGAGTGACATAAAAATGGATAATCGGGCACATATTCCTGGAAGATTTGGGTAAGAGCTTTCCCAGGATCTCTGGGTCTGATACTAAACATGGGAGTCCAAAGAAAAGATGAATGGGCACTCCACTGAGAACTCTTGCAGTATTTCATTAAGAGACAAACAACAGCCCCCCCTCTTGAGACTGCTCAGTGATGATCCCTCTAACTAAGACCAATATTGTTTCTTCTCTCAGTGAATTATGAAATGAATCAAAAAACATGTAACATTTACTCAAATCTTTTGGCTCAAAAAAGACTATGAGATATGAGATGACAACGTCCTATGTCCACAGTAAGAAATGAAGGTTTTATGCCAAAATCAAAGTTGAAAGTAGACATGGAGAAGAGCTACATTTCTTGGGCCTTTTGAATAGTAGTGCACATGTAACTGTAACCCCCAATCTCTGGCATAAAATGAGAAAGAAATTGATAATACTCATTGACTTTCTGTCTCAAGCCTCCACCACCAAGACCCTTACCCAGATTTGACTAAGGGTAGGTCCCTTGGGACTACTACATATCACCATTGTAATGGTGCCCACTTCCAAGTGGATTATTGTGATAGGTGTTTTGTATTGTCTATATGCACCTCTGAATGCAGGGATTGAAGGGAATTGCTGCAGTTAGGACCATTTTAGTTGGGGCATGTAGGAGACTAACTTGACCAGACAACGAGTATCCAATGCTTTTGTCTCTCAAAAACAGTATTATTTGTCTTCGGGATGAAAAGAAATAACTCTGGGGCACCTGGTTGGCTCAGTGGGTTAAGCCTCTGCCTTCAGCTCAGGTCATGATTTCAGGGTCCTGGGATCGAGCCCCGTGTCGGCCTCTCTGCTCAGCGAGGAGCCTGCTTCCCCCTCTCTCTCTGCCTGCCTCTCTGCCTACTTCTGATCTCTCTCTCTGTCAAATAAGTAAATAAAATCTTTAAAAAAAAAAAGAAAGAAAGAACTCCTCCACCATCTGGCTTTTGCACAAGGCTTTGGTGCTTGAAAATTGATTATCAGTGGCTCAAGTGTGTATTACAGACTTTGGCACTGGCATTACCTTATATTACAACTGCCATTGAGGCTACTGACCAAGCTGAGGAAAGTAGGTATGAAGTAATTTATATTGCAAATATCCTTTTTAGCATCCCCATCCACACAGATTATCTCTATTAGTTTGTCTTATGTGTAATGGGTTGCAATATACCTTTTACATCCTTCTACAAGGCCATGAACTTGAAAAAGTCCCCCTCCTAGCTGGAGCACTATCCTTCCACTATATTGATGACATCTTCTGCATGACCCAACAGGGACTGCATACCATGTTGACCTATATGGAGTAACATGGGTGGGTCATTAATACAGTCAAGGGGCAGTACGTCTCACTCCAAAGGAAGCAACTCCCAAGTTCTAGTCATGCTCAGGCTCTTAGCTCCAATAAATACAAAGGATGCCTAGCTATTGGTGGGGTTCTTCAGCTAATGGTAGTCACACATTCCCTACATGGCTATCTTCATGATAACAACCATTAATTAGATTACCAAAAAAGACCTCTACCCTGAGTGGGGCATCATAACAGAATGCCCTGAAGGTTCTCCAACTAGCTACATAGGCCACCCTTCTCTCTGCCCCCTCTAATTCATTTTGAGTTATGGGTCTCAGCAGCCAATGTTGGCCAACTGAAACATGTTAGAAGTGACTTGACTGAAAGTAAACACCCTTTGAGGGATTATTGACTAGTTACTGGGATTTAATGAACATTGAGCTCAAGAGCCATGCCATGAAATCATCTTATAATTAGATATCCCAAATAAATATTGAATGGTTTTTGTTTTATGATTTCATATTTTATGTTGAAGTGTGAATTTTCTATATTGCTATTAATGCTCAAATACATATTCATTAAGTAAAGAAAAAAGATCTGATGAGATTAATTTTTTAAAATTTTAAGGGGGAGGTGAACCCTGAGAGACTATGGACTCTGAAGAACAGTCTGAGGGTTTTGAAGGGGCAGGGGGTGGGAGGTTGGGGTACCAGGTGGTGGGTATTATAGAAGGCACAGATTGCTTGGAGCACTGGGTGTGGTGCAAAATAATGAATACTGTTATGCTGCAAATTAATAAAAATAAATTTAAAAAAGATAAAAAACAAAATTTTAAGCTTTTAAATTTTTGAAATCTAAAGTTATCTATAATCATATTACTTACTCATGTGTTTTTTCTCTCTGGAAGTCACTTGTTTCTGCACTTGTATTTGATGTTTTGACACTGAATCTTGGTACTTAAGCATAAGATTTTTGTCTGGCACATCATCATGAGCTACATAGAGAGATTCATTTAGTCTCTTAATAGAAAAAAATATATCTATTGTGAAATCTCTAGATGTAAAATTTATAACAAATACACACCAAATTTTCTCTTGTTTTAATAATGTAAGCAAACTATCATAATGCCAGATGTGGCATGAAAATTGTGAGAATACTTTTAATGGGTATGTGTTGAAGCTGTATCACTAAGGTCCCTATTAAAATGTTTCAGATATAATGTTGTACTATATGTAGACTCTAGTTTTCTTGGGTTATTTATACTTTAAGTTAATACATATTCATATAACCAAAAGAAGAAGCCCTGATAAGAACTGCTATATTTAGGGCCATTTATGTGGGGCATGTAGAAGACTGAAAACACCCAAACTAAACATCACCTAGAACCTGTGTCTCCCAAAACAAATTCCTAGGAAAGAAAAGAGATAACTACACTCACTGCTGAACCTAATGAAGCAAAAATTCTCTAAGAGAATATTTCTAATTTTAATAATTAAGATGACCTTTCACATAGACTTGGGTGTATAGTGATTCAGTTAAATTTCATTCAATACTACAGCACAGCTCTGTGCACTAGGGTACCTGAAACTGTAACATCATACAGTCTTTTCCAAACAGAAGGAAATTCAATATGCAACAACTGACCTCTCCAATGCCCTCTGCTGTATCCCACTTCATGCAAAAGATCAGGGTTAACTTAACCTTATGTGAAATGAGTTGCAATATACTCATTTCACATAACTACCAAATTGCTTCAATATCTGTCACCAATGCATAGTTCATGGCTTTTAAATGTCCTACTCCCAGAGGGAGGACTAGTTTTCAGTCAAGTGGGTCCAGACAAGGGCACCACCCAAGAAGGACTAGATGCCCTGTTGAGACACTAGTAGTTCTTGGCTGGACTATTTGTTCAGAAAGGGTACATTTACCTCATACCCTAGTGAAATCCTGGACATGATCTCAAAAGAGCATGTCTTCTCATTCCAGGGGAGAAGACTACAAATATTGGCCCACTCAACCCCAACAAATAAGAAGAAGCCATCAATTAGTGGAATTCTGACTACTTGCATTCTTATTTTCCCTGTGTGAGGTCCTTGATATCATCTATGAGATTACCAAAAAGGTTGCTTAATTTTAGTAAAGATATAATGAAAAGGATGAACTAAAAGCCCCCCCAGTAGGCCTCTTAGGCTGCCCTTCCCCTATACTCTTTTGATTCCTATTTCATGTTTGAATTTCAGATCTCAGAATCATCTGTATACCAATTGGAGTCTATGGCAGAAGGCCACTGCTACAAGTCAGGGGCATCCACTGGGCTATTGAACCCATAATTACAGGAAGTTGGCTGAAAGGCACAGTCCTTAGGAGAAACAATTATTTGCTTTTGGGGGCCCTCAGAAATTCTGAGTGCTTCTCTTGTGGTCATAAAATGATCTTAAGACCAGAAATTCCAACCAAAGTGTAACAATGTTTTTTTCCTAACTATCAGGGGTATTCATATTTTAGTCAAAGTGTAGTATTTCTATAAAATATATGTTCAAATACATATTCATGAACAAAAGTAAAATGATCAATTTAAAATAAAGTTATTTGTAATTTTATACTTACTACTAAGTCTTTCCCTTTTGTGAGTTCTTTGTTTCTTCCCTTGAATTTCTGATTTTGATATTGAGTCTTGATGCTGAAGCATATGATTTTCATCTGTTACTTCATCCTGAACTACACAGAGAAGCATTTAGTCAACTAAACAAAAAAGAGATGTATTGTGAAATCTCTAGGTTTTAAATTTATAATAAGTATATATCATTATTCATTATTTTTATGAAGTTATAAGTAAATTACCATAATGTTAGATCAGATATGAAAACTGAGAAAAGAATTTTAATGGGTATGTGGAGAAAACATTTTATCATATCATTAAAATTCCTAGATTTCAGATGTGTTTTATATTAGTTTCTAGTTTTCTTAGTTTTGTGTTTTCAGTTAATGTATATTCATAGACCAAACAATGAAAATACATAAGCACAAGATTATTTATTCTAGCATATTTATAATTTGCAAAATACTCATAACCACATCAATGGATAAGCATAGGAAATGGATAGACAAAAGTAAGGTAGATAAACTATGATAATATAAAGTACGCATATAATGTGGTACAAACAGCTGTACACGCAAGTATAGAAGGAATGTTATAGATCCCTACAAACTGACTTGATGGTATTTCTATGAAATGATGTTTACTGGAAAAGAACCTGACTGAGAAAATATCTGGTATGCCATCTTTTTAAGAAAGAAAGGGAAATAAGGTGGGGGGGAATGAAGAGAGATACACACTATTTATCTTTACAAAATGAAACACAGGAAATATAAACTAGAAAGTAAGGTAGTTGGTCATTGAAGACACTGCTAGCTGAGTTATACCCAGTGACTGTCGTTAGTTCTAAGCATGTCTCATGCACTGATAGGTTATGACACAGCAAGTTTTTGAGACTCATATTTAGTGAGTTGCTTTAAACTTGATGCTTTACTAGAAACTTGAAGAAATGATAGACTTGGGTAGTGGACCTCCAACCATAAAGCATGTGATCTTGCTGAGAAAGCAGCCACTTTGCCCAAGGAGGACAGGGGGACACACAAATATCCGAGACATTCTCCTTCTACTGGCTGCTATTTGGTTTCTGAAAAGTTTGGCTCACCCAAGATGTATTCCCGCCACTGAAAATATTGTCTAGTTACTCAAAACCAGAGTCTCAAGGAGGAAATGGATAGAATTTCCACTAAGAATCTACTATTTGGGGGGAAGTGTGCCATGGGGGGCCAATACACAGCCCCATAAGAATCAAAATGATGGGGATGCCTAGGTGGCTCAGTCAGTTAAACGCCCACCTCTTGGTCTCAGCTCAGGTCTTGATCTCAAGGTCATGAGTTCACGCTGGGCATGAAGCCCACTTTAAAAAAAAAAACCAAAATGGATGAAAGTCCTCAATATGATAAAGGAATCCATCAAAATCCTAGAGAAGACATAGGCAGTAACCCTTTGACACTGGCCACAGCAACTTCTTTCAAGACATGTCTCTAAAGGCAAGGAAAACAAAAGCAAAAATGAAATTTGGGACTCCATCAAGAGAAAAAGCTTCTGCACAGCAAAGGAAACAGTCAACAAAACCAGGAGGCAACCCATGAAAAGGGAGAAGATATTTGCAAATGACATTACAGATAAAGGGCTCGTATCCAAGATCTATAGAACTTTTCAAACTCAACACCCAAAAAACCAGACAGTCCTATAAAGAAATGGGCAGAAGACATGAACAGACACTTCTCCAAAGAAGACTTACAAATGGCTAACAGACACATGAAAAATGTTCAACATCACTAGCCATCAGGGAACTACAAATCAAAACCACAGTGAGATACCACCTTACACCTGTCTAAATCACTAAAATTAACAAAACAACAAATGCTGGCAAGGATATGGAGAAAGGGGAACCTTCTTACACTGTTGGTGGGAACACAAGCTGGTATAGTCACACTGAAAAACAGTATGGAAGTTCCTCAAGACGTTAAAAATAGAGCTACCCTTTGACCCTGTAATTACACTACTAGGGATTTACCCCGAGATACAAATGTGATCCAAAGGGGCACCTGCAGATGTTCATAGCAGAAATCTCCAAAATAGCCAAACTATGATAGGAACCAAGATGTCCTTCAACATGGACATCTCATTGATGAATGGATAAAGAAGATGTGGTTCATACATACAATGGAATATTACTCAGCCATCAGAAAGGGTGAATATTTACCATTTACACTGATGTGAATGGAACTGGAAGATATTATGTTGAGTGGAATAATCCAATCAGAGAAAGAAAATTATCATATGGTTTCACTCATATGTGGAATATAAGAAACAGCACAGAGGATCATAGGGTAAGGGAGGAAAAACTCAATGGGAAGTCATTAGAGAAGGCGGAAAACCATGAAAGACTCAACTATAAGGGACAAACTGAGGGTTGCTGGAGGGGAGGTTGGTGGAGTGATGAGGTAATTTGGTGATGGGCATTAAGGAGGGCACATGATGTGATGAGCAGTGGGTGTTATATGCAACTGAGAAATTATTGAACGCTTCATCTGACACAAGTATATACTATATGTTGGACAATTGAATTTATATTTTTTAAAAAGTTATCTACAATTACTATACTTACTACTGACTCTTTCCCCTTTAGAAGTTCTTTTTTTCTTTACTTGCAGATGGGTTTTTGACATTGAATCTTGAGGCTCAAGCATAAAATTTTCTGGTACTTTATTGTGAGCTACACAAAGAGTGACAGTTCAATAAATGGAAAAGCAAATATATTGTGAGATTCTATACTTTCAAATTATTGAAAAATGTATAAAAATATTTTCTTATATTTTTAAAAAGTTGTAAGTAAATTATCTTAATTCTAGATCCAATATAAAAATAGTAAGAAGAGTTTTAATGGATATATATTGAAAGTATCTCATTATTTTACTAACATTCATAGTTCTCAAATGTTTAAATTTAGTCTTTAGTTTTCTTAATACTTTATATTAAAACACAATTATAGACCAAGAATGAGAATATGTATGTATAAGATTATTCATTATAGCATATTTGTAATTGCAAAATACTCAAAATCACATAAATGTACAAACATAGGAGATTAATTTGATAAGCTAAGGTATATAGTATAAACTATGGTAATATTGATTATGGTATATAATATAGTCCAAACAACTGTACATGCAATTATAAAAGGAAAGAAAAAAAGATCTCATCAAATTGGGAGGAATTTCTAGGTTATAATGTTAAGTGGATTAAAAACTGATAGGTTATCTAGTGAATTCTCTTTTAATAAAGAACAGAAAGAAAATGTAATGTATATACCTTCATACCTTTATAAAATGAAACATGAGAGATAAATGAGGAAAAAAGACAGTTTTTTTCCCAAAGTCATTGTAAACCATGCTTGCTGAATTGCACTAAACTACTGTTAGTCTAAGAATATCCCTAGCACTAATGAACAGCCTATGATGTAGTAAATTTCTGAGGGCCCATTTTTAATGAACCTTCAAAATTGCTTTTCCAGTGATCTGAGGAGATAATATAATATGGGGTAGTTTGCCTTAATCATTAAGGAGGCAACTTGTGAATCTTAGTGAGGGAATACATCACAACAGAACCACTCATTCAGAGTGCCCTCACAGTGGTCACTTGCTCAAGGAAGACAAGGAAGGGGGGAAAGGCAATAAGATGAACACCAGATACACTCCTTTCTCATGTCTGGCCCACCCATGTTGAGCATCCTAACACCAAAAATGTTGTTTGGACCAACTTTATAGCCACCTACAAGATGTCCAATTATCCACTTTGATGGCCCTTTTGTTAAACAATGGGGAGCAAGAGCAGTAAGTAGGTAATGATACTGTTACCTAGCCTCAGATTTACAGGGTCATTTGTGCCATATTTGCTGGTTTCTAGCTCCGTTAAACCTCCTTATAAAGTTATATCTGTTGGCTTACAAGACAACCTGGATCTTAACTGACAAATTTCAGGGCAAGAAAAAAACCAGCTAATGTTAAGATAAAAAGTTTGACTAGTGAAAGGAGTGACCTAAAATATGTTAATCAGGAACCTACTTCTTAACAATCAAGGAAATCTCTGGATCTGGTAACCCAACAGTGGAGTCTCAAGGATGACATTAATGGACTCTCCACCAAGGATTCATCACCAGATAGTGGTCCATAAGTGACCCAACCCATAGCCACACTAGAAGCCAAATGGTGATGATATCTATGATTAACACAAGTGTTCTTCCTTCTGCACTTCTCAGTAAACCTTAAGATAACCAGAGACCTCTCCTTCCCACATCACCTACTTCTATCCAATCTTTCAACTTTCAATACAAACAAGAACCAGAGTTAGATCGAGGTCCCTTTATTCCCGACTGAGACATAAGGATGTATGCTTAGGTCATACTTCAATGGGAAGGTGGATGAGAATTGAATTTCTAGGACTTTTGGACATTGATATACATATGATTATGATCTCTGTAGCCACTGAAACTAGGATGAGGGGGAAATAGTCAATGTCCAATTGCTTTGGGTTTGAGTTCACCAAATGAGACCCTTAAAACTCAACTAGGGTATGTCCCTACAGACCACTAAAATTCTCCATTGCTGTGGCTTCCATTATTGAATGTATTATTGTATAGATGTATTTTCTACATATACCTGACTCACTTTTACCCTAAGCCCTAGTGGCAACTGTTATATTTTAGGATTATTTTAGTTTGGCATATATAAAGCTATAAACCTACCAGGCTACTAGTGCCTTGGACCTTTGCCATCCAAAAACAACTACCTGGGGGAGCAAAAAAAAAATATTTGCCTTCATTGGTAAGTTTAATGAAACAAAAGTCCTCCATGACATTTTTCTCTATGCATAAGCCTTTTCATTCTGTGTGTAAGGCCTTGGGTGCCTAGAGACACAATTGATTATAGTCAGCTCAACACCACAATACAGAACTCCACGTGGTGTCACTTGGAATTGTGACCTTCACAGAGGTTTACTGCCCAGACTGAATGAAATAGGTAAGTAACAACTGCTATCACAAATGTCTGTCCTAGCATCCCTGTTCACACAGGTTAATTAGGATCATAAATTTACCTTATGTGAAATGGCTTATAATATACTTTTACTGTCCTTCCATAAGCCCAAAACATGAGAAAAAAAAAAAGCCCTTCTTCCAGATCAAGTACTAACCTTCCACTAATATTGATGACATTCTCCTCCGGACCCAGACTAGAGCACTACCCACAAGGACTAGATACTGTAATGACTCGCATGCAGCAACATAGCTGGACCATGAATATATACAAGGTACAAGAATCAAAAACTCAAGTAAAATACTTGGGAGCAAAATGGAAAGGAGAACCTTTTCTCACTTGAAGCTCCAAGGAGTCAAGTTTCTTTTTTCCTTCTCTAGCCCAACAAATACAAAGGAGTCCCAGCAATTGGTGGGACTATTCAGCTACTGATACTCTCATGCAGGCATCTCAATGGCATCCATCTGTAAGGTTACCACAAAGGTTTCTACCTTTGTGTGGGTCCCAACCAACAGGATGCCTTATAGCTCCTTCAACGGGCCCATCAGGCCCCCTTTTTGTTTAGTTCCTTTGATCCACATTTGACTTTTGAGTTGTGGTTCTCAACAAAGTCTCTACTAATTTGAGTCTATGACAGAAGGACAATGCCACAAGTCAGAGGTGACTGTTTGGCTACTGAACCCAACATCTGCCTCAAGGGTATATACTCCTTGAGATACTATCAATCTGTTGTTGGGCCTTAGTGGATAAGACCCATGACCCATGGATGTGAAATAGTCTTACATCCAGAAACCAACAAAAGTTATGAATACTTTTACTTTGTTCTCCAATTAGGATATTTTAAATCAAAGTATAGTAAATTTTCTACAAAATATATGCTCATATACATATTCATGAACCACAGAAAAACCATCTTTTGATATGATTAATTTAAAAATAATTTAATGATGTACAATTATTATACTTACTAGTGAGTCTTTCTCCTTTAGCAATTTTTTGTTCCTTTACTTGCAATTGGATTTTTGACATTGACTCTTGATACTCAAGCACAGGATTTTCATCTGTCATATTATCATGACCTACATAAAGAGATGCATTTAAAGCATGAAATAGAAAACAGACCTATTATGAAAATTCTTAAGTTTCAAATATAACATCTATAGCAGCACGTTCTTTCACATGAATATCTATAAATAAATCATCATAATGTAAAATCTTTACATGAAAATGTGATGAGAATTTTTAATGGGTAAGTGTTGTAGCTATCTCCTTAATTAATGCACATTTCTTGCATTAAATATGCTTTTTGTCTAATTTTGTGTTATTTATACTTTAGGTTAATGCATATTAATATGACAAAAGTGAAAATTTATATGTACATTATCATAGCCACATTATCTTTTATTGCAAAATATTCAAAATCTCATAAAATGTCCAAATATAGGCAACTGCCTGAATAAACTAAGTTCTCTCCCATCAACTATGGCATGGTATAAATTTTCATGACCAATGTGATAAATAAAGATATTTATAAACTGACTTAGATGGGTTTCTAGGAGATAATAATAAAAGGGAAAAGAAACCTGAAAAGGGGATAATCTGTACTCAATCTTATGATTTAGAAAGAAGAGAAATTTTTAAAAAGAGAACAAAATTCTCTACCTGGCAGTACTCATGGGGAGGGAAACTTGTCACCCAACATGAAGTTTAATGCATAGCCAGTGAACTTTGGAAACTGGAGGTAGTTTCCATAAAGGACTAAGATCAACCCATGCCTTGTACTTATGCATTTTGTATCTCTATGCCAGGTACCTCCATTAGAGGCTCTTTGTGAAAATGGGAGGAGTTAGCTAATACATTGTACTTTTCAGGCACTTGGCAACAGATGACTGTACTAGGGGAATTTGAAGATACTTTTCTCATTTTCAACTCAATATTTAGGACTTCTATCCTCCTAGCCATCCTTCATCAACATCTGCAAGGCTCTTGGGTTCAAAAACGAAGAACCTTGTGTTTGAGTCTCTTACAGCTATGAGATGATCTTCCCCCAAACTTCACTCCCATCTGACCCTTTCCTAGTTTGTTCTGTGGAGAAAATGAAACCTTGGTATAGATGGGGTCTTTTCCTCTTTAGGCTCTTGTTTATACTATTATAGTAAGTGAATAAAAGTTCAATTGCTACTTTTGATAAAGTAAAATTGCTACAGCTTGACAAAGTCAAAACTGGCAGATCTTTCTCTGACACACTGTCATAGTCAACAATATAGTAAATTCCTTTCTGGAAGGAGCACTTTGGGAGAGCTAGTAAGTCTAGGCTGATGCCTAGATGGTACACCTGATGGACCATTTTTACAAAGTTCAAGCACCTACTACCCAGTGAAATTCCTGGCCATGATCTACAAGGGGTATGGTGTCTCATTCCATAAGAGAAGACTGGCTTTGGCACTCTCTGTTCTGACAATTATAAAGGAGACCTGATGATAGCTCTAACTACTCACCTACCTGTATTCTCAATGCCTCCCATCAATGGAGTTATAAGAAAGGCCATTTACTTTTAATGGATCCACAACCAGAACAATGACCTGGAAGCCCTCAAACAAGCCACTGAGGCTATCTGTACTCTGGGCCCCTTTGATCTATTTTGCTTTTTGAGTTACAGATGTCAACAATCTTTCTATTCACCACTTGGAGTTTAAGGAGGGAAAGCACTGTCATAGTTCAGAGGCTTCTGTTAGACTTCTGAATCCATCGTCTCTAGAAGTAGCTAGCTGAAAGATACACACCTTTTAAGAATTAGAAAGAAATAATCTATTTTTGGGCTTCAGTGGATACTGAGCATATGACCCTTGACTATGAAATAGACTCAATACAAGCAATTCCAACCAGAAGTTATCAGTAGTTTTGCTTTTGTTCTTTGTCTTAGGATATTCACACTTTACATCAAAGTACACAAATTTCTATAAAATAAATGTCCAAATACTTATTCATGGACCAAAGTAAAAAGATCTGATGAATATAATTTAAAATAATTTAGAGCTATCTATATTATACTTACTAATAAGTTTTTCATTTTGGGTAGTTCTTTGTTTCTTTACTTGCATTTCTGTTTTTGACTTTGAGTCCTCATGCTTTAACATAAGGTTTTTGTCTGGTACATCATCATGAGCTACATAAAGAGATACATTTATTATTATTCACTAACCAAAAAATGGATCCATAGTGACAGCTCTAGAAATCAAATTTACAAGAATAAGGAAGTATTTTCTCTCACTTTTATAAACAGAAAATATAAGTAAATTATCATAATGCTAAAACTAACATTATGGGAGAAGAATTTTAATGTGTGTGTATTGAAGTAGAAATAATGAAGTAAATGCCTACTTCATTATTTCACAAATATTTCTTGGCATAGAATATATTTAATATTAGTCCCTACCTTTTGGTTACTTATAGTTTAGGTGAATATATACTCAGAGACTTAACAGTGAAAATGTATACATATAAGATTATTCATTATACTGTATTTATAATTGCAAAATACTCAAAGGCACCCAAATATATAAGAATATGAGACTGGCTGAATAGCAAAGTAACATCAACTATGATGTACAAGTGATACAAAGAGTTACACATGCAGTTCTAAAAGTAATTTAAAAAAAATCACTAACACACAACTTGAAAGGATCAATATGAGAAAAAATGCAAATGGGAAGCTATCAAGTATACTTTTGGGAAAAAAATGGAACGGAAAAAGAAAAGAAATACTTACCTTTAGAAAAATAAACACAGGAAAGATAAACCAGAAAACAAAGTAGTTGTTTTCCAAAAATTGTGTAGACCCTGCATGTAGAGTTGTCCGCAATTACAACTGCTAGATCTAAATATGTCCCTGGCCCTATGACAGCCTATAATGCAGTGAATTTTTCTTTAATTAAAAAATATGTAGGACCCCCAGGATCACTTTGCCTAGTGACCCAAAGAAACCATGGATAGGTTACCTCTAACATAAAGGCAGTAATCTTATAAACTTAGTGACAATGGCACTTTGTGAAGTGTGTCACTGAAGACTTCCTCATACAGAATGTCTTTCAGCCTTCCACTGTATAGTGATACCCTTCAGAAATACTGATACCCTCCACTGAACCTAGAAAATGGTACTACCCAACAAAAACAGAAGGCACATGGGCTCACCTGTGGTATCAAGTCTCAGTCATTAATTAAAAAAAAAAAAAGGCACAAGGACCTGGCATCCAAGTAAAATCTCTGGGAGTAAACTGGGAAGGGGCAGTATGTCTCATTCCATAGGCAATAATTGCTAAGCTTTAGTTTCTTTAAGCTCTAATAAATACAAAGGAGGCCCCAAAACTGATAGGACATTTTAGCTACTAGAATGCTTTGGCATTCACCACGAGATCATCATGATGACATGATGTATCTATCAGGATACAATAAGGTCTCTATATTTAAGGAGGACATGAAAATAGAATGCCTTTAGGGAGGGTGTCTTTCAACATGCCACCCACTCTGCCCATCCCCATGGCCCTTCTGACTCACATTTGTGTTTGGATTACAGATCTCAGCAACCTCTTAGTTCAGTAATTAGACCCTATGGCAGATGGATATGTTAGAGGCCACTGGTGCCAACTGGGCTTTTGGTACCATAGGCTTCTAGAGTCAGCTGAGAGGTGCAGTACTTCTAAAATACTATTACTGACCTGTTATATGGTTTCAATGAATACTGAGTGTATGACTCATGGAAACGAAGTAGTCTTATGCCTAGAAAAACCAGCCAAATGTTATGAATAGTTTGGCTTTTATTCTCTAGTTATCCTGCAGTACTCACAATTTTGGTGAAACTATAAAATTACTATAAAATATAAGCTCAAATACTGATTCATAAATGAAAGAAAAAAATCTTTTGATCAATTTAAAATAATTTAGAAAATGACATCAGCAAGATGGCAGGCTAAAAAGTCCCAGCTCAATCTGATGTAACACTGAATTAACAACCATTCATGGATGAGATATATTATGAGACCTTCAAAGTTCAGCTGAGAGGTACCAGCACACCAATGAAGCATAACATCTAAAAACAGCTGTATTTAAAAGGGTAAGAAAAACAGTTTCACCATATCCATGTCACTCTTCCACAAAACTATCACAGCTCAGCACTGATAAAGACACCTTTATTCACAATCTCTTTCATGGGGGAAAGAGAGAAGGAAGCGAGTACCAGGCTTCCAAAGCCTTTCAGGATGATGCCTGAGGGACCATTCTATCTCACCTTTCCTAGAACACAGAAGAAATTAGCATGGTTGGATTGTCTGTAGACAACTAGAAGATCAAGTCCTCAAAGAAAAAGACCTAACTTTATACCTCAAAAAACTGGAAAGAGAAGAACAAATTAAGATAAAAGTTAGCAGAAAGAAAGAAATAATAAAGGTTATGGCAGAAATAAGGAAGTAAAAATAGAAATATAACAGAAAAAATCAACTAAATTAAGAGTTGGATTTTTGAAAACATAAAATTGACCATCAATAGCCTGGCTAATAAAAAAGAAAAAACTCAAGTAAAATCACAAACAAAAGAGGATATATTACTTCTGATGTCACAGAAATTTTAAAGAAAATCATAATGGAATATTATGAACAATTAAAAATCAGCAAATTGGGCAGCCTGGAAGAAGTGGGTAAATTCCTAGCAATGTACAAAATACCAAGGCTGAATCAAGAAATAACTTGAATTGGTAACAAGGTAGTTAAAAACAATCAAAATCCATCCAACAAAGAAAAGTTCCAGTGAATTCATAGATGAATTCTACCAAACACTTAAAGAAAAATCAGTAACAATCCTTAAACACACACAGAGTAAGAGAGAAGGTGTGTGTGTTTATGCATATGTGTATACGTGTGTGTACACACCTATGGGGCAGTTCTATTTTAAATCATTTGGGCTGATATAACAATACATCATGGGATGGATAGCTTGTAAACAACATACATTTATTTCTCACAGTTCAGGAGGCTGGGAAGTCCAAGAACAAAGATGCAGCAAGGTCACATTCTGGTGAGGGCCCCATTTCTGACTCTAAGCTGGCACCTTCTCACTGTGTCACATGACAGAAGGGATAAGGGATCTTTGTGGGTCATTCTTATAAGAAGGAACACTAATCTCAATCATAAGTACTTCACCCTCATGACCTAAGTACTTCCCAAAGCCCTCACTCCTAATACCATCACATAGGTTGTTAGGTTATTATGATTTCTTCTTATAAAATATGGGGAAACACAATTATTCACTGATAGAAAATTCTGAAATCTCTTTTTATAAGGCAAGCATTACCCTGATACCAAACCCAAGGACTCCATAAGAAAAGAAAACAATGGGCCAATATCCCTGATGAACATAGATGCAAAAATCCTTAACAAACTACTAGAAAAGAGAATTCAGTGGTTCATAAAAACATCATACATCATGACCAAATGATGATTATTTTAGGGAGGTAAGGATAGTTCAAAATATGCAAATCAATCATTATGATATATAACATTACAAAGGATAAAAAACACATAATTATCTCAACAGATGCAGAAAAGGCATTTGACAAAATTCAACACTTTTTCATGATATAAAACTCATGTGAATTTTATATCATCATTGAACCACATCAAAAACTAATGATGTCCCATATGGTATCTAAATGAACATAATAAAAAATATAAATTAAATGAATAAATAAACAAATAAACTCACCTCAACACAATAAAGGTCATACATGAAAGCTCACAGGTAACATAATACTGAATTGTGAAAAGTTGAAAGCTTTTCCTTTAAGACCAGGAATAAGAAAAGGATACCCCCTTTCCCCACTTTTATACAACACCATACTAGAAGTCTTACTCAAAACAATTAAGTAGGAAAAAATACACAAAGCACCAAATTGGAAAGGAGTAAGTAAAACTGTTTCTATTTACATGTTATTACATATAAAAAACACTAAAGTCTCCACAAAAAACAAAAACCTGTTAAATAAATTCAGTAAAGAATCAAGATACAAAAGCAATATACAGAAGTCAGTTGCATTTCTATACATTAATAGTAGAGTAGGGATTAATTTCCAAAATATTTTGGGATCCAGAAGAAGAAAGAGAGGGGCAAAAGGTATATTGGAGCAAATAACAGCAGAGAACTTCCATAATTTGGGGAAGGAAATAAGCATCAAAATCCAGGAGGCACAGAGAAACCCCCTCAAAATCAATAAAAATGGGCTAATACCCTGTCACCTAGTAGTAAAACTTACAAGTCTCACAGACAAAGAGAAAATCCTGAAAGCACCTCAGGACAAGAGATCTGCAACCAATGGTAGAAGTATTAGATTGGCAGCAGACCTATCCAGAGAGACCCCGCAGGCCAGAAAGGACTGGCAAGATATATTCAGAGCACTAAATGAGAAACATATGCAGCCAAGAATACTGTATCCAGCTAGATTGTCATTGATATCTCTCTCAAGGAGAGATAAGAAACTTCCAGGACAAACAAAAGGTATTCAAACTGGCAAAGAAGTCAAACTCTCTCTCTCCACAGATGACATGATACGTTATAAGGAAAACCCCAAAGACTCCACTCCCAAACTACTAGAACTCATAGAGCAATTCAGTAATGTGGCAGGATACAAAATTGATGTACAGAAAACAGTTGCTTTCTTATACACTAATAATTAAAATATAGAAAGGAAAATTAGAGAATCAATGCCATTTACAATAGCACCAAGAACTATAAGATACCTGTGAATAAACCTAAGAGGTAAAGGATCTGTACTCAAGGACCTACAGAGCACTCATGAAAGAAATCGAAGAAGACATAAAAAGATGGAAGACCATTCCATGCTCATGGATTGGAAAAATAAACATTACTAAAATATCTATACTGCCTAGAGCAATCTATATTTCAATGCCATCCTAATCAATATTCTACTGGCATTTTTCAGAGAGCTGGAACAGGACAAACAAAACTAAAAGAATTTGCAAACATCAAAGCAGCCCTACAGGAAATATTAAAAGGGGTCCTCTAAGCAAAGAGAGAGCCTTAAAGTAACAAACCAGAAAGGAACAGAGACATTAGAGTAACAGTCACCTTACAAGCAATACTATGGCACCCAATTCAGATCTTTCAATAGTTACCCTGCATGTAAGTGGGCTAAATGTCCAAATAAAAAGACACAGCATATCATAATGCACTAAAAAAACACAAGACCTTGATACACTATTTCCAAGAAACTCATTTTAGACTCAAAGACACCTCCAGATTTAAAGTGAGGGGGTGGAAAACAAGTTGCCATGCCAATGAACATCAAAAGAAAGCTGCAGTGGCAATCCTTACACAAGAGAAATTAGATTTTAAGCCAAAGATTATAAGAAGAGATGAGGAAAGACACTATAGCATACTTAAAGGGTCTGTCCAACAAGAAGATCTAACAATTTAAAATATCAATGTCTCTAAAATGGCATCAGTAAATTATATAAACCAATCAATAACAATATCAAAGACACATCAATAATAACACAATAATAGTAGGGAACTTTAACACCTCCCTCGCTGAAATGGACAGATCATCGAAGCAAAAGATCAACAAGGAAATAAAAGCCTTAAATGACACACTGGAGCAGATGGACATCATAAATGTATGTAGAACATTCCATCCCAAAGCAACAGAAAACACATTCTTCTCCAGTGCACATGTAACATTCTCCAGAATAGATCACATTTTGGGTAACAAATCAGATCTCAGCTAGTACCAAAAGACTAGTATCATTCCCTGCATGTTTCAGACCACAATGTGTTGAAACTAGAACTCAACCACAAGTAAAAGTTTGAAAGAACTCAGATACACCATGGGGGCTAAAGACCATCCTACTACTAAAGAATAAATGGATCAACCAGGAAATTAAAAAAGAATTTAAAAAATTCATGGACACAAATGAAAATGAAAACACACTGTTCAAAATCTTTGGGTCTCAGCAAAGGTGGTCCTGAGAGGGAAGTATATAGTAATACAAGCCTTTCTCAAGAAACAAGAAAGGTCTCAAGTATATAACCTAACCCTATACCTAAAGGAGCTGGAGAAAAAACAGCAAAGAAAGCCTAAACCCAGCAGGAGAAGAGAAATAATAATGATCAGAGCAGAAATCAATGAAATAGAAACCAAAAGAACAGTAGAATAGACAACAAAACTACGAGCTGATTCTTTGAAAGAATTAATAAGACTGACAAACCCCTAGCCACTCTTATCAAAAATAAAAGAGAAAGGACCCAAAATAAGAAAATCATGAATGAAAGAGGAGAGATCACAACCAACACACACACACAAACAAAATACAAACAAGTAGAAGAACATATTATGAGCAACTATATATCAGCAAATTTGACAATCTGGAAGAAATGGATGCATAAAGTATAAACTACCAAAACTGAAACAGGAAGAAACAGAAAACCTGAACAGACCCATAACCAGTAAGGAGATTGAAGCACTCATTAAAACTCTCCCAACAGGGGTGCCTGGGTGGCTCAGTGGATTAAACCGCTGCCTTCGGCTCGGGTCATGATTCCAGGGTCCTGGGGTCGAGCCCCGCATCAGGCTCTCTGCTCAGCAGGGAGCCTGCTTCCCTTCCTCTCTCTCTGCCTGTGTCTCTGCCTACTTGTGATCTCTCTCTGTCAAATAAATAAATAAAATCTTAAAAAAAAAACCTCTCCCAACAAACAAGAGCTCACAGCCAGATGGCTTCCCAGGGGAATTCTACCAAATATTTAAAGAAGAATTGATACCTATTCTCCTGAAACTGTTCCAAAAATAGAAATGGAAGAAGAACTTTAAACTCATTTTATGGGGCCAGCATGACCTTGATCCCAAAAGTAGACGAAGACCCCATCAAAAAGGAGAATTACAGACCAATATCCTTGATGAACATGGATGCAGAAATTCTCACCAAAATACCAGCCAATAGGATCCAACAGTACATTAAAAGGATTATTCACCACAACCAAGTGGGATTTATTCCCGGGCTGCAAGGTTGGTTCAACGTCTGTAAATCAATCAATGTGATGCTATACAGTAATAAAAGAAAAAGCAAGAAACATATGATACTCTCAATAGGTAGTGAAAAAGCATTTAACAAAGTACAGTATCCTCTCTTGATCAAAACTCTTCACAGTGTAGGGATAGAAGGTACATACCTCAATATCATAAAAGCCATCTGTGAAAAACCCATAGCAAATATCATGCTCAATAGGGAAAAACTGAGAGCTTTTCCCCCAAGGTCAGGAACACAGCAGAGCTGTCCACTATCACCATTGTTATTCAACATAGTAGTAGAAGTCCTAGCCTCAGCAATCAGACAACAAAAAGAAATAAAAGGCATCCAAATTGGCAAAGAAGTTGTCAAACTCTACTCTTTGCAGATGAAATGATACTTTATGTGGAAAACCCAAAAGACTCCACTCCAAAACTGCTAGAACTCATACAGGAGTTCAGTAAAGTATTGGGATATAAAATCAATGCACAGAAATCAGCTGCATTTCTATACACCAACAAGACAGAAGAAAGAGAAATTAAGGAGTTGATCCCCTTTACAACTGTACCCAAAACCATAAGACACCTAGGAATAAGTCTAACCAAAGAGGCAAAGAATCTATACTCAGAAAACTATACAGTACTCATGAAAGAAATTGAGGAAGACACAAAGAAATGGAAAAACATCCCATGCTCATGGATTGGAAGAATAAATATTGTGAAAATGTCTAAACTACCTAAAGCAATCTATGCATTTAATGCAATCCCTATCAAAATACCATCAACTTTTTACAAAGAAATGGAACAAATAATCCTAAAATTTACATGGAACAAAAAAGACCCCAAATATCCAGAAAAATGTTGAAAAAGAAAACTGTTACTGGCATCACAATTCCAGAATTCAAGCACTATTACAAAGCTGTAATCATCAAGACAGCATGGTACTGGCACAAAAACAGACACATAGATCAATGGAACAGAATAGAGAGCCCAAAAATGGACCCTCAACTCTATGGTCAAATAATCTTCCACAAAGCAGGAATACCTCTCCAGTGAAAAAGGGACAGTCTCTTCAACAAATGGTGTTGGCAAAATTGGACAAGAATGAAACTGGACCATTTCATTACACCACACACAAATAAATAGACTCGAAATGAATGAAAGACCTCAATGTGATACAGGAATCCATCAAAATCCTTGAAGAGAACACAGACATCAACCTCTTTTTTTTTAAGATTTTATTTATTTATTTGACAGACAAAGATCACAAGTAGGCACAGAGGCAGGCAGAGTCAGAGAGAGGAGGAAGCAGGCTCCCTGCTGAGCAGAGAGCCTGACATGGGGCTCGATTCCAGGACCCTGAGATCATGACCTGAGCTGAAGGCAGAGGCTTAACCCACTGAGACACCCAGGTGCCCCAACATCAACCTCTTTCACCTTGGCCACAGCAACTTCTTCCTAGACACGTTGCCAAAAGCAAGGGAAGCAAGGGTAAAAATGAACTCTTGGGACTTCCTCAAGATCAAAAGCTTTTGAACAGTGAAGGAAACAGTCAACAAAACCAAATGACAACTGAAAGAATAGGAGAAGATATTTGCAAATGACATATTGGATACAGGGCTAGTATCCAAAATCTACAAAGAACTTATCAAACTCAACACCCAAAGAACAAATAATCCAATCAAAAAATGGGCAGAAGACATGAACAGACATTTCTGCAAGGAAGACATCCAAATGGCCAACAGACACATGAAGAAGTGCTCCACATTGCTTGGCATCAGGGAAATACCAAGCAAAAGCACAGTGAGATACCACCTCACACAAGTCAGAATGGCTAAAACTAACCAGTCAAGAAATGACAGATGTTGGCAAGGATGCAGAGAAAGGGGAACCCTCCTACACTGTTGGTGGGAATGCAAGCCGGTTTAGCCACTCTGGAAAACAATATGGAGGTTTCTCAGCAAGTTGAAAATAAAGCTACCCTATGACCCAGCAATTGTACTACTAAGTATTTACCTTAAAGATACAAATGTAGTGATCTGAAGGGGCACATGTACACCAATGTTTACAGCAGCAATGCCACAATAGCCAAACTATGGAAAGATATATCTACCTATCTATCTATCTATCTATGAATCTATGCAGCCATAAAAAAACCAAAATCCTGCCACCATTTGCAATGACTTGGATGTAAGTAGAGGGTAGTATGCCAATTGAAATAACTCAATCATAGAAAGACAATTATCATATTATCTCACTGGTATGAGGAATTTAAGAAACAAGACAGAGGATCATAGGGGAAGGAAGGGAAAAATGAAACAAGATGAAACCAGAGAAAGAGACAAACCATAAGGGACTCTTAATCTCAGAAACAAACTGAGGGTCGCTGGAGTGGAGGGGAGTGGAAGGGATGCAGTGATAGCCACAGAAGAGGGTATGTGCTTTGGTGAGTGCTGTGAATTAAGTAAGACTGATGAATCACAGACCTATACCCTTGAAATAAATAATACATTATATGTTAACAAAAAGAAAAACCCTAAAGTAGTATCATCTCACATGTATTACAATGGTCATTATAAAAAAAAACAAGAAATAAATGTTGGTAAGGATGTAGATGAAAGAGAATACTGTCATACTGTGGATGTAAATGTAAATTGGTACAACTAAAATAGAGCTAGTATACATTCCAACAATTCCACTTCTGGGTATTTTTCCAAAGGAAAGAAAACTGTAACTCAAAAAGATATCTGAATTCCCTTGTTCACTGTAGCATTATTTACAATAGCCAAGGCACAGAAATAATCTGAACGACCATCAATAGATGAATGGTTTAAAAAATGTGATACACACACACACACACACACACACACGAGTATTATGCAGATAAAAAGAAGAAAATCCTGCCATTTGGGACAACATGGATGCAATGAGGGCATTTTGAAGTAAGTCAGAGAAAAAAAGACAAATACTGTATGCTTTCACTTATATGTGAAGTAAAACAAACAAAAAATGCTCATAGATAGAACAGATTGGTGATTGCCTAAACAAGAAGCAGACTAAGAAGGTGAAGATGGACAAAAGCTACACATTTCCAGGAATAAAATAATCATGTCCTGGTAATATAATGTATGACATGGTGATTATAGCTAATAATATTGTAATATATTTGAAAGTTTCTAAGACAATAGATCTTAAAAGTTCTCAACATAAGAAAAAGATGTATGAGTGGTGATGGATGTTAACTACACATACTGTGGTGATCATTTCATAATATACAATGTGGAGATTTGGGCACTGACCCACACACAGTCAAAAATCCATGTATAACTTTTGACTCCCCCAAAACTGAACTGCTAACACCTTTATTGTTTACTGTAAGCCTTACTGATAACTAATACTACTGATTAACACATACCTTGTATGTTATATGTACTTTCTACTGTACCCTTATAATAAAAAATATAATGAACTTATAATAATATATTCTAGGGAAAAATATTAAGAAAATCATAAGGTAGAGAAAATACATATATAGTACCATATTTATCTAAAAAGATCTGCATATTAAGAGAATCCTGCATGTACATAGATCCTTGTGTTGTTCAAGAATCAACTGTATACATATACTGAATCATTATGCTGTATTCTTGAAACTAATACAATGTTATATGTCAGTTATATCTCAATTTTAAAAACCTAAATCATAAAGGATAATAATGGAAATTAAACCAAAACTAAATTTAAGGAAATGAACCTAATGAAGTCAGAAAATACCAATGCAAGTAAATCAAGAAAGTATTTGAAACATATACTTTCTCTTCGAAAAGAGGGTGGAGGGTGAACTGTAAACGAATCACAAAACATTTTAGTAGGTTTGTTTTTCTAGCATTTTTTTCTAGTGCTCTGCATTCTGAAACAATTTAAGTATTAAAAGAGCAAATGAGTAAATGTATTGATGTTTAGACTGATTCACACTTCAGAAGGCATACTGTACACACATGAAATAGAAGGAAAGAACAAGTCCTGAAGGGATAGATTGGAATTGAAAATCTCTGTGAAAATCATGATTTCTAAAAACATCTATGAAGATTCATATACATGTATATGTGCACAGGTATATAAGCATATGTGAGTATGGTCATATATATATTAGTTATACATGCATGTATGTTCATATGTATATGTGTTTACACTGAAGTTCTTTCAACAGGCCAAAATCCTGTGTGTGATCTTTTAGGCCCAATCTTAAACAACTACAAAGACCACATCTAGCAGTTGTCATGGGGGATTCTTCGAATTCCACACTATACTTGAAGCATAGCCAGTGAACTGCAGATAATGGAGGTAGTTGCAGCCATAGACTAAGGCCTATCCAGAGCTGGAAATATCTACATTCTTAGTCCAGGTGCCTCAAATTTGAGGAATTCTTACACATGGAGGATTCAGCTAAGATACTGTAATGTTCATATGCTTCTACACATTTCACCCTTTCATTACCATTTCATTGTAGATATTTTTATTAGTTTTGATAGTTTTCACCACTTTTACACTTCCAGCACTCCCATCACTAACTCATCTTAACATCCAAGTCTATACAACAGGAAGAGCCTTTTGTTTGAGGCTTCTTTGATTGTGAGACGATCTTCCCTCAAATTACAACCCTGTCAGCACTGATATTCTGACTCTCAACCAATGTTGTTGTATGGGACAAAGTGGAAAGTTGATGTAGCTGGAAACCTTTCTTTCTAATACAATTACAGTAAAAGAATAAATGCTTAATTTTACTTTCAGTTTAGCTTGCTGTATTCATTGAACAACTCCCTTACAAATTAGTGCTCAAGCAATATGGTCAATAAAGCACCATCCGTTTCTGGAAGGAACACTTGTGAACCCTCGGGGTTCTCTAAAGGAATACCACTGTGTCATGTACAAGAATCAGAGTGTCTCACAGAGCTCATGAAATTCAGGACAATGTGTCTCAGGATGTGCTAGCAGACTCTGTACCATGCTTTAAGAGAATGCTGTTTATAAATAGCATGGAGGACATGGGGAGATAGAGAGGAGAAGGGAGTTGGGGGAAATGAAGGGGAGGTGAACCATGAGAGACTATGGACTCTGAAAACAATCTGAGGGTTTTGAAGGGGCGGGGGGTGGGAGGTTGGGGTACCAGGTGGTGGGTATTATAGAGGGCACGGATTGCATGGAGCACTGGGTGTGGTGCAAAAATAATGAATACTGTTATGCTGAAAATAAAAAATAAATTAAAAAAAAGAATGCTGTTTTATTATATACAGGTTTTTAATTTCTGAGAGGGAACAGTAGTTTTTCTTTTTAGTTCCTGTTTTGCTGATTAAGATGCCCAGTGAGTAGGTCAAACTAAACATCCAACAGAGGGGTTTTGAGAAAGCTGGAGAAGCAATACCTTGACCAGTACTTAATACTTTCTTTTTTTTTTCAATTTATTTATTCTCAGAAAAACAGTATTCATTATTTTTTCACCACACCCAGTGCTCCATGCAATCCGTGCCCTCTATAATACCCACCACCTGGTACCCCAACCTCCCTTAATACTTTCAACATCTATGGAATCAAGCATTGTTGAGGATCCTACAAACTGAGTTACACCCTATAATTATTACTTCTAATGTTCTGAGAACTGATGGCCAGCCCATGATACAGTGATTTACTGAGACTCAGTATTTAATAAAAGAATGTATAGTCCTGAGGATCACTTTGTCCACTGACCTGAAGCGAATTTTGAGAGCTGGATAGTTCATGTTTAAAGAAGTATTCTTTTGAAAGAAGTAACCATAATCTTACTGGTTTGTTAATATAAAATTCCTTCCTCAGAGAGTTTTGACAATGGCTGTATTGCAAAAGGAGCCAGAAAAGGGTATGAAGAAACGCAAGTATTCAAAAATCTCTCCTTCCTCAGCTGTGTATTGTTTTGGATTCAACAGATGGCTTGTCCTTGCCCTTGTAAAACATCCTTGTCCCATGTTTTAACTATACATGAAGAGATTATAGTGACTCTGTGAACATGTGGTGGAACCTAAAATATACAATAAAGGACTGAGGATAGTAGATAATGAGATTATTTTTTTACCAGACTCAAAATTCTGGATTCATTTGTCCCACTACTCCTGGACATCAAACTCAACTAAACATCCTTATAATGTCAGGGCAATTAGTCTAGGACATTATCTGGATCTTAAATGGAAAATTTCTGGACAGGTAATAGTGGATACTGCCAAGACAGCAATGACTGACCATAAGAGAGACTGATATAAAAATGGTAATCTAGTAAACACTCCTGGACCATCTTGGCAAAAATCTTGAAGAGATTGAAGTGTATGTTTACCCAAAAGCAGGCATAGACTCAAAGTAGACTGATGGTCTATTTATCAAGAACCTTATAACCAAGTAGTGGGAGAAGACATCAACAGATCCACTTCCTATGTTAATGAATCCTTTGACTAATACAAGTGCTATGTTTCTGATTCTCCCAGTGATCCTTGCCATGAATCAGAATGCTCTACCAGCTATTACCAAGACATTATGGCTTTCAAAAATGCATAAGACTATGGGTTTTTCTAGACCTCATATACCCGGGGAGATGAGAAAACTTCAGCTAATATCGGAGTTCAATGGAGATGTACATAATTACATTTCTGGGCCTTTGAGATACTGGTACATAGATGACAGTGATCTCCACTGTTGTGATCTCCACAACCCCTGACACCAAGATGAGGGGGAAACTGTTAATACTTATTGGTTTGAGGTCCAAAGCCATCACTAATGGGAAACTTACCCAGACTCCACAGTGGTATGCCCACCCATGCCACCTCAAAACTCCACTCTCACTAATATGTGTATTATTACTACATGTATTACTTCTACATGTATTATTAACCTGTACTTGTATCTACCCTAAACCTTGATAGAGACTAGCACTCTAGCAACACACATGGAAGACTGAAAACTACCCAACTATCAGCATCTAGCACTTTGTTTCTCAAAAAGTTCCACATGAGAAGAAAAATAAGTAAGTGCTTTATTTATGAGCTTAATGAAGCAAAAATGCTCCCTGAAACTAGTTCTCCATTAAATAACTTAACACACCTGGGTGTATGTCCTTGTGTGCATAGTGACTCCAATGATTATAGGTAGCTCAGTGATGGAGTACTGAGGCACTAGTTTAGCCAATATTATGACTCTCTGGAAGTTACTGTCCACAGTGAAGGAATCTGGTATTCTGTATTAGGTAATATAAATACCCTATGCAGAAACTTTGTCCACATGGATGATCAGGATAAGTTTGGCATATGTGGACTGAATTTCAATCCACCATTAATATCCTTTCATAAGACCACAAATTCTCCAAATATCTGTGTCAATATATAGGTATTACCTAGAAGTGTTGAAAACCAAGAGGGAGGGCACATTAGTCTTCCACTCTATTGACAGCATCACCCAAGTGAGTCCAGACAAAGGCACAACGCAACAAGGACCAGACATCCTATTGATCCACATGTGGCAACATGGCTGGACCATTACAACAAACAAAGAACAGTTACCCAGTACCTAAATGAATTCTTGGGCATAACGTGTAAGGGGCACAATGTCTCATTCCAGAGAACAAGACTACCAAGCTTTGTTTTGGCTCATTCTGCTTCAACAAATGAAAAGGAGGCACACCTACTGTGGGAATATTAGGCTATTTGCACTCTCATATTCTGCATGTGGGGTTCTTTTTTTTTTTTTTAAAGATTTTATTTATTTATTTGACAGAGAGAAATCACAAGTAGATGGAGAGGCAGGCAGAGAGAGAGAGGGAAGCAGGCTCCCCGCTGAGCAGAGAGCCCAACGCGGGACTCGATCCCAGGACCCTGAGATCATGACCTGAGCCGAAGGCAGCGGCTTAACCCACTGAGCCACCCGGGCGCCCTGCATGTGGGGTTCTTGATGACATCCATTAGGCTACTTCAAATGTCACTCCTTTTAATGGGGCCACAACCAAAAAGATGTATTTAAGACCCTCCAACAGGACTCTCAGGCTACACTTCCTCCAGGTCCCTGTGATCATTTGCTATTTGACTTACATTTCTCAGTAACATGTCTGTTCACCAATTAGAGCTGTGGTAGAAGGCCTCAGCCATAGCTCAGAAACATCTACAACAGCTTACTGTAAGGCATGCATCCTTTGCCAGAAAATTATTGACCCATAACTGGGCCTTGGTGTCTGAGTGTAAAATAATATTACAACCAGAAATACCAATGAAAGTTATGAATAGTTTGATTTCTGTTCTCTAACTATCATAGGGTATTAACAATTAAGGTCAAAGGAAGTATAAATTTCCATAAAATATAATCTCAAATACATATTCATGTACTAAAGGAAAAAAATCTTTACTGAGTTTAATTAAAATAATTTAAAGCTTTCTATAATTATCATACTCACCAATGTTTTCTTCCGCTTTGGTTGTTTTTTGTTTCTTTACTTGCATTTGTGTTTTTGATATTGAATTTTGGTTTCCATCAAGCAGAAGATTTCTACCTGGTACTTCATCCTGAGCTACATAAAGAGAAACAGTTAGTTGAATAAATAGAGAAACAGACCTGCTGTGAAACCCTTAATTTTCAAGTTTGTAACAAGTATCCAGCAGAATTTATCTTCATTTTTGTAAATTACCATAATGTCAGTTCTGATATGAAAATAGAAGTGTTTTAATATGGATGTGTTAAAACTCTTACAATTTCATTAATAATCCTTGGCATCTAATATGATGTTATTCTCCATTTTTCTAGAATTTTTATAATTAAAGTTTTAAAACTTAATCATAGGATAAGACATTAGCAAGATGGAGGACTAATAAGCTCCAGGCCCTCATTCCCCCAAAGAAACACTGAGTTAACAACAGTTACAAACCAAATCAGTTTTATGAGAACTCTAAAAACCAGTTGAGACTGCATCACCAAAGTACCTTACTTACCAAGAAAAACTACACCAAAAAGTGAAGAGTGGAACTTTCATCTTTCTGGAAAATCTCAGAGCTGCTCAATGTCCACAGTAGCCAAACTATGGAAAGAACCTAGATGTCCATCAACAAATGAGCAGATAAAGAAGATGTGGTGTATGTACACAATGGAATAATATGTAGCCATCAAAAACTGAAATCTTGCCATTTGCAAAAATGTGGATGGAACTAGAGGGTATTATGCTAAGCAAAATAGGTCAATTGGAGAAAGGATTATCATATGATCACTCTGATATGAGGAATTTGAGAGGCAGGGCAGGAGGTTGTGGGAGGCAGGGAGGGAAAAAATGAAACAATTAAGGCCAGGGAGGAACACAAACCATAAGAGACTCTTAATCTCAGGAAAAATACTGAGGGTTGCTGGGAGTGGGGGGAGGGATAGGGTGCTATAGTGGCGAGGGTATGTGCTATAGTGAGTGCTGTGAACTGTGTAAGACTGATGATTCATAGACCTGTACCTCTGAAGCGAATAATACATGTTAATTTAAAAAAAAGTCTGGGAGCTGCCTAAATGATTTGTTTCTACTTTGCCTGACTTGCAACACTGAAAGAAATAGCTGCACAGATGTATACCAGGTTGGAAGCTGTTGAGAACAAAGTTGAATACCATAGCATATTAGAGCTACAAGGAGTATGCAATTCTACAAATGATGGGGGTAACAAGGGATTACAGGCAGAGAAATACTATAGCAATCAAAAACAAAAGCTCCTGGGAAGAAATAAGGGAGAGCCTATAAGGGAAAATAGGAGAGTTAAAAGCCACCATATAAACTAGAACATAAGAGTATACACAAGACCAGAAAACACACATTCCCCAGAAATGGTTTGAGAAGTCTTAGAACCTCTCTGCCAGGCTGACTTCTCAAGGTATTCCCTTTTACAAAGCCAGTTTGTAAATATTGAGAGGTGGCTGTACTTTCAAATTCCTAAATCTCTATAAAAGATGACAAGCCATACCAAAATAACCCAACATACAAACAAAACCAGGAAAACATGCCCTAATGAAATCAGGAAAATGATGCTTGAACAAAATTTAAATGGCACTATTATTAACAACAGCCAAATTATAGAAATAGCCCATGTGTCCAGCTATTGATAAATCAGTAAAGAAGTGAATAGGCATGCACACACACACACACACACACACACATACACACAATGAAATAGTATTCAGCCATAAAAATAATGAAATCTTGCCATTGGAAATGATGTGGATGGAGCTGGAGTGTATTATGCTAAGTGAAATTAGTTAGAGAAAGACAAATATCATATGATTCCAACTCAAATATGGAATTTGAGAAACAAAGCAAATGAACATGGTATGGGATGGGAAACCAAAAAACAGAGTCTTAATTATAGAGAACAAACTGATGGTAAACCAAAGGGGCGATAGGAAGGGGAAAGATGGGTTAACAAGATGATGGGATTAAGGAGTACGCTAATTGTGATGAGCACTAAGTGTTGTAAATAAGTGTTGAATCACCAGATTCTACGCTTAAAACTAATATTATGCTGCATTTTAACTAACTGGAATTTAAATAAAAACGGAAAAAATATAAACAAAGATATAGAAACAACTAAAAAACAAATTCTGGAGCTGAGCAATACAATAAGTGAATTTAAAGTTTCACTAAAGGGATTCAACAGCGGATTTTCTCAGGAAGAAAAAAGAATAGCATCCTGGAAGACAGGCCATTTGAAATTACAGAGTATCAAAAACAAAAACGAAAAGTGAAGAAACAATAAGGACCAATAAGACACTATTAAGTGGACCAAGATACACATTATGGAAATCCCAGAAGGGAAAAGAAAAAGTAGAGACTTTATCTGAAGAAATAATGACCAAAAAAACTCCCAAATTTGAAAGAAGAAATGGTTGTACAAATTCAACAAGTTGAATGAACTCCAATAAGGAAAATCCTAAAAAGACCAACATTGAAACACATTACAGTTAAACTGTTAGACAAACATAAAGAGAGAACCTTAAAAGCTGAAAAAGTAAAGCACTTGTCACATACAAGAAAGCCTCTATAACTTTAATAGTGGATTTCTCAGCAGTAACCTTGCAGGACAGAAGAGAGTGAGATGACATATTCAAAGTGCAAAGAAAAAACTGTCAACCAAGCATACTGCATTTGGCAAAACTATTCTTCAAAAATTAAGGGAAAATTAAAACTTTCCCCTCCAAAAAAATTAAGACTTTTCCAGATAAACAAAAGGTGAGGAAGTTCATACCACTAGACCTATCCAAACAGGAATGCTAAGTCTGTCAAGTTGAGATTAAAGGACGTTAATGGCATCACAAAGTTATATGATGATATGGTTTTTGATTATGATAAATGTATGGACAATGTAGAAACACATATTATTGAAATTTTGATGCATAACTTCACTTTTAATTCCTACATAGAATTTAGAGAAAAATATAAAAACAAGTATAAATCTATGTTATTAGGCACACAATACATAAAGATAGAACTTGTGATATCATTAAGTAAAGTGTGGGGAAGAACATTAAAGGAGAACAGTTCTGTAACTGAATGACTGTGACTGAACTTTAAGTTCAATGTAATCCCCATTGTAACCACAACAAAAACATTTATAGAATATATATGTTAGGTAATGAATGTTTGTATCCTGTAAAATTTACTGTTGAAGCCCTTACCCCAATGTGATGGTTGAAAATAGGGCTTAGGAAACTAATTAAAGTTAAGTGGTATCTCAGGGGGAAGGCCCAATTCTAACAGAATTAGCATTTTAGTAAGAAGAGACACCAGAGAATGTGCCCATGTGCACACTTGCAGAGACCATCTCTCTTTCCAAGTGCACACAAAGAAAAGGTTATACAAGTACACAGAAAATGGTAGATACTTTTAAGCCAAGAAATTTATCTTACCAGCACCTTGATCTTGGACTTCATTCATGAGGAGTGTAAGAAATAAATTGCTTGTTTAGTGAACTTGTCTATGGTATTTAGTTATGTCAGCATGAGTGGACTAATATAGTACACAAAAGGAAATGAAAAGGAAAGCAAAGTACGTCACTATAAAAAAAATAAGTCAAAGACCAAGAAAAACAGTAAGGAATGAGAAGCAAAAAAGGCATGATACAAAAAAAAGACAAAATGACAATAATAAGTCCTTCCCTATCCAATTGTATGCTATCTAACTGGGTAACTTAAATCAAAAAATTTTTCTAAAAAACACAACCTACCAACGCAAATAGGGTGAACTCCCAAATCAAAAGATTGCAATAGTAGATTAATGTATCACAAAAACAAACAAATAAAATAACAATAAAACAAACACCCACATATATGGTATCCAAAAGAGACTCATGGTAAATATAAGGACACATATGGACTGAAAGTGAAAGGATGGAAACAAATATTCCATTTAAATGATAACCAAAAGAGAGCACGGGTGGCTAAATTATTAACAGGCAACAGAATTTTGTCAAAAACTCTTACAAAAAACAACATACAAATGGCTATCAGACACATGAAAAAATGTTCATCATCATTAGCCCTCAGGGAGATTCAAATTAAAACCACATTGAGATATCACCTTACACCAGTTAGAATGGCCAAAATTAACAAAACAGAAAACAACATGTGTTGGAGAGGATGTGGAGAAAGGGGAACTCTCTTACACTGTTGGTGGGAATGCAAATTGGTGCAGCCTCTTTGGAGAACAGTGTGGAGATTCCTCAAGAAATTAAAAATAGAGCTTCCCTATGACCCTGCAATTGCACTCCTGGGTATTTACCCCAAAGACACAGATGTCGTGAAAAGAAGGGCCATCTGTACCCCAATGTTTATAGCAGCAATGGCCACAGCCGCCAAACTATGGAAAGAACCAAGATGCCCTTCAACGGATGAATGGATAAGGAAGATGTGGTCCATATACACTATGGAGTATTATGCCTCCATCAGAAAGGATGAATCCCCAACTTTTGTAGCAACATGGACGGGACTGGAAGAGATTATGCTGAGTGAAATAAGTCAAGCAGAGACAGTCAATTATCGTATGGTTTCACTTATTTGTGGAGCATAACAAATAGCATGGAGGACAAGGGGCGTTAGAGAGGAGAAGGGAATTTGGGTAAATCGGAAGGGGAGGTGAACCATGAGAGACTATGGACTCTGAAAAACAATCTGAGGGGTTTGAAGTGGCGGGGGGTTGGGAGGTTGGGGTACCAGGTGGTGGGTATTATAGAGGGCACGGCTTGCATGGAGCACTGGGTGTGGTGAAAAAAAAATAATGAATAATGTTTTTCTGAAAATAAATAAATTAAAAAAAAAAGTAAGACATCTTATAAAGATATGTTTGTTTGTTTGTTTGTTTGTTTGAGACAGAGCATGACCAGGGGGAGAGGCAGAGAGAAAGGAAAGAATCTCAAGAAGACATCATGCCCAGCACAGAGACCCATGCTCTGAGATCACAACCTGAGCTGAAATCAGGAGTCAGATGCTTATCTGACTGACCCACCCAGGGACCACAAAGCATCTTATAATAATAAAAACTCAATTCTCAGGGCACCTGGGTGGCTCAGAGGATTAAAGCCTCTGTCTTCAGCTTGGGTCATGATCTCAGGGTCCTGGGATCGAGGCCTGCATCGGGGTCTCTGCTCAGTGGGGAGCCTGCTTCTCCCTCTCTCTGTGCCTGCCTCTCTGCCTACTTGTGATCTCTGTCAAATAAATAAATAAAATCTTAAAAAAAAACACTTAATTCTCCAAGAATATACAACAAATATAAATATATATGCACCAATTGCAGGGTCATAGGGAAGCTCTATGTTTAATTTCCTAAGGAATCTCCACACTGTTCTCCAAAGAGGCTGTGCCAATTTGCATTCTCACCAACAGTGGAAGAGGGTTCCCCTTTCTCCACATCCCCTCCAAAACATGTTGATTCCTGTCTTGCCAGTTTTGGCCATTCTAACTGGTGTAAGGTGATATCTCAATGTGGTTTTAATTTGAATCTCCCTGAGGGCTAGTATGATGAACATTTTTTCCTGTGTCTGATAGCCATTTGTATGTCTTCATTGGAGAAGTGTCTGTTCATATCTTCTGCCCATTTTTTGATAAGATTGTCTGTTTTGTGTGTGTTGAGTTTCAGGAGTTCTTTATAGATCCTGGATATCAACCTTTTGTCTGTACTGTCATTTGCAAATATCTTCTCCCATTCCGTGGGTTGTCTCTTTGTTTTCTTGACTGTTCCCTTTGCTGTGCAGAAGCTTTTGATTTTGATGAAGTCCCAAAAGTTTATTTTCGCTTTTGTTTCCTTTGCCTTTGGAGACAAATCTTGAAAGAAGTTGCTGTGGCTGATATCAAAGAGATTACTGCCTATGTTCTCCTCTAGGTTTCTGATGGATTCCTGTCTCACATTAAGGTCTTTTATCCACTTTGAGTTTACCTTTGTGTACGGTGTAAGAGAATGGTCGAGTTTCATTTTTCTACATATAGCTGTCCAGTTTTCCCAGCACCATTTATTGAAGAGACTGTCTTTTTTCCACTGTATATTTTTTCCTGTTTTGTCAAAGATTAACTGACCATAGAGTTGAGGGTCCATATCTGGGCTCTCTACTCTGTTCCACTGGTCTATGTGTCTGTTTTTATGCCAGTACCATGCTGTCTTGGTGATCACGGCTTTGTAGTAAAGCTTGAAATCAGGTAACGTGATGCCCCCAGTTTTATTTTTGTTTTTCAATATTTCCTTAGCAATTCGGGGTCTCTTCTGATTCCATACAAATTTTTGGATTATTTGCTCCAGCTCTTTGAAGAATACCGGTGGAATTTGGATCGGAATTATATTAAAAGTATAGATTGCTCTAGGCAGTATAGACATTTTAACAGTGTTTATTCTAGAGCTTTCCTATGACCCTGCAATTGCACTACTGGGTATTAACCCCAAAGATACAGATGTCGTGAAAAGAAGGGCCATCTGTACCCCAATTTTTATAGCAGCAATGGCCATCGTTGCCAAACTGTGGAAAGAACCAAGATTCCCTTCAACGGACGAATGGACAAGGAAGATGTGATGCATATACACTATGGAGTATTATGCCTCCATCAGAAAGGATGAATACCCAACTTTTGTAGCAACATGGATGGGACTGGAAGAGATTATGCTGAGTGAAATAAGTAAAGCAGAGAGAGTCAATTATCATATGGTTTCACTTATTTGTGGAGCATAAAAAATAGCATGGAGGACATGGGGAGTTAGAGAGGAGAAGGGAGTTGGGGGAAATTGGAAGGGGAGGTGAACCATGAGAGACTAAGGACTTTCAAAAACAATCTGAGGGGTTTGAAGTGGCAAGGGTGTGGGAGGTTGGGGTACCAGGTGGTGGGTATTATACAGGGCACGGATTGCATGGAGCACTGGGTGTGGTGCAAAAATAATGAATACTGTTACGCTGAAAATAAATAAAAAATTAAAAAAATAAAAATACAGTTTGCCAAGGTAAAAAAAAAAATATATATATATATATATATATGCACCAAACATGAAACTTCTAAATATATGAGGCAAATACTAGCCAACTGCTTAAAAAACAGACAATAAGATAATAAAACAAAAATTGTAGTAGACTTTAATATCCCACTTTCAACAAGGAAATCAGAGTACATGAACAACACTATAGACCAGTTGGGCATTATACATATATGCAGAAGACATATAAAAAACATATAAAAAAAAACAGCAAAGTACACAATTTTCTCAAGGGCACATGGAACAAGGAATGTTCACCAGGACAGACCACATGTTGACCACAAGGTAAAGTCTTAAAAAAATCTTAAAGACTGAAATCATACAAACCAACTTTTCTGATCACAATGGAAAATTAAAAGTTAACAATGGTAGAAACGCTGAGAAATCCACAAATATAATGGAAATTTAAAATAAATTCTCAAAAAAGAGGGTCATAGCAGATATTGTAAGGAAAATTAGAAAATTGCTTGAGATAAATGAAAATGAAAACACATCCAAAATGTATGCAATGTAGTAAAAGTCATTTCAAAAGGCAAATTTATAGCTGTAAACATTTACATTAAAAAAAGACACCCCCAAAAAACATAGCTTCACACTTCAATGACATAGAAAAAGAAGAAAAAACTAATCCAAAGGTTTCAGAATAAAGGAAATAAGAAATATTAGAGCAGATATAATGGAATAGAAAATGGAAAACCAATAAAGAAAATCAATGAAACCAGGATCTGGTTGTTTGAAAAGACCAAAAAAGAAAAAAATTGAAAAAGTTTACTAGATTAGCTAAGATGAAAAGGAAAAATATTCAAATAATTATATCAAAAAAATCAATGCCACAGGAATAAAAAGGCTCATAAGAGAATATTATAAATGATTCCATGCCAACTAACTGGATTACATAGAAGACATGGGTAAATTCTTAGAAACACACAATGTACCAATTGAATCATGAATAAACAGAAAATCTGAAAGAACAATAACTAGTAAAGAGATTAAACCTATAATCAAAAACCTCCCAACAAATAAAAGACCAGAACCAGTTAGCTGCGCTAGAGAATTCTACCAAATATTAAAAGAACAATGCTTCTCAAATTCATCCAAATGATTGAATGAAAGACAATACTTCCAAAGTTATTAGGCCAGAATTCCCTGACATGAAAATCAGATAAATGCAATACATGAAAAGAAATCCACAGGGCACTATCCCTGATAAATAGAGAAGAAATTCCTCCACAATACATTAGCAAACAGAATTCAAGGACTTTTTGGAAGGACTAAACACAAGAGCCAAGTGGGATTTGTTTTTGCAATGCAAGGATAAGTCAATGTACGAAAATCAATTAATATGATATATCACCTTAACAACATTTTTAAAAATGACCATCTTGACTGATTCAGGAAAAGCATTTGAGGAAATTCAACATCTTTTCATGATTAAAAAAAAATCTAAACTATCACTTAAAGGGAATATACCAATATAATAAAGACCATATAAGCAAAGCACACAGCTAACCTCGTAACTAATGATGAAAGACCAAAAATTTTTCCTCTGATATCAGAAACAAGGCAAAGATACACACTCTTCCTATTTCTATTCAACATAATATGGGAAGTTCTAATCACAGCACATGGGTAAGAAGTAAGTAAATAAACAAAATGGAATTTTATAAAGGAAGTAAAATTTTCTCTGTTCACAGATAACATGATCTTATACATACAAAACCCTAAAGAATCACATAAAATGTATTAGAATTAATAACTAAATTCAGCAAAATTTCAGAATACAAAATCAATGTATGAAAATCAAGTACATTTCTATAAATTATTGATGTAAAATATTAAAAGGAAACAAATTACAAAAAAAAACAAGTCCATAAACAATGATAAAATACAAATAAATTTAACCAAGGAGTCAAAAGACACGGAAATTGCAAACTATAAAGCATCACTGAAAAAAATTAAAGAAGACACAAATAAAGGGGAATACATCTTATGTTCATGTATTAGAAAAATTAATATTATTAAAACATTAGTACTTCCCAAGGAAATCTACAGATTCAGTGTAATCACTATAAAAATCCACATGCATTTTTTGTAGAAATAGAAATTTAAAAATTCATCCTAAAATTCATACAAAATCTCAAGAAGTCCCACATAGCCAAATAATGTCTTAAAATAATAACAAAGTTAGAGATCTAACATTTAATAATGCATATGATAATTTTAAAACATATAACATAAAACATTTAATAATTTTAAAACAAATTACAAATCAAAAATAAATAGTTTGCTAGTGGCATCAAGACATGTAAGACTAATAGACTAGAGATAGGAAAATGGCAGCAGAGTAGGAAGACCCTAGGCTTATCTCATCTCATAAATACAACTAGATAACTATGAATCATCTTAAATACCACAGAAATTGGCCTAAAGACTGACAGAACAAACTCCACAACTAAAGACAGAGAAGAACTACACCAAAAAAAGTGGAAAGTGCAGAGATGTGGTTTAAGGGAGAAATGATCACTGGGAGCTTATACTGAGGGTAGGGTGCCACAATTGCAGAGAAGAGTGAAAGAGAGAGAAATACACAGGGGAACAAACAAGAAGAAACTGTTCCCACAGGAATTGACTTGGAAAACAAGAAGGGCTGAATTTCATGAGTTCTTGCAACCAGGGAGGCTCAAAGTCTGGAGTGTTAAAGGTCAGTGGGCTTGGCTGGGATAGAACCTACAGAACACAGTACCACACTTAGGAGAGAAGGCAGGCAAAAAGGCATAAAACATGGAAACACTGATATGATACATAGTAGGGAGATTATTTGCTCTTTCAGAGCTTGTCTCCAAGAAGCAACATTCTGTGGAAACAAAGGAGCTAACTTGTGCCATTTCCTCCCTCACCCTTCTGCAAAAACACAAAGCCACTTACAGGAAGCAACAAGTGCAGACACAGGCTACTTAACCTAACTACAATAAGCCCCACTCTGCCTTGCTCCAGTGTAACTGCCCCTCTCAGTCAAGTCCCAGCATGGTGATCCCCTCCCCTACAAAACAAAATAAACCCCAGATTACAGTAGGTATCCCAACTAGAGAGCTTCACAAGGCCTTAGTTCCAGTGGAGGTGGTGACAGGTCTCATTTCATAAGCAGACCAGAGCATTCCTAGTTAAAACTCACAACCTTGAGGCCAGGGACTAAACACTGCCCAGCAGGCAAGGAGGGCCTCTCCAGATGACTGGCCTGAAGGATAAGCATAACATCAACATGTATGTAACACATGCTCTAAGTGCCAGGCTCTAGGCACTACATGATCTCTTCTTCATAAGGCCATTACTTTCAGGAGCAGGACACAGAACTCACTTTTCTAACACAAAAAAGAAGGCGGAGACTTAGATAAAATGAGAAGACAGGAATTTATCCCAAATGAAAAAACAAGAGAAGGTCACAGCCAGAGATGCAAGTAAACAGATAAAAGCAAGATACATAATGGAGAATTTAAAGCAATGATCATTGAGTGCGTAGGTGGCTCAGTCAGTTAGCATCTGACTTCAGTTTAGCTCATGTTTTCAGAGTCCTGGGATTGAGTCCATACTGGGCTCCAAGCTCAGCTGGAAGTCTGTTTCTCATTCTCCATCTGTCCCTCCCCCAACACATATTCTGTGTGTGTGTGTGTGTGTGTTTCCAATAAATAAATATAATCTTTAAAAAAATAAAGCTATGATCATAAAGGGGGGTACCTGATTGGCTCAGTCAGAAAAGCGAGTCAGAAAATGCAAATCTTGATCTCACGGTTGAAATTTTGAGTCCTATGTTGTGAGAGAGGAGATTACTTAAAAAATTAATAAAATCTAAAGAAATGATAAGGATACTCACTGGGAATGAGAAAAGAATGGAAGACATCAGTGAGACCCATACCAAAGAGATAAAAGAGTTAAAATAGAATGAGAGGAAAAGTGCAATAAATGAGATTAGGAACTTGCTTATTCCAATGGACAGCAGGCTGGAAGAACTAGAGAAATGACTTAATGACCTAGAAACAAAGTAATGGTAAGCAATGAAGCTGAACAAAAGAAAAAGAATTATGCAACATGAAAACAGACTTAGAAAACTCAGTGACTTGATCAAACATAATAACATTTAGGAGTTCCAGAAGAGGAGGGAAGGAAAAGGGGGAAGAAAATTTATTTACGGAAATAATAGCTGAAAACTTCCCAAATCTGGGGAAAGAAATGGACACCCAGACCCAGAAGGCACAGAGAACTCCTGTCAAAATCAACAAAAGCAGGCCTTTGCCAAGGTACATAGTAATTAAATTTGCAAAGCATAATGATAAAGAAAAAAATCTTAAAAGCAACAAGTCAAAAGAAGTAACTTACAAGAAATAAAGCCAGCAGATTTTTCAACAGAAACTTGGCAAGACAGAAGAAAGTGGCATAACATATTTGACATGCTGAATATATAGGAAGACTTCTCAAATGGAAAGAAGAGACCAAAATTGATAGTATAAATGTAGGAAGCACACGAGCAGTAAAAATGAATATTTCTATTAAAAAATCAAAAAACTCAGAAAAAAGAGTATAAAATAGAATAACAAATATTTAAAATATGAAAAGAAGGAGTTCAAATATGAAAAGAAGGAGTTCAAACTTAAATGACCATCAAATTAGTATAGACTGTTATTTGTAGAAAAGTTTATATATAAACCTACTGGTAACCATATATTGAAAACCAATAAAAACTGTCAAAATATAAAGAGAAAGAAAGCCAAATTTATCACTAAAGAAAATCAGCAAAACATGAAAGAGAGGGAGGAGCAGGATGGCAGAGGAGTAGGAGATCGAGGTATCATCAGGTCCAAGGAGTTCAGCTAGATAGCTATCAAACCATTCTGAACACCTACAAACTCAACAGGAAATAGAAGCAAAGAAGAGCAATCTAGGAACAGAAAATCAACCACTTTCCAGAAGGCAGGACGTGCAGAAAACTAAATCCAAGGCAATATAAGGGAAAATAAACCGCAGGGGGAGGGTCGGCTCCTGACAAGTGAGAGTGCAGTGGAGCACATAATCAGAACCTTTGGAAGTCTGCTCCACTGAAGGATGTTGCTCCAGAGGCTAAGAGGGGGTGGAGCCCTTGCAGGGACAGAGTAGTCTCAGGACCTGCAGGGACACAAAAAGACCAGAGCCCCCAGGTATCCAAGTGGGGAAGCTGGCTGCAGAGACAAAGTCTTCAAGCAGTGGGCTCTAAGCTCAGGGTTACCTTAAACCATGACCCAAGGCACAGTTGGACCACTGCTCTCTGAGTAGGGACCCGACTCTCCTTGCTCCTCCAGGAGGAGCAGCACTGCAGGAATCTTCTCGGTTTGGAGACTCCAAAGAGGGCTGCACACCAAAGATAGAAATGCCTGGTCATAGGCTGGGTGAGCAAGGAATGCGGCTGGAGACCAGGGAGACAGGAGAGACTGACTGCTTTTCTCTGGGTGCGCATTAAGAAGTGGGGCCCTGAGTTCTCAGTTCCTACAGGGCCAGATATTGGGAGGCCACCATTTTCATTCCCATCCTCCAAAGCTGTATGGAAAGCATTCGGGGAACAAAAGCACTGACAGCGAACCCTGGCAGATTATACAGCCTGGCCCCTGGCAAGGGCGGTTCAATTCTGTCTCAGGCAAAGACATTTCAGAATCACTCCAAGAGACCCCTCCCCCAGAAAATCAGCAAGAACATCCAGCCAAGTTCACCAACCAAAGAGAACTGCAAAACTCCAGAGTTGGGGAAAGCAGCACATAGAATTCATGGCTTTTTCCCCATGATCCTTTAGTCTTTAAACTTAAATTTTTTAAGTTTTATTTTTTCTTATTCTATTTTATTAAAATTTTCCTCTTTCCTATTTTAACTTTTTAAACTACTTTATTATATCAATACTTTCAAAAAACCTTTTTAAATTTTCATTGTTATAGTCATATTTTACCCCTTCATTGTATTTAACCTTATTTCTTGTACACATATAGGGTTTTTTTTCTTTAAACTTTGGGATATATTTCTCCTAATAGATCAAAATATACCTTAAATCTAGCACATAGATTTGTTCTAGTCTCCAGCCTCATCATATTCTTTTCTCTTTTTTTCTTTTTTTCAACCACCTTATCTTAACAATTCCTTTTTTAGAATTTTTAAATTTTCATCTTTACAGTTATACTTTATCCCTTCATAGTATTTATCCTTATTATTGTATATATATAAGTTTTTCTTTCTTTAAAATTTTGGGACGTAGTTTTCTCTAACAGACCCAAATACACCCAAAATCAAATGTGCAGCTCTGTTCTATTTGCCAGTCTAATATACAGACATATTTTTTCCTTTTTCCCCCCTTTTATCTCCCCCTGGTTTCAGTTCTCTTCTCTTTTGGTTAGCATATATTTTCTGAGTCATTTCAACCTTTTTAGTATTTTGTTCTCTCATTCATGTATTCTCATCTGGATAAAATGACAAGGTGGAAAAAAAACACCTCAAAAAAGAAGAAGAAGAAGAACAACAACAACAACAACAAAAAGCAGTACTAATGGCTAGGGACCTAACTGATAGGGACATTAGTAAGATGTCAAAACTAGAGTTCAGAATGATGATCATCAAGGTGCTAGCTGGGCTTGAAAAAAGCATGGAAGATATCAAAGAATCCCTTTCTGGAGAAATAAAATCCCCTTCTGGAGAAATAAAAGAACTAAAATCTAACCAAGTTGAAATAAAAAAGGCTCTTAATGAGGTGCAATAAAAAATTGACACTCATACTGCTAGCATAAATGAGGCAGAAGAGAGAACTGGTTATATAAAAGAACAAATGACAAAGAATGAGGAAGCTGAGCAAAAGAGAGACAAACAACTACTGGACCAAGAGGGGAGAATTCAAGAGGTAAGTGATACCATAAGATGAAACAATATTACCATAATTGGAATCCCAGAAGCAGAAGAAAGAGAGAAGGGGGTAGAAGAGAGGGGCACAGTGCTTTGAAACTAGAACACAACCACAAGGAAAAGTTTGAAAGAACTCAAATACATCATGGAGGCTAAAGACCATCCTACTACTAAAGAATAAGTGGATCAACCAGGAAATTAAAAAAGAATTTAGGGGCACCTGGGCAGCTCAGTGGGTTAAGCCTCAGCCTTCGGCTCAGGTCATGATCTCAGGGTTCTGGGATCGAGCCCTACATCAGGCTCTCTGCTCAGCAGGGAGCCTGCTTCCTCCTCTCTCTCTGCCTGCCTCTCTGCCTACTTGTGATCTCTATCTGTCAAATAAATAAATAAAATTTTCAAAAAAAAAAGAATTTAAAAAATTCATGGGCACAAATGAAAATGAAAACACAACTGTTCAAAATCTTTGGGTCTCAGCAAAAGTGGTCCTGAGAGGAAAGTATATAGCAATACAAGCCTTTCTCAAGAAACAAGAAAGGTCTCAAGTACACAACCTAACCCTATACCCAAAGGAGCTGGAGAAAGAACAGCAAAGAAAGCCTAAACCCATCAGGAGAAGAGAAATAATAAAGATCAGTGCAGAAATCAATGAAATAGAAACCAAAAGAACAGTAGAACAGATCAACAAAACTACAAGCTGGTTCTTTGAAAGAATTAATAAGACTGACAAACCCCTAGCCACTCTTATTAAAAATAAAAAAGAAAGGACCCAAAGTAATAAAATCATGAATCAAAGAAGAGATCACAACCAACACCAAAAAAATACAAACAAGTAGAAAAACATATTATGAGCAACTATACATCAGCAAATTTGACAATCTGGAAGAAATGGATGCATTCGTAGAGAAGTATAAACTACCAAAACTGAACCAGGAAGAAACAGAAAACCTGAACAGACCCATAACCAGTAAGGATATTGAAGCACTCATTAAAACTCTCCCAACAAACAAGAGCCCACAGCCAGATGGCTTCCCAGGGGAATTCTACCAAACATTTAAAGAAGAATCAATACCTATTCTCCTGAAACTGTTCCAAAAATAGAAATGGAAGAAGAACTTCAAACTCATTTTATGAGGCCAGCATGACCTTGATCCCCAAACGAGATGAAGACCCCATCAAAAAGAAGAATTACAGACCAATATCCTTGATGAACATGGATGCAGAAATTCTCACCAAAATACCAGCCAATAGGATCCAACAGTACATTAAAAGGATTATTCACCACGACCAAGTGGGATTTATTCCCGGGTTACAAGTTTGGTTCAACGTCTGCAAATCAATCAGTAATAAAAGAAAAAACAAGAAACATATGATATTCTCAATAGATATTGAAAAAGCATTTGACGAAGTACAGTATCCTCTCTTGATCAAAACTCTTCACAGTGTAGGGATGGAAGATACATACCCATCTATCATAAAACCCATCTGTGAAAAACCCACAGTGAATATCACATTCTATGGGGAACACAGCAGGGCTGTCCACTATCACCATTGTACTCAACACATTAGTAGAAGTCCTAGCCTCAGCAATCAGGCAACAAAAAGAAATAAAAGGAAAAAAAAAAAAAAGAAAGAAAAGGCATCCAAATCAGCAAGGAAATATTCAAACTTTCACTCTTTGCAGACAGTGTGATACTCTATGTAGAGAACCTAAAGACACCACCCAATCATTGCTAGAACTCATACATGAATTCAATAAAGTGGCAGGATACATATCAATATACATATATCTGACGCATTTCCATATACCAATAATGAATAAACATAAATAAAAATCAAGGAAATTATCTCATTTACAATTGCACCAAAACCCATAACATACATAGGAATAAACTTAACCAAAGAGGAGAGAGAGCTATACTCTGGAAACTATAAAACAGTTATGGAAGAAGTTGAAGAGGACATAGGAACTAAGAAAGCATTCTGTGCTCAGAACAAACATTGTTAAAATATTTAAGCTACCCAAAGCAATCTACACATTCAGTGCAATCCCTATCAAAATACCACCAGCATTTTTTTATAGAGCTAAAACAATCCTAAATTTATACGGAACCACAAAGGACCCCTGAATAGCCAAAGCAATGCTGAAAAAGAAGCAAAGTGGGACATCACAATTCCAGATTTCAAGCTATATTACAAAGCTGTAATCACCAAGACAGTGTGGTACTGGCACAGAAACAGACACACAGATCAATGGAACAGAATAGAAAGCCCGAAATGGGCCCTCAACCATAGTCAACTAATCTTTGACAAAGCAGGAAAGAATATCCAATGGAAAAAATTCTCTTCCACAAATGGTGTTGGGAAAACTGGACAGCCACATGCAAAAGAATAAAACTGTACCACTTTCCTACACCATGTACAAAAATAAATTCAAAATGGATGAAGGACCTAAATGTGAAACAGGAAACCATTAAAATCCTAGAGGAGAATTCAGGCAGCAAGCTCTTTGACTTTGGTCATAGAAACTTCTTACTAGACACAGTTCTGGAAACAAGGGAAACAAAGTAAAAATGAACAATTGTCAATTCATCAAGATAAAAAGCTTCTGCATGATTGAAGGAACCAATCAACAAAACTAAAAGTTAGTCTACAGGATGGGAGAAGATATTCATAAATGATATATCAGATAAAGGGCTAGTACTCAAAATCTATAAAGAGCTTATCAAACTCAACACCCAAAAAACAAATAATCTAGTAAAGAAATGGGTAGAAGTCGACATGAACAGACATTTCTCCAAAAAAGACATCCTGATGGCTAAGAGACACATGAAAAGATGCTCAACATCATTTGTCATCAGGGAAATATAAATCAAAACTACAATGATATAGCACCTCACACCAGTCAGAATGGCTAAATTTAACAAGTCAGGAAACAACAGGTATTGGCAAGGATACAGAGAAAGGGAAACTGTCTTACACTGCTGGTGGGGATGCAAACTGGTGCAGCCACTCTGGAAAACAGTATGGAGTTTTCTCAAAAAGTTAAACTACAACTACCCTGTGATGTAGTAGTTGCACTACTAGGTATTTACTGAAAGGATACAAAAATACAGATCTAAAGGATCACATGTATAGAAGCATTATCAACAATAGTGAAAATATAGAAAGAGCCCAAATGTCCATCAACTGATAAATGGATAAAGATGTGATGTGTATATCCTATGGAATATTACTGTCATCAAAAATAATGAAATCTTGCCATTTGTTATCACATGGATGGAGCTAGTCTGTGTTATGGTAAGTGAAATAAGGTAGAGAAAGACAAGTACCATATGATTTCACTTATACATGGAATTTAAGAAAAAGACAAAACATATGAAATTATGGGAAGAGGGGATAAAAAAACAGAGAGAGGGAAATAAACCATAAGAGACCCTTAGAGTACAAACTGAGGACTGATGGAGGCATGTGGGTGATGGGCTAAATGGATGCCAAGAATTAAGAAAGGCATTTGTGTTGAGCACTCAGTGCTATATATGTAAGTGATGAGTCACTAAATTCTATTAATGAAAATGATATTACACTATATGTTAACTAGAATTTAAATAAAAATTTTTAAATACATATATATTATACATACACAGAATTGTAAATGTATTTTATCTTCTTTGTGATTTTCTTAATAACATTCTTTTCTATAGATTATTATAAAAATATGTTATATAATACATACAACCTACAAAGTATGAGTTAATTGGCTATTTATTTATTTATTTATTGGTTCACCTGCTGGTCCACAGCAGGCTGTGTGTAATTAATCTTGTGAAAAGTCAAAAGTTATACATAGGTCTGTGACTATATTTAGGTTCAGTTCCCCCCAAATCCTATATTGTTCAAGGGTAAACTATAAATATAAAGTATGATGGTGGTTGCTAGGGGCTGAAGGGAGAAGAAAATGAGCAGCAGATATTTAATGAGTATAGAATACTAGTTGTGTAAGATGAAAAGTTCTGAAGGTAAGTTTCACAATGATGTGAATAAACTTAACACTATTGGACTGCACACTTAAAAATTATTAGATGGGAAGGAGTCCAAGGTATCAGAGGAGTAGAGACCTTAATGTCATCTGGTCCCAAGAATTCAGCTAGATAGCTATCAAATCATTCTGAACACTTGTGAACCCAACCAGAGATCTAAGAAAAGAATAGCTGCAACCCTACAAACAGAAAAGTGACCATTTTCTGTAATGTAGGAGGTGCTAGAAGTGAATCTGAGGAATATGGGAAGACAACCTGTGGGAGAGGGAGCCTTCATAAGCCAGCTACTGGAAAGTGAGATAGCAGTGGATTGCAAAATCAGAACTTTCAGAAGTCTACTCTGGTGAGGGACATCACTCAGGTGGCTAAGCAGGGGTGGAACCCTTGCTGAGACAGTGTGGTCTCAGGATCCTCGGGGTCACAGTAAGATCAGGGGTGCATGAGTGTGGCAGAACTCCCAGGCATTGAAGCAGGGAAGGTGGTTGCAAACATTAAGTCCACAAATGCCCTCTGAGCTTGGGTTTTTCATTAACCATGACCTGCAGCAAGTCAGGCAACTGCTTTCCAAGCAGGGAAAAGGCAGAATCTGGGAGAATTCCCTTCCTCCCCAGGAGGAGCAGTGCAGGAGTGCATCTCAGGCATCTTCAAGGTTTGGTGATGTGAAATGGGGTTGTGTGCCTGAGATAGAAATGCTTGGTCACAGGCTGGGTAAGCACAGAGTACAGACAGAGACCAGGGAGAAAGGGGTGATTGACTGCTTTTCTCAGAGTGTGCACTGAGGATTGGGGCCCTATGCACTTGGCTCCAGGGCCAGAGATTGGGAGACCACCATTTTCATTCTCATCCTCTAAAGCTGTGCAGAAAGCCTTCAGGGAACAAAAACACATAGAGCAAACTGGAGCAGATTATTTAGCCTGGCCCCCTGACAAAGGCAGTACAATTCCACTTGGGGCAAAAATACTTGAGAATTAAGGCAACAGTCCCCTCCCCCAGATTAGCAAAAACATACAGCCAAGACTAAGTTTACTAATCAATGAGAACTGTAAAATTCCAGTGCTAGGGGAATACAGCACAGAGAATTCATGGATTTTCCCCCAAGGTTTTTTTTCTTTCAACTTTAACTTCTTTAAACTTTTTTTCTTTTTCCAACCAATATTATTTTATCAAGTCTTTTTAAAAATTTTTCTGATTTTCATTTTTACAGTTACTTTCTATCCCTTCATTGCATTTAATTCTATTTTGTATTATATTCTTTCTTTACAATTTTGAGATAAAGTTTCTTCTATCAGACAAAAATATACCCCAAATCTAGTGTATGTCTCTGTTCCATTGACCTGTCTGCTCATGTTCTCTCTTTTTTTTATTCTTCCTTTTTTTTAATATGGTTTTTTGTTTGTTTTGTTAAAGTCCTTTTTAATTTTCATGTTTTCAATGTATTAATTTTATTTTTATTTTTGCATTTTTTTTCTTTCTTTACAATTTTGAGATGTAGTTTCTTCTAACAAACTGATCAAAATACTTTCAGAAGATAGTGTAGTGGTCTATTCTGTGCACTTGTCTTGTTATATCCATTCCTTTTTTTTCATTCCTTTTTTTTGTTGTGGTTTTTTCTCTTTTTGTTTTCTTTTTCTTTTAATTTTCATTTTTACAATTACTTCTATCCTTTCATTGTATTTAATTTTATTTTTGTACATATATAAGCTTTACTTCCTTTACAATTTTATCTAGTTTTCTAAATAATAGACCAAAATACACACAGAATCCATTTGTATTGCTCTATTCCACTCACCAGTCTGATTATATTCTCCTTTCTTTTTCCTTTTTTTTTTTTTTCCTTTTTTCGGTTTTTGGTTTCAGAACTCTTCTGATTTGCTTGGTGTGTATTTCTCTGGGGTCACTGTTGCCATTTTAGTATTGTGTTCTCTTGCTCATCTATTCTTCTCTCAACAAAATGACAACATGGAAAAATACTGACTGTCAGAGACCTAATTAGTATGGACATATGTAAGACGTTGGAACTAGATTTCAGAATAATAATTATAAAGATACTAGCTGAGCTTGAAAAAAGCATAGAACACCCTAGAAAAACCCCTTCCAGAGAAATAAAAGAACTAACATCTAACCAGGTCAAAATTAAAAAAGACTATTAATGAAGTATAATAAAAAATGGAAACTCTAACTGCTAGGATAAATGAGGCAGAAGAGAGAATTAATGATATGTAGAAAAAATGATGGAGAATAAAGTAGCTGAGAAAAAGAGAGAGAAACAACTACTGGATCATGAGGGGAGAATTCAAGAGACATAGCAAAATAATATTAGAATAATTGAGATACACAGAAGAAGAAGAAAGAGAGAGAGGCAGAAGATATATTAGAGAAAATTATAGCAGAGAATTTCCCTAATCTGGGGAAGGGAACAGGCAACCAATTCCAGGAGCACAGAGAACCACCCTCAAAATCAATAAAAATAGGTCAACACCCCAACATATAATACTGAAACTTGCAAATTTTAAAGACAAAGAGAAAATCCTGAAACTAGCTGGGGACAAGAGTTCTATAACTTACAATGGTAGAAACACTGGATTAGCAGCAGACTTATCCACAGAGACCTGGCCAGCAAGAAAGAACTGGCATGATACATATTCAGGGTGCTAAATGAGAAAAATATGCAGCCAAGAATACTTTATCCAGCTAGGCTGTCACTGAAAACAGAGGAGTGATGAGAAACTTCTAGGACAAACAAACTAAAAGAATTAATGATCACCAAACCGGGCTTACAAGAAATATTAAAAGGGATTCTCTAAGCAAAGAAAGAGCCCAAAGCCAACATAGACCAGAAAGGAACAGAGATAATATACAGAGGCAGTCACTTTACAGGTAATAAAATGGTACTAAATTCATCTTTCACTAGTTACTATGAATGCAAAGGGGCTAAATGCCTCAGTCAAAAGACAGAGGGTATCAGACAGGATCAAAAGTAAGTCCCATCAATATGCTATCTGCAGGAGACTCATTTTACACCATAAGACACCTCTGTATTTAAAGTGAGGGGGTGGAAAAAGCATTTACCTTGCTAATGGACATCAAAAGAAAGCTGGGGTGGCAATCCTTATATCAGATAAATTGTGTTTTAAGCCGAAGACCATAGTTTAGAGATGTAGTAAAACACTATATCATTCTTAAAGTCTCTACCAAACAAAAAGATAAAATAATTGTAAATATTTATGCCCTTAACGTGGGAGCAGCCTATGATATAAACCAATTAATAACAAAATCAAAGAAACACATCAATAGTAATACAATAATAGTAGGGGACATTAACACCTCCCTCTCTGCAATGGACAAATCATCTAAGCAGCAGATTAACAAGGAAATAAGGGCTTTGAATGACACATTGGACCAGATGGACTTTAGATAGATTCAGACTATTCCATGCTAAAGCAACAGAATACACAGTCTTCTTGAGTGCACATGGAACATTCTCCAGAATACATCATATAGTGGGTCACAAATTGGATCTCAAATGGTACCAAAAGATTGGAATCATTCCCCACATATTTTCAGACCACAATGCTTTGAAACTAGAATTCAGTCACAAGAGAAAATTTTATTAGAACTCAAATACATGGAGGCTAAAGACCATCTTACTAAAGAATGAATGGGTCAACCAGGAAATTAAAGAAGAATTAAAAACATTCATGGAAACAAGTAAAAATGAAAACACAACTACTCATAATCTTTTATGACTGCAAAGGCAGTCATAAAAGGAAGGTATATAGCAGTAAAATTCTTTCTCAAGAAACAAGAAAGGTTCTCAAATACACAACCTAATGCTACACTTACCTAAAGGAATTGGAAAAAGAACAGCAAATAAAGCCTAAACTTAGCAGAAGAAGAAAAATAATAATGATTAGGGCAGAAATCAATGAAAAAGAAACCAAAATAGCAGAACAGAAATTCAAAAAAATTGCAGGATATAAAACCAATGCACTGAAATTAGTTACATTTATATACACTAACAATGAGACATAAGAAGAGAAGTTAAGGAGTCTATCCCATTTACAATTGCACCCAAAACCATAAGATTCCTAGGAATAAACCTAAACAAAGAAGCAAAGGAAAAGGGTATCAGATAGGATCAGAAAGTGTACTCAGAAAGTGACAGAACACTCAGGAAAGAAATTGATGAAAAATGTTCCATACTCATGGGTTTGAAGAACAAATATTGTTAAAATGTCTGTGCTATCTCAAGCAATCTATACATTCAAGCCACCTCCTATCAAAATACCATCAACTTTTTTCACAGAGCTGGAACAAATAATCATAAAATTTGTATGGATCCTGTAAAGACCTCATATAGTCAAAGCAATGCTGAAAAAGAAACCCAAAACTTGTGGCATTACAACTTTGGACTTAAAGCTCTATTACAAATCTGTAAGCATCAAGACATCATGGTACTGGCACAAAAACAAACACAAAAATCAATGGAACAGAGTAGAAAACCCAGAAATGGGCCATCAGCTCTATGGTCAACCAATCTTTGACAAAGCAGGAAAGAATATCCAATGGAAAAAAGACAGTCCCTTCAATACACAGTGCCAGGAAAATTGGACAGCCACATGCAGAAGAATGGAACTGGACCAATTCCTTACACATACATAAAAATAGACTCAAAATGGATGAAAGACCTAACTGTGAGAGAGTAACCCATAAAAATCCTAGAGGAGAACACAGGCAGCAACCTTGTTGGATTCAGTTGCAGCAAATTCTTGCTAGACATGTCTCCAAAGGAAAGGGCAACAAAACAAAATGTGAACTCTTGAAACTTCAGCAAGATAAAACGCTTTCGCACAACAAGAGAAACAGTCAGCAAAGGCATCCCACAGAATGGGAGAAGATATTTGTAAATGGCATAACAAATAAATGGCTAGTATTCAAAATCTATAAAGAACTTAGAAAACTCAACACCCAAAGAATGAATAATCCAATTAAGAAATGGACAAAAGACATGAGCAGACATTTCTGCAAAGATATACAAATGGCCAACAGACACATGAAAAAGTACTCCACAGCACTTGGCATGGTGGTTCCTCAAAAAGTTGAAATTAGAGCTATCTTACAACCCAGCAATTGCACTACTGTGTATTTACCCCAAAGATACAAAGGTAGTGATCTGAAGGGGAACTGCACCCTAGTGTTTATAGAAGCAATGCCCACAATAGCCAAACCATGGAAAGAGGCCAGATGTCCACTGACACATGAATGGATAAAGAAGACGTGATATATACATAACTCAGCCACCAGAAAAAAAAAGAAAGAAAGAAATCTTACCGTTTGCAATAACATTAATAGAACTAGAGGGTATTATGTTAGGCCAAATAAGTCAATGAGAGAAAGACAATTATCATATGATCCATTGATATGTGTAATTTACAAAACAGAGGATCATAGGGGAAGAGAGTAAAAAAGAAAAGATAAAATCAGACAGGGAGACAAACCATAAGAGACTCAGTCATAGGAAACAAACCAAGGGTTGCTGGAGGGGAGACGGGTGGAGGGATGAGGTAACTGGGTAACGGATATTAAAGAGGGCATGTGAGGGGGGGACAAGATGGCGGGGTACTAGGAAGAGGCGTCTTTTCAGCTGGTACCCCAAAGTGAGCTGATTACCTACCAATGAACTCCGATCACCCATGAAATCAGCCTGAGATCAGAATTATACACGTCTGGATCTCTACAGGGGCAGAAGACGCCAGTGAGCAGGTAAAGCAGAATGGGAATGGCGAACTGATATCGGAAGATAAACAAAAGGGGGAGGGAGCCACCAGAGGCGACCGGTGGGAAAGTAATACCCCAATATGAGCGAGAGTGCCCTGCATCTGGGGACCAGCATTAACTTGGAGACTGGTTGAAAGCACTCCAAAAGAGCAAAGGATTGCGGGGGGAAATGGTGGGAATCGGAGCGGCTAGGGACAGGGGCTTAAGTCCCCGGTCCCAGACGGCCTCCCCGGTGCGGAAGCAGAGAGAGTGCGGCGGGGGCGCGCGTGGGTTCCGGCTCCTGTGAGGGGATGGGAGCCGCGCCGGTCTGCAGAACGCGCACTAGCCCTACCACAAAGCTTAAGGGCGCGCGCACTTCCCTCGAGCTCTCCTGGGTTACTAAGGCCCAGGGGCGCTTCTTGACCTGCGCCATTGTTTCAAAGTCTAAGCCGCGCGCGCGAAACTCTTCCCCGGACAGAGGCGCGCAAAAGCCCAGCCTGCGGCTTACGGGCCAGCGCCCCGTTCTCAGTGCCCCAGATGCGCGCCCGACCCACAGCCGCCTCTGAAAAGAGGTGCGTGCAAGCCGGGCACTCCCAGCCCGGGCCGGCGGCAAAATCTCAGTGTGCGATCGCTGCTTGGAACCTCTCTGGCGGTCAGGAGCTCCCAGACAGCCGCCACTGCCTTGGCTTTGGGGACGAGCAAAAGATCCTGCGCCCCCAGGGTCTGCAACTTGGAACCTGCACTGCCAGCGTCCAAGGGGGAATTTATTCAGCTTCTGCACCCAGACTGAGGCTTCTCTCTGAGACGGAGATCAGGGTGCGGTTTGATTTCTTTTAATACTACAAAAACTATCAAAGGCGGTCAAGGAGAAGGAAAAAAAGGGAACAAGCAAAAAAAACCCGCCAGAGAACAAAAGCCTGAAAAAAACCAGTTTCCCCAGAGCCCACCCCCTTGAGGGGGGTGGGGGGACTCAACTCAGGAAACATCATTGACTGACAACCCACGTGGCAGGCCCCTCCCCCAGAAAACAAACCAAGGAAAAAAAAAAAAAAGGACTACAAGAGAACCACCACTACTTCATAGGAAAACTTGTATTATTCACTCGTCTCCACTATTCCGGTATATATATATATATATATATATATATATATATATATATTTTTTTTTTTTTTACACATAGGTAATTTTTTTAACCTATTTACCACCACAGCGAGCTGCACAGTACATCAAATTCCATAATACCTTTCTGACCTGAACTTTTTGATACATACACCTATGTTTTTCTTTAGCATTTTTATTTTTTGAATTCCTTTTTTTAAAATTTTAGTTTAGTTTAGTCTAGTATATTCCTTTTTATTTTTATCCTCTAATATTCATATAGGGTTTACTTCAAAGTAATCCCCTTTCCCCAATCAATACTACCCCTATAGGTAAACCAATTTTTAATCCCCTTTGTCTTAGGAAAGTTGAGTCCTTTAACAAAGATATCAAGATACATCCAGGAAGAATCAAAACAACCTTCCTCGCACACACTGAGAATTTATAAGAACTCTCCCATCTTCTTCCACCAGTGTTTCTGTGTTTCTTGAGTTTGTCCTGATAGCATATAAATTTTACACTTGTGGTTCTTTTTGACAAAGTTCTTTCTTTATTTGCATATATATATATATTTTTTTTCTTTTCTTCTTTCTCTTGCCATATAATTGTATCAGTCTTTCTATCTCTTTTTGTTTGTCTACTTCATAAATCTTACCTTGGGGCCCATCTGGGCTGAACCTTCTCTTTCATCTTCCCTTTCTTTCCTGTCTCTCTCTCTCTCTCTCATCTTTATTTCTTCTTCTTTTTCTTCTTTTCCTTTTATTCTTTTTCTTTTCTTTTGTCTCTCATTTGGGTGGGGAATCCTGATTGCTCAGAAGTGTTCCAGGGTGCACCTTGACTGCACCAGAGTTGATACATCCAGCTACATCTGTTCAGTCTTCTCCCACCAAAATGACTAGGAGGAGGAATGCCCAACAGAAGAAAAATACAGAGGATGGACCTTCTGCAACAGAGCTAACGGCTATCAACATAGACAATATGTCGGAAAGAGAATTCAGGCTAACACTTATCCAGGCAATAGCTAGGTTGGAGAAAGCCATGGATGACCAAACAGAATTGATTAGGGCCGAACTGAAAGCGACCAGACAGGATGTTCACAATGTTAGGGCGGAGCTCAAAGCTACCAGGGAGGAGGTCCACAATGCTCTCAATGAGTTCCAATCTAATCTAAACTCTCTCAAAGCTAGGGTAACTGAGACAGAAGATAGAATTAGTGATCTGGAAGACAAACAGATAGAGAGAAAGGATCAGGAGGAAGCCTGGAACAAAAAGCTTAGATCCCACAAAAGCAGAATCAGGGAAATAAATGATGCCATGAAGCGTTCCAATGTCAGAATTATTGGAATTCCTAAGGGGAGGAGAAAGAAAGAAGTCTAGAAGATATCGTGGAACAAGTCCTCCATGAAAACTTTCCGAATCTCGCGAATGAAACCAGCGTTCATGCACTAGAGGCTGAACGGTCTCCACCCAATATTATACATTCCAAAAAAACATCACGACACCTGATAGTCAAATTGAGGAATTATAATTGTAGGTATAATCTCTTGAAAGCCGCCAGGGCAAAGAGGCTCCTTACTTACAGAGGGAAGCCCATCAGAATAATGGCAGACCTGTCCACAGAGACCTGGCAAGCCAGAAGAGGCTGGCAAGATTATTCAAGGCACTAAATGAGAAGAACATGCAGCCAAGAATACTTTATCCAGCAAGACTGACATTCAAAATGGATGGAGAGATAAAGAGTTTCCAAGACCGGCAAGGCTTAAGACTATGCAACCACCAAGCCGATACTGCAGGAAATATTAAGGGGGGTTCTATAAAAGAGGAAAAATCCCAAGAATAGAATTGAACAGAAATATAGAGACAGTCTACAGAAAGAAAGACTTCAAAGGTAACTCGATGTCAATAAAAACGTATCTATCAATAATCACTCTCAATGTGAATGGCCTAAATGCACCCATAAAATGGCACAGGGTTGCAGATTGGATAAAATGACAGGACCCATCCATATGCTGTCTATAAGAGACCCATTTTGAACCTAAAGATACACACAGACTGAAAGTGAAGGGGTGGAGAAGCATCTTTCATGCCAATGGGACTCAAAAGAAGGCTGGGGTAGCGATTCTCATATCAGATAAATTAGACTTCAAACTAAAGACTGTACTCAGAGATACAGAAGGACACTACATAATCCTTAAAGGGACTATCCACCAAGATGATCTAACAATTGTAAATATCTATGCTCCCAATATGGGAGCAGCCAATTACTTAAGAAAACTGTTAATCAAGATAAAGAGTCATATTGATATGAATACACTAATCGTAGGAGATCTTAACACGCCTCTTTCAGAATTAGACAGATCATCGAAGCAGAAAATCAATAAAGAAACAAGAGCATTGAATGACACATTGGACCAGATGGACCTCATAGATATATACAGAACATTCCACCCTAAAACAACAGAATACTCATTCTTCTCAAGTGCACACGGAACCTTCTCCAGAATAGACCACATACTGGGTCACAAATAAGGACTCAACTGATACCAAAAGACTGAGATTATTCCCTGCATATTCTCAGATCACAATGCTTTGAAACTGGAGCTCAATCACAAGGAAAAGTTCCGAAGGAACTCAAACACCTGGAAGCTAAAGACCACCTTGCTTAAGAATGCTTGGATCAACCAGGAGATCAAAGAAGAACTGAAACAATTCATGGAAACCGATGAGAATGAAGACACTTCGGTCCAAAACCTATGGGATACAGCAAAGGCGGTCCTAAGGGGAAAATATATAGCCATCCAAGCCTTGCTCAAAAAAATTGAAAAATCCAGAACACACCAGCTGTCTCTACACCTTAAAGAACTGGAGGATCAACAACAAATCAAACCAACTCCACACATAAGAAGGGAAATCATCAAGATTAGAGCTGAGATCAATGAGGGAGAAACCAGAGATACAGTAGAACGTATCAATGAAACTAGAAGCTGGTTTTTTGAAAGAATCAATAAGATCGATAAGCCACTGGCTACACTAATCCGAAAGAAAAGAGAGAAATCCCAAATTCATAAAATTATGAGTGAAAAGGGAGAGATCACAACTAACGCCAAGGAAGTAGAAACAATCATCAGAAGTTATTACAAAGAGTTATATACCAATAAGCTTAGCAACCTAGATGAAATGGATGCATTCCTGGAAAAATATAAACTACCAAAATTGAACCAGGAAGAAATCGACAACCTGAATAGACCGATATCTAATAACGAGATTGAATCAGTGATCAAAAACCTCCCAAAAAACAAGAGCCCAGGACCTGACGGATTCCCTGGGGAATTCTACCAAACCTTCAAAGAAGAAATAACACCTATTCTCCTGAAGCTGTTTCAAAAAAATTGAAGCAGAAGGAAAACTTCCAGACTCTTTCTATGAAGCCAGCATTACCCTGATCCCCAAACCAGGCAAGGACCCTACCAAAAAGGAGAATTTCAGACCAATATCACTGATGAATATGGATGCTAAGATTCTCAACAAGATCCTAGCCAACAGGATCCAACAGCACATTAAAAAGATTATCCACCATGATCAGGTGGGATTCATCCCTGGGCTACAAGGATGGTTCAACATTCGCAAATCAATCAATGTGATACAACAAATTAATATGAGAAGAGAGAAGAACCACATGGTCCTCTCAATTGATGCAGAAAAAGCATTTGACAAAATCCAACATCCGTTCCTGATTAAAACGCTTCAAAGTATAGGGATAGAGGGAACATTCCTGAACCTCATCAAATCTATCTATGAAAGACCCACAGCAAATATCATCCTCAATGGGAAAAAGCTTGTAGCCTTCCCACTGAGATCAGGAACAAGACAAGGATGCCCACTTTCACCACTCTTTTTCAACATAGTATTAGAAGTCCTAGCAACAGCAATCAGACAACAGAGAGAAATAAAAGGTATCCAAATTGGTAATGAAGAAGTCAAACTCTCTCTCTTCGCAGATGACATGATTCTTTATATGGAAAACCCAACTCCACCCCCAAACTACTAGAACTCATACAGCAATTCAGCAACGTGGCAGGATACAAAGTCAATGTGCAGAAATCAGTGGCTTTCTTATACACTAACAATGAAAATACAGAAAGGGAAATTAGAGAATCGATTCCATTTACTATAGCACCAAGAACCATAAGATACCTGGGAATAAACCTAACTAAAGAGGTAAAGGATCTGTACTTGAGGAACTATAGAACACTCATGAAAGAAATTGAAGAATACCCAAAAAGATGGAAGACCATTCCATGCTCTTGGATCGGAAGAATAAACATTGTTAAAATGTCTATACTGCCTAGAGCAATCTATACTTTTAATGCCATTCCGATCAAAATTCCACCGGCATTCTTCAAAGAGCTGGAGCAAATAATCCTAAAATTTGTATGGAATCAGAAGAGACCCCAAATCGCTAAGGAAATGTTGAAAAACAAAAATAAAGCTGGCGGCATCACCTTACCTGATTTCAAGCTTTATTACAAAGCTGTGATCACCAAGACAGCATGGTACTGGCATAAAAACAGACACATAGACCAGTGGAACAGAGTAGAGAGCCCTGATATGGACCCTCAACTCTATGGTCAATTAATCTTTGACAAAACAGGAAAAAATATACAGTGGAAAAAAGACAGTCTCTTCAATAAATGGTGCTGGGAAAACTGGACAGCTATATGTAGAAGAATGAAACTCAACCATTCTCTTACACCGTTACACAAAGATCAACTCAAAATGGATAAAAGACCTCAACGTGACACAGGAATCCATCAGAATCTTAGAGGAGAACATAGGCAGTAATCTCTTTGATATCAGACACAGCAACTTCTTTCAAGATACGTCTCCAAAGGCAAAGGAAACAAAAGCGAAAATAAACTTCTGGGACTTCATCAAAATCAAAAGCTTCTGCACAGCAAAGGAAACAGTCAAAAAAACAAAGAGGCAACCCACGGAATGGGAGAAGATATTTGCAAATGACAGTACAGACAAAAGGTTGATATCCAGGATCTATAATGAACTCCTCAAACTCAAACCACACGAAACAACAAACACATCAAAAAATGGGCAGAAGATATGAACAGACACTTCTCCAATCAAGACATACAAATGGCTATCAGACACATGAAAAAATGCTCATCATTAGCCCTCAGGGAGATTCAAATTAAAACCACATTAAGATATCACCTTACACCAGTTAAAATGGCCAAAATTAACAAAACAGGAAACAACATGTGTTGGAGAGGATGTGGAGAAAGGGGAACCCTCTTCCACTGTTGGTGGGAATGCAAGTTGGTGCAGCCTCTTTGGAGAACAGTGTGGAGATTCCTCAAGAAATTAAAAATAGAGCTTCCCTATGACCCTGCAATTGCACTCCTGGGTATTTACCCCAAAGACACAAATGTCGTGAAAAGAAGGGCCATCTGTACCCCAATGTTTATAGCAGCAATGGCCACAGCCGCCAAACTATGGAAAGAACCAAGATGCCCTTCAACAGATGAATGGATAAGGAAGATGTGGTCCATATACACTATGGAGTATTATGCCTCCATCAGAAAGGATGAATCCCCAACTTTTGTAGCAACATGGACGGGACTGGAAGAGATTATGCTGAGTGAAATCAGTCAAGCAGAGACAGTCAATTATCGTATGGTTTCACTTATTTGTGGAGCATAACAAATAGCATGGAGGACAAGGGGTGTTAGAGAGGAGTAGGGAATTTGGGTAAATTGGAAGGGGAGGTGAACCATGAGAGACTATGAACTCTGAAAAACAGTCTGAGGGGTTTGAAGTGGCGGGGGGGTGGGAGGTTGGGGTACCAGGTGGTGGGTATTATAGAGGGCAGGGCTTGCATGGAGCACTGGGTGTGGTGAAAAAATAATGAATACTGTTTTTCTGAAAATAAATAAATTGGATAAAAAATAAAAAAAATAAAGAGGGCATGTGATATAATGAGCACTGGGTATTATATGAGACTGATGAATCATAGCCCTGTACCTCTGAAAGCAATAATAATAATACATTAATTTAAAAAAAAAAGGAGGGGCACCTGGGTGGCTCAGTCATTAAGTGTCTGCCTTTGCCTCAGGTCATGATCCCAGGGTCCTGGAATCAAGCCCCGCGTCAGGCTCCCTGATCAGCAGGAAAACTGCTGTTCCCTCTCCCACTGCCCCTGCTTGTGTTCCCTCTTTGGCTGTCTCTCTCTGTAAAATAAATAAAATCTTAAAAAAAAAAAAAAAAAGGAATGATTCTGGGTAGCTGATCAAACTGTTGGGGAGCTCATGTAGGACCCCACTCAATGTTTTCAGCTACCATCAATGGTGGTATGATTTGCTTGACTGTGGTCAGACCCTATTAGGCAGGAACAGGGACCAAACAAGGGTGATTATTACTAAGAATGACCTCATTCTTAGTAATAATGACCTCATTTTGGAGCCCAGTCCAGGATACTAGAGGAATCTCAGTTTACTACTTATCTGTTGCACCATAAAGGGGGGCTATCTTGTACCTCCAGCATGCTTACAACCTAGCACTATCTTGAAATAATAGGTTTGTAAATGTTTTTGGAAAGATATCCATGTGAAGTACAAAAGGCCTTAGATTGGGAATAAGCAATTTTAATCCTAGGATCACCAAGTACATCTTTGTGACTCTGGCCAAGCCATACAACTTTTTTGTCAGCTTCCTTAATCTGTTGTTCCTGTTAGAGTTGTGAGAAGGATCAAATGAAATGAAATGGAAATGGAAATGAGAATGGCAAAATATTCTGTAAAATGTAAAATGCTTTACAAACGGAAAAGGTTAGTAAAATTGTTAATGCTGCTAATATTCAAACTTGTACATATATGTTATGTATTTTGTAATTCTAAAAACCAGAAAGTTAATTAAAATTACAAGTAAAATAGAAAAGTTTTTGTTTTTTTTGTTTTGTTTTGTTTTTTAAATTTTTTATTTTTTATAAACATATTTTTTTTCAATTTATTTATTTTCAGAAAAACATTATTCATTATTTTTTCACCACACCCAGTGCTCCATGCAAGCCGTGCCCTCTATAATACCCACCACCTGGTACCCCAACCTCCCACCCCCCCGCCACTTCAAACCCCTCAGATTGTTTTTCAGAGTCCATAGTCTCTCATGGTTTTATCCCCAGGTGTACAGGTCTGTGAATCGCCAGGTTTAAACACTTCACAAGTTTTTGTTTTTTAAAGAACATACGTCAGGGGTACCAGGGTGGGTTAAGCCTCTGCCTTCAGCTCAGGTCATGATCTCAGGGTCTTGGGATCGAGTCCCACATTGGGCTCTCTGCTCAGTGGGGGCCTGCTTCTCCTTCACTCTGCCTGCCTGTCTACTTGTGATCTTTCTCTGTCAAATAAATAAATAAATAAATCTTTTTTTAAAAAAAGAATATATGTCATTATTTTTCTTAGCTATAAAGAGCACTTCATTATTTTTTATTTTAATATAGGTATATTGGTGATGAATTCACTTAGTGATTTTCCAGAAATTTGTTTCATCTTTAATAATATTATTATTGATTATACATAATTTATTGATGTGTAACACATTTACAATAAAGGTACACAATATAAAAGATTATTGAGATGATTTCTTTTTAGATACAAAGGTTTTTGTTTTAGTGTAGGCCTAATAGTTTATTTTTGCTTTATTTTCTCTTGCCTGAGGAGATATATGCATAAGTATGTTAGTAAAGCTGATGTCCAAGAGATTACTGCCTGTATTTTCTTATAGAAATTTTACGGTTTCAGGTCTCACTCAATCCATTTTTAATTTCTTTTTGTGTATGGTTAAAGAAAGTGGTCCCATTTCATTCTTTTGCATGCAGCTGTCCAGTTACCAGGACCATTTATTGAAAAGACTCTCTTTTCCCTATTGTGTACTCTTGCCTATTTTGCCAAAGTTTAATTGACCATACAGGCATGGGTTTATTTCTAAGCTTTTTATCCTGTTCCTGTCTATTTTGTGCCAGTACCATATTGTTTTGGTTACTATGGCTTTGTAGTATATCTTAAAATCTAAGATTGCAATGCCTCCCAAGGTTTGTTCTTCTTCTAGGTTGGAGGTCTTTTGTGGTTCTATACAAATTTTGGGTTATTTTTTCTAGTTCTGTGAAAAGTGATAATGGTATTTTGATAGGGATTATACTGAATCTGTAGCCTGCTTTGGGAAGTATGGACATTTTAACGATGTTAATTTTTCCAATTCATAAGTATGGTACATCAATTTCTTTCAATGATGTCTAGTAGATTTCACACATAGGCTTTTTTACCTGCTTAATTTACTCCTCAGTATTTTATTCTTTTTTGGTGCAATTGTAAATGGGAATATTTCCTTAATTTCTCTTTCTGCTGCTTCATTATTAGATTACAGAAATGAAACAATCTTCTGTAAATTAATTTTGTAACCTACAACTTTACAGAATTCATTTTTAGTTTTCATAGCTTTTTGGTGGAGTCTATTGGGATTATATATATTATGTCCTTTGCAAATAGTACCAGTTTTACTTCCTCCTTATCAATTTTGATGTTATTCATTTATTTTTCTTGTTTGACTGCTGTGGTTAGGACTTCCAGTATTACACTGAATAAAAGTGGTGAGAGTGGAAATCCCTGTCTTATTCTTTATCTTAGTGGAAAAGTTTTCAGTTTTTCACCACTGAGTACAATGTTAGCCGTGGATTTTTCATATATGGACTTTATCATGTTGAGATATGCTTCCTCTAAACATATTTTGTTAAAAGTTTTTATCAGTGCTTTTCCCGCTTCTGTTGAGATGACTGTATAGTTTTTATCTTTCCTATTGTTAAAATGATATATTACACTGATTTGAAAAAACTGAACCACTCTTGCATCGTTGAAATCAATCCCACTTTATCATGGTGAATGGTCCTTTTAATGCACTATGGCATTCAGTTTGCTAATATTTTTTGAGGGTTTTTACATCTATGTTTATGAGATATTTGCCTGTAGTGTCTTTGTCTAGTCTTCATATCAGGGTAATGCTGGCCTCCTATAATAAATGGAAGTTTTCCTTACTCTTCCTTTTTTGGGGAATATTTTGAGAATAAGTATTAACTCTTCTTGAAATATTTGATAGAATTCATCTGTGAACACTGGACTTTTGCTTAGTGGGAGGCTTTGATTACCAATTCAATTTTACTACTAGAAATCAGTCTGTTCAAATTTTCTCTCTTCCTGATTTAGTTTTGGGAGATTATATGTTTCTAGGAACTTATCCATTTCTTCTGGGTTGTCCAATTTTTTGGCATACAATTTTTCATAATATTTTCATTATTCTTTGTATTTCTGTGGTGTTGGTTGTTATTTCTCCTCCATTTCTATTTTTACTTGAGTCCATTCTCTTTTTTTTTCTTGATGAGCATGGATAAATTTGTCTATCTCTTCAAGGATCCAGCTTGGGGGAGTGTCTCTATTTATTTCCACTACAGAATTTTTATTTTTTTTTCTTCTAGTAGTTTTGGGCTTTGTTTTTCTAGTTCCTTAGGTAAATGGCTATGTTGTTTATCTTGGTGTTCAAAAACAAAATATGTAAGGAACTTATACAACTCAACATGCACCCCTCCCTCTGAAAATACACTGGATTTTTAAATGGGCAGAAGACTTGAATAGACATTCTTCAAATAAATCATCTAGTGGCAAATACATGAAAGGATGTTCAACATCTGTAATCATCAGGGAAATGCACATGAAAACCACAATGAGATATATCATCTCACACTAGTCAGAATAGCTAGTAACAGAGAGACAAGAAATAACAAGTGTTGGTGAGGATGTGGAGAAAAGGAACCCCTTGTGCTCTGCTGGTGAGAATGTAAATTGAGGTAATCACTGCAGAAGACAGGAGGCTCTTCAAAAAATTAAAAAAAGAAATATCATACTATCCAGTAATTGCACTACTGGGTACTTACCCAAAGAAAATGAAAACACTAGTACAAAAAGATTTATGTACCCCTATATTTACTGCAGCATCATTTACAATAGTGAAGGTATAGAAACAACCTTAGTATCTACTGATTGGTGATGGGATAAAGATTTGGTGTGTACACCACATATACACACACCCCAAAGGAATATTACTCAGCAAGAAAAAAAGAATAAGATCTTGTCATTTACAACAACCAGGATAAAGCTAGAGGGTATTAGGCTAAATCAATTAAGTCTGACAGATGGCATATTATATTCCTATATATATATTCTTCTATATCCACTTATCAGTTGATAGACAGTTGGGCTGTTTCCATAATCTGGCTATTGTTGATAATGTTGTTATAAACATTGGGATGCATGCAGCTGGACAGTATTATGCTAAGTGAAATAAGCCAGTCAGCAAAAGACAAATACCACATGATGTCACTCATATGTAGAATTTAAGAAACAAAACAAACAAGCAGAGGGGGGAAAAAAAGTGGCCAACCAAGAAATAGGCTCTTTTAATTATAGAGGACAAACTGATGATTACCAGAAACGAGATAGGAGGAGAAGTGGGTTAAATAGGTGATGGGGATTAAAGAGTCTACTTGTATTGAGTCCTCGGTATCATATGGAAGTGTTGAATCACTATTGTATACCTAAAACTAATATTACACTGAATGTTAAGTAACTGGAATTTAAATGAAATTTTTAAAAAGATAAAATAATAAGTCTGACAGAGAAAGATACCATAGAATTTCATTTATATGTGGAATTTAAGAAACAAAACACATGAAAAAAAAAGGAAAAAAAAAAGAGACTCCTAAATATAGAGAGCAAACTGATGGTTGCCAGAAGGGGTGAGTGGATGAATGGCTGAAACAAATAAAAAGGATATTAAGAAAAAAAAACTTCTAAGTTATGAAATGAATAAGTCATGGAGATAAAAAGCACAGCATAGGAAAAGGTTAATATTATTGGAATAACAATTCATGGTGGGCAAATAGTGACTACACCTAATGTGGTGATCACTGAATAAGATATAGAATTGTTTCGTTTTGTTTTGTTTTTAGGTATTCTCCATGCTCAAGAGTTGCATGCTGTACCAACTGAGCCAGCTAAAGTGCCCCTAGAATTGTTAAATCAATATGTTTTTCACAAAATATAATGTATTTCAATTACATTTCGATAATTTAAAAAACTGTTAAAATGGTTGTTTTATTCATATGTTTTTATACAATTTAAGAAAAAAACTACCTTAAAATGGATCAAATGATCAAGATGCATATTGACAATGTTATTCATATAAAATATTTTAATTGCCAAATAAATAAATAAAAATTTAAAAAAATATATTTTAATTGCAAAGTACTAAACACTACCTAAATGTACAAGCATGGGAAATTGATTAAATAAATTTTGATAAATGCCATAAATTATGGTAATATTAACTGTGATATACACTGTGGTACAAACTGTTTTTCATGGAAATGTAAAAGGAATGAAGAAGATCTCAGTAAACTGACTTGAAGAGATTTCTAAGAGATAATGTTAAGTGGAAAAGAAATACTTGAAAGATACAATATCTAATATGTTGCCTTTGGGGAAAGAAATAAGGATGCATAAGAAGAAAAATACCTTTACAAAATGGAACACTGGAAAGATAAACCAGAAAACAAAGCAGTTAGTCAAAATCTTGCTGAGGGTCTCTAGGTAAAACATAATGAACAAGCTATGACACATTGGGTTTTCAAAACTCATGTTTAAGGACAAAAAATGTAGAGCCCTCTGGATTACCTTGCCTAGCATCCAAGGAAGACTTCACAGACTTGGGTAGTCCACCTTCACCGTATTGTCAAATTTAGTTAAAGACTAAAAGTGTTACTTTGTTAAGTGCATCATGACAGACCCTCTCATTCCGAGTGTGCTGACAGTGATTATTTTGCTCCAGGGGGAGGAGGAAGAGGATAAGGAATAAAATAGTGCATAAAAACCCAAGACTTTCTCCTTCAGCTAACTAATATTTGGTCTCTAAGTGGCATAATCCACTCAAGATGAGTATTCTGGCACTGAAAATCTTGTTTGGTGAACCCTAATGGAAACTATGGATTTTGGATGATTGTGATTTTTTTCAATGTACACCAACTATAAAAAATATGCCACTTTTATTGCTGAGAAGTGATGTTGAAAACTTGGGAGGTGAAGGGCACCTGGGTGGTTCAGTCAGTTAAGTGTCTGACTCTTGACTGTGGCTCAGTACATGATCTCAGGGCTGTGGGATTGAGTCCCATGCCATGTTCTACGCTGAGCTGAACATGGACCCTGTTCAGGATTCTCTCCCTCCATCTCCCTCTGACCCTCCTTCCATGCTTATGTGTGTGCTCATACTCCCTCTGAAAAGAAGGAAGAAGGAAGGAAAGAAGAGGAGGAAAAGGAGGAAGGAGAAGAAGGAAAAGGAAAGAAGGAAGGAAGGAAGGAAAAATGAGAGAGAAAATTAGGGAGATTATGCATATGTGAGGGCAGTGGGTATATGGAAAATATCTGTACCTGTGCTTTTAACCTAAAATTTCTATTTAAAAATTATCTTTAAAACAAACAAAAGCTTGTTTGGGCCAAACCTACAGTCATCTTCCTAGTGCAGATGATCCATCCTGATGGTCCCTAGGTTCAACAGTGACAAGTGAGAACAGTGCACATTGAGATTGTTAAACACACTCAGATTTCTAGGTTCTTTCATGCCACACTTGCTAGTATCAAGTTCAATTAAACCTATTCATAGGTCAGATCAATTGGCTCATCACACAATCTGGATCTTAACTGAGAAATTTCTGGACATGAAAAATTGGCTACTGCTATATTGACAAGCAGAGAAAATGACTTAAAAACGGTAATTGGCTATCCACTCCTGAATCATCTGGTTAAGGGCTTTTCTGAGTGTAGTTACTCAACAGTAGGTCTCAAGATGTCGATTACAGACTCTCCACTAATGACCACCTGGCCAAGTGGAAGCCCACAGGAATCCCAGGATAGTAGCATTAGAGTCAGATGGTGATGACACTTAACACTAACACAAGGGCCCTTCTCTCTATATCTCCCAGTGGATTTTGAGAAAAATTGGAGAATCTGCCTAGTTTTACCAACTTCTGCGTTTTCAAAAATAAGCAGTTTAAGGGGTTCAGCCAAATGCCTGTACAAAAAGGGGACCTGAGGAGCAATACTATGGTTAGAGTTAAATAGAGATGGGTTTGCACTCTGGGACCATTTGAAAACTGGTGGTAGTTGACATATATCTTCAGTCTTAGCAAAAAGAATAGGATACAAACAAACTCATTTTAGTACATTAGTTTTTTTTAGTATTATGTGCTAAGTAGTTTTGAAACAAATTTAGAAGTATTACAGGATTAAGCAAATAAGTGTGTTGATGTTATTCAGGATTAAACTTCATACTACAAAAGAAAGGACACATGCATATAAAACAGATGAAGGCAAGAACAGGCTCCAAGGAGATGGACTGGAATGAAACATGTCTACAAAGAACTTATTTCTTTTTTAAAAAAAGATTTTACTTACTTGAAAGAGAGATGAGTGAAAGAGAGACCATGAGCAGGGTGGGGGAGAGAAGCAGACTCCCCTGCTGAGCAGGAAGACTGATTCTCGATCCCAGGATTCTGCAATTGACCTGAGCCAAAGGCAGTTGCATAACCACTGACCCACTCAGGCACTCAAGAACTTATTTCTAAATATGTGTGTGTATGTGTGTATGCCTCACTATATGTGTGTGTGTGGATAGATGATGATGATAGACAAATGTTATATTTTTTATATATATGTATATATATACATGTACACGCACATGCGCGCGCGCGCACACACACACACACACACGCCTCATAAAAGAAAGTTGCCTTCTCCACACCTGATAGCCAGGGCAATCTCCGGAAGGAGTTGTTGTCAAGGATTCATGTCCCTCTGGGCTGTCCATATTCTTACACATTCTGCATACCTACCCTAGGCACCTGCATTCAGAAGGCTCTTTATGAGAGGTGAATGGCCTTAGCTGAGACATTATTCAAGTACCTCTGCCAAAACCAACTTATTAGGTAACTTGAAGATGTATTTATCCATCCTAACTTAGTATTTTCTTCCTCCTCATCTTTCCGCCCCTTCTTTCCCTGGTCCCAAGTTCCACAGAACAGCTACTTAACAACATTTTCTCAATTGAGAAGATAGATGGGCTCCTCTGCCAAGGAGCCCAAGACAGGTGATATGCCACTGAGGGTGCAAGAGGAATTTCCCTAGGCTCTGCAGTGATAGCCCTATGATTAATATTAGGTTTTATTTCCTATACATGTTCTAATAAATCTTGAGATGAATGAAAAACCCTGTCCACTTTAAGCCCTAATGCTCAGTTTTTAAACATAAACAAAACTATATATCAGGCCAAGCGCTCCATGTCCTTATCAGAGAAAGAAGGCCCTATACCAAAGTCAGAGTTCAAGTGAACATGGAGAAGAATTATATTTGGGATTTTGGATACTGGCACAAAAGTATCTATGATCTACACAATCTATGACATCAGAAAGAGGGGAAAATAATAATCCTTTCTGGTTTAAAGTATGAGGCCAAGACCAGACTCTTATCCAGACTCGCCTATGTATAGAACCAATGAGCCAACACAGACAGACCTCTACTGCCATTGTACCCACTACTGAGTGCACTACTGGTATAAATATATTGTCTATGTTAACTTCTGTTTTCCTTGAAAGGAACTTTTTCAGTTAGGACTTAGTGGGATATGTAGAAGGATATGTGTACCAACTCATCTATCAGCCTCTAGTGCTTCTGCCTCTCAAATATAACTTCCTGAGGGGGGAAAAAATACCTGCTATCATTTTGTGCTTCAGGAAGACAAAATTCCCCCAAATGACCCACGTACAAGGTTTTGGGTTTCAGGAATTAATTACAGGTAGTTTAAAGCTGTTCAGCCTTGACGCCAGTAGTACCCAACATGACTGTCACAGAGGCTGTCTTCCAAGATGAGGGAATTTGGTATGCAGCAACTGACATCACAAATGCCCTTTTCAATACTGCTTTCCGTTCACCCTTATGTGGACTGGGCTGCAATACACCATTACTGATCTTCCAGAGGAGTCCTTAAATTCCCTCTCTGACATAAAGGTCCTCAGGTCCATAACCTGAAAAAAAGTGCCATTACCAGAGAGAGGGACAACTAACCTTCCTCTCTACTAATGACATCATCCAAATGGAGCCAGAAAAAGGCACCAGCAAATAAGGATTGTACACCACATTAATCTGGACATAACACAAGGACCAGAAACCTACGTGAAATTCCAGGGCATCATATGGGAAGGGCCACAATGTGTTTCTTGAGAGTAGCAATTTCCAAGCCTTTGGCTTTCTCTGGCCCAATAAATGCAAGGAGTCTCAACAATCAGTGGTATTATTTGTCTACTGGTGATCCACACTCCTCAGAGGTATCTTGATGGCACTCAAATATCGGGTTATCATAAAGATCTCTACATTTGAGTGACACCTCATAGATGGATGCCTTGGAGATCCTCTGAGAGATCTATTAGCTACCCTTCCCTTTCGTCACTATTATACACATTTTCCATCTGAGTTATAAGCCTTAGCATATCTCTGTGTGCCAGTTTTAGGCTATGCTGAAAGACAATGCCACTAGTCAAGGGCAACCACTTCATTTATGGACCCATAATTTCCTGGAGTGACCTCGTAAGTATAAACCCTTTGAGAGTCAGTTGATGGCCTGTTACTGAGTCATGGCGGAGTATATGATCCATGGCCATAAAATCATCTTTGTACCAAAACGCCATCTAAGACGTATCAATACTTTTGTTTCTGTTCACTAATTATCTTAGGGTATTAATACTTTAGGAAAAAGTATAAAGTGTAAAAATTCTGTAATGTGTGCTCAAATACATATTCATGAACCAAACAAAAAGGACCATCAGGTGAGTTTAATTTAAGATATTTCAGGGGCGCCTGTGTGGCTCAGTGCATTAAAGCCTCTGCCTTCAACTCAGGTAGGTCATGATCCCAGCGTCCTTCGATCAAGTCCTGCATTGGGCTTTCTGCTCAGCGGGGAGCCTGCTTCCCCCTCTCTCTCTACCTGACTCTCTGTCTACTTGTGATCTCTGTCTGTCAAATAAATGAAATCTTTTTAAGAATAAATAAATAAATAAATGAAATATTTTAATATTAGCTAGAGTTGTTATACTTACCAGAGAGTCCTTCCCCTCTGAGAGTGCTTTGTTTCTTTACTTGCTGTTGGGTTTTTGACATTGAATCCTGATTCTTATGCATGAGCTTTTCATCTGGTACTTTATCATGAGCTACATTGGGAGATACATTTAGTCCACTAAATGGAAAAACATGTTTATTGTGAAATCTCTAGATTATAAATTAATAATAATTGTGCAGGATTTTTTCTCATTTTTGTAAAGTTTTAAGGAAACTGTGACAATGATATATCCACATGAACTTGTGAGATCAGTTTTAATAGATGTATGTGGAAGCTGTCTCATTGTCTCTTAAATAATCCTAGGTATCAAATGTGTTTTATATTAGTCTCTAGCTTTTTGGTTACTCACATTTTATTTGGGCAATTACATAGTCACAGACCAAAAAAATGAAAATTCATATTACAAGTTTTCTTATTACAGTGTTATTTGTAATTGCAAAATATTTAAAACCATCTAAATACACAAATATAGAAAACTGGTTGGATAAACTAATGCATATATTATAAACTATCATACAGTATAAATTGTGGTACATAACGTAGTACAATATGTAGTAGATATGAAAACAGTGAGAAAGCTACTGCTATAAAGAAATGAAAATGTCTCTACAAAATGATTTGGAAGGATTCTAGGGATAATTTTTTTAAAAATGAAACAGAGAATACCTAACATGCCACTTTTTTAAAAGAAAGAAAGTAACATAGAAATGAAGGGGTGGAAAAGGACAGGTTTTTTTAAATAAAATATAAAAGGACAAACCAGAAAACAATATAGTTGGATACCTATAAGAAAAGGGTGAAGACTGAGGAATGCAAGGGAAGGAATGATACTTTATCTCTTTTTGCATATTTACTACTTTTGGAAGAAAGTTCACTTTTAAGTATTCCAAAAATAAATTTAAAAAAATGAGAACGAAGACTAAAACTGAAAACAAACTTAATGAACCTAATGATGGAAAAAAATAAGCACAAACCCAAATAATCAATCAACAGTATTTGATTGTACCTCAGTCTTAGGCAAGAGAGTGGAATGCAAAAAAGATTCACAAAAATTTTTAGTAGTTTTTCCTTTTCTACTGCTATCAGGTAAGCAACTGTGAAACAAAGTCCCACTTGCAGAGGGAATACTAGCTTTTAATCAAATTGATGACAATCTTCTGGTGGGCCCAAACAAGGTTATCCAACTAGGGCTGTATATCAACCTGATCATATGGGGCAACATGGTTAGACCATTAATATAAAGAAGGTAAAAGGACCTAGTGTCCAGGTAAAATTCCAGGGCAAGATGAGCAAAAGACAAGACATCTTATTCCACAGGAGATGTTTGTGAATCTATTGACCCTCTCTTCCCAAGATTAGAGAGTCTGAATAGTGGTGGGACTCTTTGACTACTGACTTCCTACCCAAAGAGATTTCAGGCACATAACTCTGGAGTTAGCATAAGTTACCATGTCTTCACCATTAGAACCTATTGCAAAAAGACACAGGTCTAAGGCACCCATTGGTTTTTTGGACCGGTAATTTCCCAGGGCTGACTGAAAGGTACACACTCTTTGTGAGACCATTACTGACCTACTATTGCCCTTGGTGAATGCTGAGCACATGAACCATGGGTATGAAATAGTCTTATGATCAGAAATTATAAGCAAAATGTATCAATAATTTTTCTTTTGTTATCTTAGGGTATTCACCCTTTAAATTAACATGTAAAATTTCTACAGAATATATCCTAGGTATATGGTTGTGAGCCAAAGGAAAAAAAAACTCTAAAATAATATGTAGAGTTTTTTAAAATACTTACTAGTGAATCTTCCCTTTCTAGAAGTTTTTTGTTTCTCTACTTGCATTTTGGTTTTTGACACTGAATCTTCATGCTCAATCATAAGTTCTTCATCTGGTACTACATAAAGAAATACATTTAGCCCATTAAATAGAAAAAAAAAAAGACCCGTTGTGAAATACCTAAACTTCAAATTTATACAAGTGTACAGCAGAATTTTCTCTCTTTTTGATAAAACTAAAAATACAATGCTAGATATGAAAACAGTGAGGAAAGTTTTAATGAGCATTTTCATATGAATATTATTTCATAAATATTTATATAAATTAAATTTACTTAAATTAGTTCCAGTTTTTTGGGGTGTTTATACTTAGGCTAATACATAAATGTAGATGAAGGTGCTCAAGGTTACTTATGGCAGCATTTGTAATTGCATAATATTCAAAACTACCTAAACGTTCAAGCATAGATTACTGTTTAAGTAACTGAAGATCTGTACTGTAAACTGTGGTATCACATAAACAATGGTATATTGACACAAACAGCTGTACAAAACTGTCAAATGAATGGAAACATTCTCCAGAAAGTGACATACAAAAATTTCCATGAGAGAATATTAAGTGAAAAAGAAAAGTTAAAAAGCAGATGTTAGTTTAAAAGCAGATCTAATATATTACCTTTGAGGTGACAAAGAAGGGGAATTAAGGGAGAAAATAGAGAAAAATATAGAGACACTTACTTTTACAAAATGAAACACAGCCCTGATAAACCAGAAAACAATTTACTTAAAACAGAAAGGATAAACTGAGGAACGCAGGAGTGAGGCTTCAGGAAAAAACGCTCTCTCTCTCTTAAATATTTTTATTTTGGAAGTAGGCTAATATTTCTACATATTCCAAAAACAAATTATACTAAATAAAAATAATAGTTTACAAAAAATGAAGCAACTTAAGAAAAGAAGCACTGTATGGTAACTAACATAACATTTTTAAAAAAAGAAATGAACCAACTCAAGGAATAAAAAGGGACTAATTTAGTTACTCATGATACAGTAATATAGTCTCAGTTTTGGGTAAGAGAAAACCATAAAATCTTTTGTTTGTTTTTCTGACAGTATCAACTAATGAATTCTAAAATAATTTCAGGGTCTTATAGAATTGAGCAAATGAGTAAATATAAATATATGGACGATACAAACACATACATATACACACATATACAGACATATACACATATGAATGCATACATATACATACATGTGTATACATATTCATGGACACATATAACTACATACACATAAATGTATCTGTATGTGTATACACACCCATACACACCCCAGTACAAATGGGAACCATTAGTTTTCAGATCTTGGCCTCTAATAACATTTCCCATTTGAAAAAAACTAAGGCCTCTAGGACAAATGACTGATTCCAACTATGAGGCAAGAAATGTTCAAGACTGGCACAGAACATCTTGTCATAAGTAGGGAGTTTCTCAATGTCTAGGTCATATCTTAAGTTTATAATAATTATCTTGATTAAATTCCTACTAGTCAATGCTAGAGCAATTATATTGCTTCATTACTGATATATGGAAATGCAACCCATTTCTGTATGTTGGTTTTTTTATGCTACAACTTTTCTGAATTGTATATGAGTTCTAGCAGTGTTTGGGTGGCATATTCAAGGTTCTCCACATAGCATGTTATGGCATCTGCAAGTAGTGAAAGTCTGAATACTTCCTTGCTGATTTGAATGACTTTTATTTCATTTTGTTGTCTGATTGCTGAAGCTAAGACTTCCAGTTCTGTGTTAAATAATAATGTTGAGAGGGGACATTTCTGTTCTCAGTTTTCCTTATTGAGGATATTAGCTGTGGGTATTTCATATTTGGTCTTTATGATGTTGAGGTATGTTCCATCTATACCTACTTTGTTGAGAGTTTCTATTGAAAATGGATGCTGTACTTGGTCAAATGCTTATTGCATCTACTGGGAAGAACATACGGTTCTTATTCTTTCTTTCACTAATGTGGTATATCACATGGATCCATTTGTAAATATTGAGCCACAAATCCCACTTAATCATGGCAAATAATTCTTTTAATGTACTGTTTGATTTGATTTGCTAGTATCTTGTTGAGAATTTTTGTGTCCATGTTCATCAGAGATATTGGTCTGTAATTCTTTTTATAGGGGTTTTTCTGATATTGAATAAAGGTAATACTGGTCTCATAGAATGAGTTTGGAAATTTTCCTTTCATTTCTGTTTTTTGGAACAGTTTGAGGAGAAGAAGAATAGGTAATAACTCTTCTTTAAATGGCTGGTAGTCTTCCCCTGGGAAGATATCTGGCCCTGGACCCCAGTTTGTTGGGATATTTTTGATTACTGATTCAATTTCCTTGCTGGTTTGGGGTCTGTTCAAATTTTCTATTTCTTCCTGTTTCAGATTTTATTTTTGTTGATCTGTACTACTGTTTATTGTTGTTGTTCTTATATGGTTTATTTCTCCTTTATCTTTATTATTTTCCTTCTTATGCTGGCTTTAGGCTTAATTCCTGTTCTTTTTCTTTTCTTTGTTTGCTGTTCCTTTTCTAATTCCTTTAGGTGTGAGTTTAGGTTGTATACTTGAGACTTTTCATGCTTCTTTAGGTAGGCCTATATTGTTATATACTTACTTACCTCTTATGGCTACCTTTACTGCATCCTAAAGGTTTTGGATTATTGAGTTTTCATTTTCATTTGTTTCCATGTATTTTTAAAAATTTCTTCTTTAATTTCCTGGTTAACCAATTCACTATGTATTTAACCACCATTTATTTGTGGCATTTCCAAATTTTTTCTTGCAGTTGACTTCACATTTCAAAGTGCTGTGGTCTGAATATATTCATGGTATGATCTCAGTCTTTTTATACTTGTTGATGGCTGATTTGTGACAGAGTATGTGATCTATTCTGGAGAATGTTCCATGGGCACTTGAGAAGCATGTGTATTCTGTTGCTTTAGGTTGACATGGTCTGAATATATCTGTGAAATCCATCTGGTCCAGTGTGTCACTGATCTTCAGTTTAGATGATCTGTCCATTGCTGTGAGTGGGGTGTTAAAGTCCCCTACTATTATTGCATTATTATCAATTAGTTTCTTTCATTTTGTTATTAATTAATTTATATATTTGGCAACTCCCAACTTACGAGGATAAATATTTATAATTGTTAGACCTTCTTGTTGGATAGAATCTTTATTATGCTATAGTGTCCTTCTTAGTCCCTTATTACAGTCCTTTGTTTAAAAACTAGTATGTCTGATATAAGGATCACTACTCCCACTTTCTTTTGATGTCCATTAGCATGATAAATGGTTCTCCATCCCCACACTTTCAATCTGGAGGTGTCTTTGAGTCTAAAATGAGTCTCTTATAGATAGCTTATTGATGGGTCTTATGTTTTTCATCTACTTTGATACACTATTTATTTTTATTGGAGCATTTAGTCAATTTACATTCAGAGTAATTATTGAAAAATATTAATTTAGTGCCATTGTATTACCAATAAAGTTACTATTTCTGTAGAGTTTTTCTTTCTGATCTTTGTTACTTTTGGGCTCTCTCTTTGCTCGAAGGATCATCTTTTTTATTCCTTAATTTTATTTTTTCAATGTTCCAAGATTCATTGTTTATTCACCACACCCAGTGCTCCATGCAATATGTGCCCCCCTTAATACCTACCATAAGGCTCACCCATCCCACTATCCCCTCCCTCCCAAAACCCACAGTTTGTCTATCAGAGTCCACAGTCTCTCATGATTCATCTCCCCTTCTGGCTTATCCCAATTCACTTTTCCTTTCTTTCTCCTATTGTCCTCCATGTCATTCCTTATGCTCCACAAATAAGTGAAACCATATGATAATAGATTTTCCCTGCTTGAGTTATTTCACTCAGCATAATCTCCTTCAGTCCCATCCATGTTGATACAAAAGTTGGGTATTCATTCTTTCTGATGGCTGCATAATATTACATTGTATATATGGACCATATCTTCTTTATCCATTCCTCTGTTGAAGGACATCTTGGCTCTTTCAACAGTTTGGCAACTGTGGCCATTGCTGCTATGAACATTGGGGTACAGATAGCCCTTCTTTTACTGCATCTGTATCTTTGGGGTAAATACCCAGTAGTATAATTTCAGGGTCATAGGGTAGCTCTGTTTTTATTTTTTGATGAATCTCCACACTGTGAAAAGATCATCTTTAATATTTCTTGGAGGGTTGCTTTAGTGTTCATGAATTCCTTTCATTTTAGTTTTGTTTGTTTTGTCCTGGAAACTCTTTCTCTCTTATTTGGAATGACAGCCTTCCTGAATAAAGTATTCTTGCTGCATATTTTTCCCATTTAGCACATTGAATATATCATACCAGTCCTTTTTGGCCTGCCAGTTCTCTTTGAACAGGTCTGCTGTCAGCCTTATGTTTCTATCCTTGTAGGAACCACTTTCAGGATTTTTTCTTTATCTCTGAAATTTGCAAACTTCACTATTATATGTTGAAGTGTTGACCTATTTTTATTGACTTTGAGGGGAATTCTCTGTGCCTTCTTGGCCTGAATACCTACCAGATTAGGAATTTTCTCTGCTATAATTTGTTCAATAAACATTCAGTCTCTCTCCCTTCATTTCCTGGGACCCCTAATATGCAGATATTATTTCACTTTATTGTTCATTTTTTTTGTTTAGATTCCATATGAAATCACATGGTATTTGTCTTTCTCTATTTCACTTAGCCTGATACCCTCTAGGTTCATCCCTGTTGTCACAAATGGCAAGATCTCATTTTTGATGGTTGCATAATATTCCTGTGTGTGTGTGTGTGTGTGTGTGTGTGTGTAACATCTTCTTTATTCATTCATCTATTGATGGACACTGGCTGCTTCCAGTTCTTGATTGTTCTAAATTATGCTTCATTAAACAAAGTGGTGGATTGTTATGATGAGCATCAAGTGTTATAAGTGTTGAATCACTAAATTGTACATCTGAAACTAATATTAGACTGTATGTTAACTGGAATTCGGATAAAAATTTTTTAGAAGGGAAAAACAGACAAAAAATCCGTAGGGGTGTATATATGTTCTCAAATTAATGTTTTTTCATTCTTTGGGTAAATATCCAATAGTGGAACTACTGGATTGTATGGTTTTCTTATTTTTAATATTTTGAGGAATCTTCCTACTATTTTCCACCAGTTAACAAACCATATTACTACCAATAGTGTATGAATGTTCCTTTTACTCCACATACTCACCAATACTTGTTATTTCTTGTCATTTTGATTTTAGTCATTCTGACAAGTCTAAGGTAAAATCTCATTGTGGTTTTGATTTGCATTTCCCTGATGATTAGTGATGGTAAGCATATTTTCATGTGTCTGCTGGACATCTGCAGATCTTCTTTAAAAAAATTATCTCTTCAGGTTCTTTTCCCACATTTTAAATTGGATTATTTGTGGTTTTGGTGTTGAATTATGTAATGTTTTATGTATTTTAGGTACTAACCCTGTATCAGATATGGCATTTGTAAATATCTTTTCCCATTCAATAAGTTGTCTTTTCATTTTATCAATGCTTTCTTTCACTGTGCAAAAGTTTTCCATATTGGTGTAGTCCTAATAATTTATTTTTGTTTTTCTATTGCTTGAGGGGAATTATCGAGAAAAATATGGCTAAGGCCAATGTCAAAGAGTTTACTGCTTATGTTTCCTTCTAGGAGTGTTATGGTTTCATTTTGAGTTTACTTTGTTTATGGTTTAAGAGTGTTCCAGTTTTCCCAGAACCATTTATTGAAGAGACTGTTCTTTCCCCAGTGTTTAATCTTGACTTCTTTCTCATAATTTGCCATATATGTGTGGGTTTATTTCTGGGCTCTTTATTCTATTCTGTTGATCAATGTATCTATTTCTGTGCCAGTACCATACTATTTTGATAACTACAGCTTTATAGCATATCTTGAAATATGGATTTTCATACCTCTAGTTTTGTTCTTTCTCAAGATTTCTCTGGTTATTCAGGGTCTTAGGATTATTTGTCCTAGATATGTGAAATGTACTGATAGAAATGGCATTGAATTTGTAGATTGTTTTGGGTTAATATGGACATTTTAATTATATTAATTCTTGAAATCTATAAGAATGGAAAAATTTTCGCATTTCTTTGTGTTGTCTTCAATTCCTTTAATCTATGTTATAGTTTTCAGAAGATTGGTCTTTCTCTTCCTGGATTAAGTTCATTCTGAGGTACTTTATTCTTTTCAGTGCAATTGAAAATGCTGCTGTTTTCTTAATTATTCTTTCTGTTGTTTTATTAGTGTATAGAAACACAATAGATTTCTGAGTATTTATTTTGTATCCTGCAACTTTACATAATTCATTTATTAGGTTTAAGAGTTTTTTAGTGGTGTCTCTAAAATTTTCCATGTGTAGTATCATGTCACCTGCGAATAGTATAGGTTTTCTTCCTTACCAATCTGGAAGCCTTTTATTTACTTTTCTTGTCTGATTGCTGTGGCTAGGACTTCCAGTACTACTGAATAAAAGTGGGGAGAGTGGGTATCCTAGTTCTGTTCCTAATCTTAGAAGGAAAGTTCTACTTTTCACCATTGAGGGTGATGATGATTGTGTTTGTCTAGACAAAGATTTTAAGCTAGCATTCAAAAATATGTTCAAATAACTAAAATAAACTATACCTTAAAGAACTAAAGAAAATTAAAAGGATAATATCTTACCATCAGAGAGTATCAATAGCATGATAGAATTTTTTTAAAAAAGATCAACTATAAATTCTATAGTTGAAAGCACAATAATTGAAATAAAAAGAACCAAAGGTAGGATTAAAAAGGCAAAGAAGAGGGGCACCTGAGTGGTTCAGTTGTTTAGGTGGCTGCCTTCAGTTCAGGCCATGTCCCAGGGTCCAGGGATGGAGTCCTGCATCGGGCTCCTTGCTCATCAGGGAGCCTGCATCTTCCTCTGCCCCTCTCCCTGCTCTTATGCACACTCACTTTCTTTCTCTCTCAAATAAACAAAATCTTTTTTTTAGTATATGTGCTGCCGCAGCGAGCACCAAAGGCAAAGAAGGAATCAGTGAAAATGAGGAGATGTATATTGATATTAGCCAGTCTAAGAAGCAGGAAGAAAAAGAATGAAAACAATGAACAGAGCCTTAGAGATTGATGGAAAACTATCAAGAGTATCAACATAGAAAAATGGGCATTTCACAGAGAAAGACGAAAAAGAAAAAATCATTTTCAAAAGTAATAGTCATTAACTTCTCAAATATTATGAAAATCGATCTTCATATAAAGCAGCTCAACAAACTCAAACTAAATTCAAAGACATCCACATAGATGCATATCATAGATTGTCAAAAACGGTTTTCTGGAAGTTCCAAGATTCTTAATTTAAGATTGTTTTCTTGATATTAAAACTTTATCTTCAGGTAAAAATTTTTTTTCTGATTTCTTATCCATTATCTCATACAGAAAAGAGACCTTTTCATCCATTAAAACATGTGATTTTTTTCATGATGAAGCCTCTTAATTATTAAAATATATCAAGAAACACCCAAGTGTCCTCTAATTTTTATAACATTTTAAGCAAATGATAATTGTTTTAATAAAACAGTGGTAAATTTTCAAAATACAGTGCTTTTATTGAAAGGATATGGAGGTATTCTGTTACTATATATTAAAATTAAGAAGTTGAACATAGACCTTATTTTTTTAAAGCATATTCACTTTTTAAAAAAGCTTTCATATTTTTTAAGCTTGTATTTGAGAATGAGAGAGAGCACAAGTGGGAGGGAGGGGAAAAAGGAGAGGGAGAAGCAGCCTATCCCCCTCCCCAAAGAAAGGAGCACAACACAGGGCTTGATCCCATGACCCTGGGATCATGCCTGAGCAGAAGGTAGACACTTAAAAAACTGAGTCACCAGGGTGCACCAGATGTTTTCAAATTTTAAGACAGTATTTATTTAAAAGTTAGAATGAATAAAAATAATGATTCCAACATAAATAAAAGAAAGCAAAAATGAATTAAGATGGGGAAAATAGAAATTACCCCAAATACTGAAATATGGCAATAATTATAACAATTGTAAATAGATTATGTGTTCTAGAAACAGAGAAAAGCAGTAAAACTGGGTTTATAAGCAAATTATAAACTATTTAAGATATACTACACTAAAGTTTAAGAATATAAGAAAGTATAAATTAAAATAGATGAAAAAAGATATGACTTTCATTGAGTAAACAAATCTACTATAGTTATGTCAATATCAGACAAAATAAAATTTAACTCAAAAAGACCTTACCAAAGAGTAAGATGATCTCTTTAACAAAAGAGAAAGGGAGTTCACCAGAAATACATAATTTTTTAAATTTGCATGCACCCCAAACATAAGTAGTATAAGGAAAAGAGTACAGAAATACAGGAAGAAACAGATAGATCTAAAAGCATAGTAAGAAAATTCAATATGTATCTCTCATTAAATGGTGAAATGAATAAAAAAAATTCTAGAAAATCAAGAAGTAAGAAATTTAAAAATATAATTTTTAAAAGCTTGACAGTGAATATGTGTAAGATAGTATTGGTATATACATTGATGACTCAAATTCTGCTAAATTTAATCAAAACTAATTAAATTAATTTAAATGATTTATTAATTTTAATAATTATATTTGTTACTGAATCTCTCTGGCAGCTCTAAGGGTTAAGCAAAACATTAACTGCTATTTCATCCATCCTCTGGGCTATAAGAAGATAGATTTTTAAATTCACTAAAGAGTCCCCGATCTGTGATGGAAGTACTAGATTTACAATATATATTAATTACTCAACAATATGCTGTCTTATTTCTTAAAGATATGAGCAAATCATATTTTGTGGTAATAAACTATTAAAAGAAATTATTGAAGTATAAACATATGTGACCAGATTATTCACTGTGCAAGCAGAATCAATCTTGTTATTTTTCAGATACTCAGATTTCAATAATTTTAAAATAATCTAATATTTAGTATTAATAGTAATAATTTGTAATATTTTCTAGTTCTCTTTGCCTATACATACTTTAGAGTTACACTGAAATATTGGTTATCAGACATGTCTAAGGAAAAGTATGTAAAATTCTAAAAATACAGAACAAAGTAGAGTAAATGAAACTTATCAGGCAGGAAAACATAAAGCACAAGTAAAATGGAGCAATATAACCTCAAAATACCAAAATTGGATCAAGTGTGATTATGAATGCTAATGAAAAGACAAAGATATCAGAATGAATTTGAAAACACAACTATAAGTTTCATATAAAAGATTTTAAAAAATCATAAAGACACAAGAAAGTTAAAGAAACAAAACAGAAAAGTAAAGTATCATGCATATACCAACCAGAAGATGATAGGAGATATATTAACAGCAGATATAGTAGCTTTTAAGGCAAACATAAAAATTATAAAAATGGGTCCCTTCATTAAAACAAAGGGGTCTTTCCTCCAGAGAAATTATTAATTTTAAATATATATAAATATATTTTATATATTATTATATTTTATATTTATATTTTTTATTTTATTACATTTATATATAAATATCATACATTTATATATATGATATCATAAGTTCCGAAGCAAAATCTAATACAAGAAATAAAGAAATCCATAATCATAGAAATTTAAACCATCTAACTCAGTAATTATGGAACATACAATAAAGACCTAGAAGCATGAACAAAATAAGTGCAGACATATTCATGAACTATACAAAAAAAATGCTTCTGAATTTATTTGAAAATAATTTTACAGGATTTTAAATTAATTACTTACTATCAAAGCTCTCACTTCCAGTAGATTTAAGATTCGTATCTTGAGATAGGCTTCTTAAAATTAAAGCCATGCCCCCAGGCAACTGATTTGCAGTAGATACCATATCCTTTTGCTGAGCTACAAGAAATGCTAAAAAGACAAACATATCTATTATAAAACTTTTGCATATACCAAGTAATCAGCAGTATTTCTTCTCATTTAAAGGAAAGACCGCTTAAAGGAAGTTAAAGGAAGCTAAAGTTAAAGGAAGATAACTGCAAAGCTATGGTGTAAGTAAAATTTATTTATTTATTTTTTGTGTGTGAAATCTGTATTCTTTTTTTTTCCCAATTTATTTATTTTCAGAAAAACAGTATTCATTATTTTTTCACCACACCCAGTGCTCCATGCAAGCTGTGCCCTCTATAATACCCACCACCTGGTACCCCAACCTCCCACCCCCCCGCCACTTCAAACCCCTCAGACTGTTTTTCAGAGTCCATAGTCTCTCATGGTTCCCTCCCCATAGATCATGGAAGTGAAGTAGAAAATTTGTGTAGTTTTCATGAATGTGTGTGGAGACAGTCTTGTTATATAGCAGTCATTGACCATGCAAATATCAAGCAAAATGCATCAAAGCTTTTACATTAGTTGTCTAGTTATCTTAGGGTATTCACATTTATGTCAAAGTGTAAAATATCTGCAAAACATGTGCTCCAACAAAAGAAGCAAAGAAAAAAGAACTTTTGATGTGCTTAACTTAAAATAATTTAAAGATATCTATAATTGTTATACTGACCATTGCGTCTATTCATTCTAGAAGTTCTTTGTTGAAACATCTGCATGAGTGTGCTTGATACTGCTTCATCCTCAAGTCCAATATTTTCATCAGGTACTTTATCCTGAGCTACAAAAAGGAATGTATTTAGTCTACTAAATGGAAAAACAGATCTGTGAGATCAAGAGATTTCAAATTTAAAACTAATGTACAGTAGCATTTTCTCTCATTTTTATAAAGTTGTAAGTAAATTACATAAAGCTAAATCTGAAATAAAAACTGTGAACTTTTAATGAGGTTGTATTTTAAACAGTTTCATTATTTCCAGGACATAATGTTAAGTGAAAAAAAAAATGAGAAAGGGAATATCTAGTATGCTACTTACTGGGTAACAACAGAGAGGAAATTATTTAAAAAATGAATATACTGAAATAAAGAGACACTTTTATGAAATGAAAAACAAGAACAGTATGTTGCTTTCATTACTACTTTGAAAAAGAGACACCATAATTAGTAAACTAAATTCAAAGCAAGTAAAAGGAAGCAAATATTAAAGACCAGAGCAGAAATAAATAAAATAGAGGGGGAAACAAAAGTCAGGTGATCCCTGAAAGGCTTGGTTGGTTTAATAAGCAAAAATCAATCACTCAATGCACTGGAACCATATTATTAGAATAAAAGACAATATGTGATGGGGTTTCTTCCTAGGGCAACTGGGCTTGAAAAAGAAAAAATTAAACCAAGATTAGAAATTAAAGACTATGGACTCTGAAAAACAGTCTGAGGGTTTGAAGTGGCGGGGGGGTGGGAGGTTGGGTACCAGGTGGTGGGTATTATAGAGGGCACGGCTTGCATGGAGCACTGGGTGTGGTGAAAAAATAATGAATAATGTTTTTCTGAAAATAAATAAATTGGAAAAAAAGAAATTAGGAATAAAGAATGATAAAGAAAGAAAGAAAGAAGGCTCTCTTTTTGCATATGTGTACATTTAAAAATCCTAAAGAAAACACACACAACCTATTAGAATAAATGAATTCAGCAAAAGTTTTAAGTTACAAGATCAACACAGAAAATTCGATTGTATTCCAATACACTAGCAATGAACAATCAGAAAATGAAATTAAGAAAACAATTCAAATTACAATAGTATCAGATTCAATAAAATATTCAAGAATTTGACAAAATAAGACTAGTACTCTTTTTCTTTGTTTCTTAAATCCTATATATTAGTAAAGTCATATGGTATATGTCTTTCTCTGATTGACTTATTTCACTTAGCACTTTACTCTCTATCTCCATTCCTGTTGTTGCAAATGGCAAGATTTCATTTTTTTTATGGTTGAATAATATTCCATTGTATATATGTACCACATCTTCTTTACTCATTCATCAATTGAATGTGCAAAGGGAGAAAAGGAGAGAGACAAACCAAAAACAGACTTTTAATTATAGAGAACAGACTGATCTTACCAGAAAGGATAAGGGTGGAGGGATGGGTTAAATAGGTGATGGGGATTAAAGAAATATAGGTTGTGATAAGCACTTGGTAATGTATGGAATTGTTGAATTACTATATTTTATACTTGAAACAAACATAACACTGTATGTTAACTTACTGGAATTAAAATAAAAACACTAATATTTAAAAATAAAAAGGCTTATACACTAAAAATTATAAAACATTCCTGAAAGAAATTAAACAAATTGTAATAAATGGAAAATCATTCCCTGGTTGTGGATTGTTAGACTTACTATTGTTAAAATCACATTACCCTCCAAATGATCTACAGATTCAGTGTAATGCCTATCAAAATCCTGGATGCCTATTCTACAGAAATCGATGAGGTGATACTAAAATTCAAATGGAAATTTAAGGAATCTAGAATATCTAAAACAATCTTAAGAAGAAAAAAGTTGGAGGACTCCCATTTTCTGATTTAAAAACTTACTACAACTTGAAGATAATGTAATATTGATAATAAGCACAGCCATATAGATCAATAAAATATAGAGATCAGAAATGAATTTTACATTTATGATAAAATGATTTTTTTCATTTGATTATGGTTTATACACAATGTTACATTAGTTTCAGGTATACCGTGTAGTAATTCAATTTCTCTCTTATGTTATGCTCACCACAGGTGTAGCTACTATCTCTCACCAATTTATTACAATATCATTGAATATATTCCCTATGCTGTGCCTTTTATTTCCACGACTTATTGATTCTATGCCTAGAAGCTTGTATTTCTTATTCTTTTGCAGTAATTTTGCCCATTCTCCTACCCCTCTCTTGTCTGGTAACCATCAGTTTGTTCTCTGTATTTAGAGTTTGCAACAACATAAAGAGACCTAAAGGGTGTTATGTTAAGTGTAATAAGTCAAACTGAGAAAAACAAATACCGTATAATTTTACTCCTATGTGAATTCTACAAAAAAAAAAAATGAATAAACAAAAAGCCGACCAAATGATTTTCTAAGAGAGCACTAAGAAAAGTCAGTGGGGAGAAAACAGTCTTGTTAACAAATGATCCTGGGAACAATGGATTATCCATATGAAAAAGAATGAAGCTGGATCCCAGTGTCACACTATACACAGCTCAAAGTGATTTGTGGACATAAATATGTAAATTTATAATATTACATTGTAAGAATTTGTAAAATTACAAATTATATTATAAGAATTTGTAAGATTACAAATTTTTAAAACATAGAAGTAAATTGTTATGACCTTAGGTTAGACAATGGTTTCTTGGATATTACAGATAAAGTACAGCTGACAATTGAAAATGCAGATACCCATAACCAGTAAGGAGATTGAAACAGTCATTAAAAATCTCCAAACAAACAAAAGCCCAGGGCCAGATGGCTTCCCGGGGGAATTCTACCAAACATTTAAAGAAGAACTAATTCCTATTCTCCTAAAACTGTTCCAAAAAATAGAAATGGAAGGAAAACTCCCAAACTCATTTTATGAGGCCAGCATCACCTTGATCCCAAAACCAGACAAGGATCCCATCAAAAAAGAGAGCTATCGACCAATATCCTTGATGAACACAGATGCAAAAATTCTCACCAAAATACTAGCCAATAGGATTCAACAGTACATTAAAAGGATTATTCACCACGACCAAGTGGGATTTATCCCAGGGCTGCAAGGTTGGTTCAACATCCACAAATCAGTCAATGCGATACAACACATCAATAAAAGAAAGAACAAGAACCATATGATACTCTCAATAGATGCTGAAAAAGCATTTGACAAAGTACAGCATCCCTTCCTGATCAAAACTCTTCAAAGTGTAGGGATAGAGGGCACATACCTCAATATCATCAAAGCCATCTATGAAAAACCCACCGCAAATATCATTCTCAATTGAGAAAAACTGAAAGCTTTTCCGCTAAGGTCAGGAACACGGCAGGGATGTCCATTATCACCACTGCTATTCAACATAGTACTAGAAGTCCTAGCCTCAGCAATCAGACAACAAAAGGAAATTAAAGGCATCTAAATCGGCAAAGAAGAAGTCAAATTATCACTCTTCGCAGATGATATGATACTCTATGTGGAAAACCCAAAAGACTCCACTCCAAAACTGCTAGAACTTATACAGGAATTCAGTAAAGTGTCAGGATATAAGATCAATGCACAGAAATCAGTTGCATTTCTCTACACCAACAACAAGACAGAAGAAAGAGAAATTAAGGAGTCAATCCCATTTACAATTACACCCCAAACCACAAGATACCTAGGAATAAACCTAACCAAAGAGGCTAAGAATCTATACTCAGAAAACTATAAAGTACTCATGAAAGAAATTGAGGAAGACACAAAAAAATGGAAAAATGTTCCATGCTCCTGGATTGGAAGAATAAATATTGTGAAAATGTCTATGCTGCCTAAAGCAATCTACACATTTAATGCAATTCCTATCAAAGTACCATCCATCTTTTTCAAAGAAATGGAACAAATAATTTTAAAATTTATATGGAACCAGAAAAGACCTCGAATAGCCAAAGGGATATTGAAAAAGAAAGCCAAAGTTGGTGGCATCACAATTCCGGACTTCAAGCTTTACTACAAAGCTGTCATCATCAAGACAGCATGGTACTGGAACAAAAACAGACACATAGACCAATGGAACAGAATAGAGAGCCCAGAAATAGACCCTCAACTCTATGGTCAACAAATCTTCGACAAAGCAGGAAAGAATGTCCAATGGAAAAAAGACAGCCTCTTCAATAAATGGTGTTGGGAAAATTGGACAGCCACGTGCAGAAAAATGAAATTGGACCATTTCCTTATACCACACACAAAAATAGATTCAAAATGGATTAAGGACCTCAATGTGAGAAAGGAATCCATCAAAATCCTTGAGGAGAACACAGGCAGCAACCTCTTCGACCTCACCCGCAGCAACATCTTCCTAGGAACATCGCCAAAGGCAAGGGAAGCAAGGGCAAAAATGAACTTTTGGGATTTCATCAAAATCAAAAGCTTTTGCACAGCAAAGGAAACAGTTAACAAAACCAAAAGACAACTGACAGAATGGGAGAAGATATTTGCAAACGACATATCAGATAAAGGACTAGTGTCCAAAATCTATAAAGAACTTAACAAACTCAACACCCAAAGAACAAATAATCCAATCAAGAAATGGGCAGAGGACATGAACAGACGTTTCTGCAAAGAAGACATCCAGATGGCCAACAGACACATGAAAAAGTGCTCCATATCACTCCACATCAGGGAAATACAAATCAAAACCACAATGAGATATCACCTCACACCAGTCAGAATGGCTAAAATCAACAAGTCAGGAAATGACAGATGCTGGCGAGGATGCGGAGAAAGGGGAACCCTCCTACACTGTTGGTGGGAATGCAAGCTGGTGCAACCACTCTGGAAAACAGCATGGAGGTTCCTCAAAATGTTGAAAATAGAACTGCCCTACGACCCAGCAATTGCACTACTGGGAATTTACCCTAAAGATACAAACGTAGTGATCCAAAGGGGTACGTGCACCCGAATGTTTATAGCAGCAATGTCCACAATAGCCAAACTATGGAAAGAACCTAGATGTCCATCAACAGATGAATGGATCAAGAAGATGTGGTATATATACACAATGGAATACTATGCAGCCATCAAAAGAAACGAAATCTTGCCATTTGCGACAACATGGATGGAACTAGAGCGTATCATGCTTAGCGAAATAAGTCAAGCGGAGAAAGACAAATATCATATGATCTCCCTGATATGAGGAAGTGGTGATGCAACATGGGGGCTTAAGTGGGTAGGAGAAGAATCCATGAAACAAGATGGGATAGGGAGGGAGACAAACCATAAGTGACTCTTAATCTCACGAAACAAACTGTGGGTTGCTGGGGGGAGGGGGGTTTGGAGAAGGGGGGTAGGGTTATGGACATTGGGGAGGGTATGCGCTTTTGGGTAAATTGGAAGGGGAGATGAACCATGAGAGACTATGGACTCTGAAAAACAATCTGAGGGGTTTGAAGTGGTGGGGGGGTGGGAGGTTGGGGTACCAGGTGGTGGGTATTATAGAGGGCACAGCTTGCATGGAGCACTGGGTGTGGTGAAAAAATAATGAATACTGTTTTTCTGAAAATAAATAAATTGGGAAAAAAAAAAGAAAATGCAGATAAATTAGGCTTCATTTAAAGAAAAGAATTTTGTGATTCAAGGACAATGTGATTTAGATGTTCCATCACTCACATATCTGTCTTAGCTGGGACAGTTGATCAGATGATCTATATATGATCTGGCTGCTGGAGACTGAGAATTCCAAAAGAGTCAGGTAGAAGTCCTAGAGAATCACTTGCAACTTATCCTATTCATGGAAATGCTTACAAATCAGCCAATTAAATAGGAGGGTACACAGACCACACCTCTTGATTAGAAGTATCAGAGAATTTGGAATTATATTTTTATAACTGCTATACCATATAAATTATAAAAGTTTACTTGAATGTAAAGTCATTTTGGATCAACACATTATATGTTTCAGATTTAAATACAGACTGTGATAATATTCATTACATGTGCAATGACAGAAGTTACATTCATCTTATTAAAAGTACTCTATGTTTCATATTAATTATATAAGAAGCAGCACAATTTATGAAAAAAAATTTTAAAGATGCGTGTTATGTTTGGTTTTGACTCAGATGTACACCAAAGAGCAGATTGAAAGTTAATGATATAGTGTTGCATTAAAAAGATAATCTGCTTTATGTGTTATTTTGAATTCTTTTAAGTTAACAAAAGAACACCAGGTTATTTTTCAGTATGGATGTTTCATTTGTAAACACTGAAATAAGAGAGTATATTTTCATTGCTATTTGAAAGCATTTCTCTTCAACATCCAAAGTATGTAATAGTGTTATTCTCAGGGAGTGTAAAGCTAAACTGGATACAAATGTCATTATTCTTTCCCAAACATTGATATTTTTGTACTAAATAAATTTATAATATAAGCATAATTATCATTTTATGTTCCATATAGCTTACTCTATAACAGTACTTCTAATTCTTACATTTAACTAAAAAGAATATAAATCCAGTTATGTACAAATGAAGGAAAAAAACATTTAAAGCTGAATAACAGGAAAATGATATCAGTGATACAATGGATGAGGAGGTCCCAGTCCTTTTACCCCCAAAAAACAATAATTTAGCAATTACCTGTGGCTAAAATAGCACTGAGAGCACTCTGGAGTGCAATTAAGAAGTTACAACCAATCAATGTGATACACCACATGAAAAAAAGAAAGGACAAGAACATTATGATCCTCTCAATCCTTCAAGCAAGGATACAAGGAATATAGCTCAGTATCATAAGAGCAATATAGAAAAAACCCACAGTGAATACCATCCTCAATGGGGAAAAACTGACAGCATTTCTCGTAAGGTCAGGAACACAACAGGGATGGCCACTCTCACCATGGTTGTTCAACATACTACTGGAAGTCCTAGCCTCAGCAATCAGACAACAAAAATAAATAAAAGGCATCCAAAGCAGCAAAGAAGTAGTCAAACTTTCATTCTTTACAGACAACATGATACTACAGAATATTGAAAGACCGCACCAAAGAATGGCTAGAATTGATACAGGAATTCAGAAAAGTGCCAGAATATAAATTCAGTGCACAGAAGTCTGTTGCATTTCTGTACACTAATGATGAAGCTGCAGAAAGAAATCAAAGAATCAATCCCATTTAAAGTTGCACCAAAAACCATAAGATACCTAGGAATAAACCCAAAAACTATAGAACACTTATGAAAGAAATTGAGGAAGACACAAAGAAATGGAAAAACATTCCATGCTCATGGATTGGAGGAACAAATATTGTTGAAATGTCTATGCTACCCAAAGCAATCTACACATTCGATGCAATCCTTATCAAAATACCATCAACATTTTTCATAGAGCTGGAAAAAACAATCCTAAAACTCGTATGAAAACAGAAGACCCCAAATAGCCAGAGGAATGTTGAAAAAGAAAACCAAAGCTGGTAGCAATCACAATGCCAGACTTCAAGCTATACTACAAAGCTGTAATCATCAAGACAGTATGGTACTGTTACAAAAACAGACATGTAGATTAATGGAACAGAATAGAAAACCCAGAAATAGACCTTAATTCTATGGTCAACTATTTTTGACAAAACAGGAAAGAATGTCCAATGGAAAAAAAGTCTCCAAAAAATGGTGCTGGGAAAATTGGACAGCCATATGCAGGAAAATGAAACTGGATCATTTCCTTATACCACACTCAAAAATGAATTCAAAATGGATGAAAGACTTAACTGTGAGAAAGGAAACTATCAAAATCCTTGAAGAGAACACAGGTAGCAACCTCTCTGACCTCAACTGCAACAACTTCTTGCTAGATAAGTCTCCAAAAGCAAGAGAAACAAAAGCAAAAATGAACTACTGGGACTTCATCAGGAGAAAAAGCTTTTGGATAGCCAAACAAAAACAAACAAACAAACAAAAAAATAACTAAACTAAAAGGCAACCTACAGAGTCAGAGAAATGAGCAGAAGACATGAACAGACATTTCTCCAAAGAAGATATACAAATGGCCAACAGACACATGAAAAAATGCTCAACTTTACTTGGCATCAGGGAAATGCAAATCAAAGCCACAATGAGATACCACCTCACACCAGTCAGAATCATTAAAATTAACAAGTCAGGAAAGAACAATTGTTGGTGAGGATGCAGAGAAAGGGGAACCCTCTTACACTGTTGGTGGGAATGCCAACCTGGTATAACCACTCTAGGAAACAGCATGAAGATTCCTCAAGAAGTTAAAAATAGAGCTACCCTAGGACCCAGCTATTGCACTACTGTGTATTTACCCAAAAATACTGTGTATTTACCCAAAATGTAGTGATCTGAAGAAGTACATGCACCCCAATGTTTTACAGCAGCAATGTCCACAATAGCCAAACTATGGAAAGAGCCCAGATGTACATCAACAGATAAATGGATAAAGAAGATGTGGTCTATGCATGCAATGGATTATTACTCAGCCATCAAAAAAGGATGAAATCTTACCATTTACAATGACATGGATGGAACTGGAGGGTATTATGTTAAGCAAAATAAGTCAGTCAGAGAAAGACAAATACCACATGATTTCACTCATATGTGGAATTTATGAAACAAAACAGATGAACATAGGGGAAGGGAAGCAAAAATAAAACAAGATGAACAGAGAAACCATAAGAGACTCAACTCTAGGAAACAATCTGAGGGTTGCTGGAGGGGTGGTGAGTGGGAGGACGGGGTAACTGGGTGGTGGGAGGACACCTGATATTAAGGAGGACACTTGATATAAGAGCACTGGGTGTTGTATGCAACTGATGAATCACTAAATTCTACCCCTGAAACTAATAATCCACTACATATTGACTAAATTGAATTTAAATAAAAAATTAAAAAACAAAAAACAAAAGGAGTTGCAGCAGCCCAGTGGATGACAAAAACAAAGAATGGCCACATAAAATAGTGTAGGAAGCATTTTACTTTCATCACCCTATATTCAGCTGGCATATCTCAGAGTCAAGAGGAAAACCCTCTTACGTTGCCTGCCCCCCACAATGGCAGAAAAGGCATGGAGAACTCCAGCACATTCACCACCTAGGACCCTAGCAGCACATGCCAACACCACAGACTCCCCCAAAGTCCTTTGTGGATGAATACCCCAGCTAATGGAGCTGCATAAAGCACAGGCTACTGAGCTCCCCAATAGCCAGAACCAATGCTGTGAATCCCATCAAAACAATACCATAGTGCAAAACTGTGACCAGCATTACTACAAGCCCCCTTACATTCAGTGTTGTTACATAGCCCCCAGATAATTAGACAGATAAAAGAAATAAAAGGCACCCAAATCAAGAAGTAAATTTATGTTTGAAGATGACATAATCGGGGCAGAAGAAGATGGCAGAGAAGTAGCAGGCTGAGACTACTTCAGCTAGCAGGAGATCAGCTAGATAGCTTATCTAAAGATTGCAAACACCTGCAAATCCATCGGCAGATAGAAGAGAAGAAGAACAGCAATTCTGGAAACAGAAAAACAACCACTTTCTGAAAGGTAAGACTGGCGGAGAAGTGAATCCAAAGGGACGGGAAGATAGACCCCGGGGGGAGGGGCCGGCTCCCGGCAAGCGGCGGAGCAACGGAGCACAAAATCAGGACTTTTAAAAGTCTGTTCCGCTGAGGGACATCGCTCCGGAGGCTAAACCGGGGTGAAGCCCACGCGGGGTCGGCGTGGCCTCAGGTCCCGCAGGGTCACAGAAGGATCGGGGTGTCTTGAGTGTTGCAGAGCTTGCGGGTATTGGAACAGGAAAGCCGGCTGCAGAGACAGAGCTGACAGTAAGCTCGCAGCTCAGGGTTACCTTGAAACGGTCGCAGACTCGGTGAGCTCGAAGCCAGCCGGAGGTCAGGCAGATGGGAGTTACTGGGCGCTGTTCTCTGAGGGCGCACTGAGGACTAGGGCCCCAGGCTCTCGGCTCCTCCGGGCCGGAGACCAGAGGGCGCCATTTGTATTCCCGTCCTCCGGAACTCTACGGAAAGCGCTCAGGGAACTAAAGCTCCTGAAAGCAAACCTGAGCGGATTACTCAGGCTGGCCCCTGGTAAGGGCGGTGCAATTCCGCCTGGGGCAAAGACACTTGAGAACACTACACCAGGCCCCTCCCCCAAAAGATCAACAAGAAATGCAGCCAAGACCAATTTCACCTCCAAGGAGTGCGGTTTCAATACCAAGGAGAGCAGCAGAATTCCAGAGGAGGAGAAAGCAAAGCACAGAACTCATGGCTTTCTCCCTATGATTTTTTTACTCTTGCAGTTAATTTAATTTTTTTCTTTTTCATTTTTTTCTCTTCTTCTGCTAAATTTTTTTTAACTTTTACCCTTTCTTTTTTAACGTTTTTTAACTAGTTTATCTAATATATATATATTTTCTTTTTTATATTTTTCTTTATTCGTTTTCTTTTTTTTAATTCTTTTTTTTCTTTTTTTCTTTTTTTCCTTTCTTTCCTTTTGAACCTCTTTTTATCCCCTTTCTCCCCCCTCACGATTTGGGATCTCTTCTGATTTGGTTAAAGCATATTTTCCTGGGGTTATTGCCACACTTTTAGTATTTTACCTGTTCCTTCATATATTCTTTTTTTTTTCAATTTATTTATTTTCACAAAAACAGTATTCATTATTTTTTCACCACACCCAGTGCTCCATGCAATCTGTACCCTCTATAATACCCACCACCTGGTACCCCAACCTCCCACCCCCCCGCCACCTTCATATACTCTTATCTGGACAAAATGACAAGGCGGAAAAATCTACCACAAAAAAAAGAACAAGAGGCAGTATTGAAGGCTAGGGACCTAATCAATACAGACCTTGGTAATATGTCAGACCTAGAGTTCAGAATGACAATTCTCAAGGTTCTAGCCGGGCTCAAAAAAGGCATGGAAGATATTAGAGAACCCTCTCGGGAGATATAAAAGCCCTTTCTGGAGAAATAAAAGAACTAAAATCTAACCAAGTTGAAATCAAAAAAGCTATTAATGAGGTGCAATCAAAAATGGAGGCTCCCACTGCTAGGATAAATGAGGCAGAGGAAAGAATTGGCGATATAGAAGACCAAATGACAGAGATTAAAGAAGCTGAGCAAAAGAGGGACAAACAGCTACCACACCATGAGGGGAGAATTTGAGAGATAAGTGACACCATAACACGAAACGACATTAGAATAATTGGGATTCCAGAAGAAGAAGAAAGAGAGAGGGGAGCAAAAGGTATACTGGAGATAATTATTGGGGAGAATTTCCCCAATATGGCAAAGGGAATGAGCATCAAAATTCAGGAGGTTCAGAGAACGCCCCTGAAAATCAATAAGAATAGGCCCACACTCCGTCACCCAATAGTAAAATTTACAAGTCTTAGTGACAAAAAGAAAATCCTGAAGGCAGCCTGGGAAAAGAAGTCTGTAACATACAATGGTAAAAATATTAGATTGGCAGCTGACTTATCCACAGAGACCTAGCAGGCCAGAAAGAGCTGGCATGATATTTTCAGTGCACTAAACGAGAAAAACATGCAGCCAAGAATACTATATCCAGCTAGGCTATCATTGAAAATAGAAGGAGAGATTAAAAGCTTCCAGGACAAACAAAAACTGAAAGAATTTGCAAACACCAAACCAGCTCTACAGGAAATATTGAAAGGGGTCCTTTAAGCAAAGAGAGAGCCTACAAGTGGTAGATCAGAAAGGAACAGAGACAATATACAGTAACAGTCACCTTACAGGCAATACAATGGCACTAAATTCATATCTCTCAATAGTTACCCTGAATGTTAATGGGCTAAATGCCCCAATCAAAAGACACAGGGTATCAGAATGGATAAAAAAATAAAACCCATCTATATGTTGCCTCCAAGAAACTCATTTTAAGCCCAAAGATACCTCCAGATTTAAAGTGAGGGGGTGGAAAAGAATTTACCATGCTAATGGACATCAGAAGAAAGCAGGAGTGGCAATCCTTATATCAGATCAATTAGATTTTAAGCCAAAGACTATAATAAGAGATGAGGAAGGACACAATATCATACTCAAAGGGTCTGTCCAACAAGAAGATCTAACAATTTTAAATATCTATGTCCCCAACATGGGAGCAGCCAACTATATAAACCAATTAATAACAAAATCAAAGAAACACATCAACAATAACACAATACTAGTAGGGGAATTTAACACTCCCCTCATTGAAATGGACAGATCATCCAAGCAAAAGATCAACAAGGAAATAAAGGCCTTAAACGACACACTGGACCAGATGGACATCACAGATATATTCAGAACATTTCATCCCAAAGCAACAGAATACACATTCTTCTCTAGTGCACATGGAACATTCTCCAGAATAGATCACATCCTCGGTCCTAAATCAGGACTCAACCGGTATCAAAAGATTGGGATCATTCCCTGCATATTTTCAGACCACAATGCTCTGTAGCTAGAACTCAACCACAATAGGAAGTTTGGAAAGAACCCAAATACATGGAGACTAAGCATCCTTCTAAAGAATGATTAGTCAACTGGGAAATTAAAGAAGAATTGAAAAAAATCATGGAAACAAATGATAATGAAAACACAATGGTTCAAAATCTGTGGGACACAACAAAGGCAGTTCTGAGAGGAAAATATATAGCAGTAAAAGCCTTTCTCAAGAAACAAGAAAGGTCTCAGGTATACAACCTAACCCTACACCTAAAGGAGCTGGAGAAAGAACAAGAAAGAAACCCTAAGCCAAGCAGGAGAAGAGAAATCATAAAGATCAGAGCAAAAATCAATGAAATAGAAACCAAAAAAACAATAGAACAAATCAACGATACTAGGAGCTGGTTCTTTGAAAGAATTAATAAGATTGATAAACCCCTGGCCAGACTTATCAAAAAGAAAAGAGAAAGGACCCAAATAAATAAAATCATGAATGAAAGAGGAGAGATCACAACTAACACCAAAGAAATACAAACTATTATAAGAACATACTATGAGTAACTCTACACCAACAAATTAAACAATCTGGAAGAAATGGATGCATTCCTAGAAACATATAAACTACCACAACTGAACCAGGAAGAAATAGAAAGCCTGAACAGACCCATAACCAGTAAGGAGATTGAAACAGTCATTAAAAATCTCCAAACAAACAAAAGCCCAGGGCCAGACAGCTTCCCGGGGGGATTCTACCAAACATTTAAAGAAGAACTAATTCCTATTCTCCTAAAACTGTTCCAAAAAATAGAAATGGAAGGAAAACTTCCAAACTCATTTTATGAGGCCAGCATCACCTTGATCCCAAAACCAGACAAGGATCCCATCAAAAAAGAGAGCTATCGACCAATATCCTTGATGAACACAGATGCAAAAATTCTCACCAAAATACTAGCCAATAGGATTCAACAGTACATTAAAAGCATTATTCACCACGACCAAGTGGGATTTATTCCAGGGCTGCAAGGTTGGTTCAACATCTGCAAATCAGTCAATGCGATACAACACATCAATAAAATAAAGAACAAGAACCATATGATACTCTCAATAGATGCTGAAAAAGCATTTGACAAAGTACAGCATCCCTTCCTGAATAAAACTCTTCAAAGTGTAGGGATAGAGGGCACATACCTCAATATCATCAAAGCCATCTATGAAAAACCCACCGCAAATATCATTCTCAATTGAGAAAAACTGAAAGCTTTTCTGCTAAGGTCAGGAACACAGCAGGGATGTCCATTATCACCACTGCTATTCAACATAGTACTAGAAGTCCTAGCCTCATCAATAAGACAACAAAAGGAAATTAAAGGCATCCAAATCGGCAAAGAGGAAGTCAAACTATCACTCTTCGCAGATGATATGATACTATATGTGGAAAACCTAAAAGACTCCACTCCAAAACTTCTAGAACTTGTACAGGAATTCAGTGAAGTGTCAGGATATAAAATCAATGCACAGAAATCAGTTGCATTTCTCTACACCAACAACAAGACAGAAGAAAGAGAAATTAAGGAGTCAATCCCATTTACAATTGCACCCCAAATCACAAGATACCTAGGAATAAACCTAACCAAAGAGGCTAAGAATCTATACTCAGAAAACTATAAAGTACTCATGAAAGAAATTGAGGAAGACACAAAGAAATGGAAAAATGTTCCATGCTCCTGGATTGGAAGAAAAAATATTGTGAAAATGTCTATGCTACCTAAAGAAATCTACACATTTAATGCAATTCCTATCAAAGTACCATCCATCTTTTTCAAAGAAATGAAATAAATAATTCTAAAATTTATATGGAACCAGAAAAGGCCTCGAATAGTCAAAGGGATATTGAAAAAGAAAGCCAAAGTTGGTGGCATCACAATTCTGGACTTCAAGCTCTATTACAAAGCTGTCATCATCAAGACAGCATGGTACTGGCACAAAAACAGACACATAGATCAATGGAACAGAATAGAGAGCCCAGAAATAGACCCTCAACTCTATGGTCAACTAATCTTTGACAAAGCAAGAAAGAATGTCCAATGGAAAAAAGACAGCGTCTTCCATAAATGGTGTTGGGAAAGTTGGACAGCCACATGCAGAAAAATGAAATTGGACCATTTCCTTACACCACACACAAAAATAGACTCAAAATGGATGAAGGACCTCAATGTGAGAAAGGAATCCATCCAAATCCTTGAGGAGAACACAGGCAGCAACCTCTTCGACCTCACCCGCAGCAACATCTTCCTAGGAACATCGCCTAAGGCAAGGGAAGCAAGGGCAAAAATGAACTATTGGGGTTTCATCAAGATCAAAAGCTTTTGCACAGCAAAGGAAACAGTTAACAAAATCAAAAGACAACTGACAGAATGGGAGAAGATATTTGCAAACGACATATCAGATAAAGACTAGTGTCCAAAATCTATGAAGAACTTAGCAAACCCAACACCCAAAGAACAAATAATCCAATCAAGAAATGGGCAGAGGACACGAACAGACATTTCTGCAAAGAAGACATCCAGATGGCCAACAGACACATGAAAAAGTGCTCCATATCACTCGGCATCAGGGAAATACAAATCAAAACCACAATGAGATATCACCTCACACCAGTCAGAATGGCTAAAATCAACAAGTCAGGAAATGACAGATGCTGGCGAGGATGCGGAGAAAGGGGAACCCTCCTACACTGTTGGTGGGAATGCAAGCTGGTGCAACCACTCTGGAAAACAGCATGGAGGTTCCTCAAAATGTTGAAAATAGAGCTGCCCTATCACCCAGTAATTGCACTACTGGGTATTTACCCTAAAGATACAAACGTAGTAATCCGAAGGGGTATGTGCACCCGAATGTTTATAGCAGCAATGTCCACAATAGCCAAACTATGGAAAGAACCTAGATGTCCATCAATAGATGAATGGATCAAGAAGATGTGGTACATATATACGATGGAATACTATGCAGCCATCAAAAGAAATGAAATCTTGCCATTTGCAACAACATGGATGGAACTAGAGCATATCATGCTTAGCGAAATAAGTCAAGCAGAGAAAGACAACTACCATATGATCTCCCTGATATGAGGAAGTGGTGATGCAACATGGGGGCTTAAGTGGGTAGGAGAAGAATCAATGAAACAAGATGGGATTGAGAGTGAGACAAACCATAAGTGACTCTTAATCTCACAAAACAAACTTAGGGTTGCTGGGGGGAGGGGGTTGGGAGAAGGGGGGTGGGGTTATGGACATTGGGGAGGGTGTGTGCTTTGGTGAGTGCTGTGAAGTGTTTAAACCTAGCGATTCACAGACCTGTACCCCTGGAGATAAAAATATATGTTTATAAAAAAATAAAAAATTTTAAAAAAAGAAGATGACAAATCATATATGCAGAAAACCCTAAAGACTCAAAAAAGAAAATTTAGGTAGGGTGAGGTGGTGGGGTTATGGACATTGGGGAGGGAATGTGCTATGGTGAGTGCTATGAAGAGTATAAACCTGGTGATACACAGACCTGTACCCCTGGGACTAATAATACATCATATGTTAATTAAAAAATAAATAAAATATGCATTAAAAAAAGAAAATTTAGACATAATATAAGAATTCAATAAAGTTGCAGGTTACAAAATCAGCAAACAAACCACTACCTGAAAAGAAAATATTGCCACTCACACAAGCAACAAAAAGATAAAATTCTAAGGAACAAACTTAACCAAAAAGACAAAAGACTTATACATGTGAATTATAAGATACTGGCCAAGAAAATTAAAGAAGGCACAGATAAATGGAGAGGGAATTGATTATCATGGATTGGAAATTTACTATTTTGAAAATATCCATACTACCTAAAAGGATTTACAGGCTCAGTTCACATCCTTCCCAAACACAAATGGTTTCTATTTCACAGAAATGAAAAAATGATCCTAAAATTCATATGGAACCACAAAAGACCCAAATAACAAAAGCCGTTTTAAATGTGGAGAATAAAGCCAGACATACCACTCACCTTTATTTCAAAATATATTGTGAAATTCAAGTAATAAGAAGAGTATGGAATGCACATTAAAAAAATAGACATATAGGCAGAAGAAAAAGAAGAGAGTCCAGAAATAAATCTACACATGGATGGCAAACTGATCGTTGACAAGAGTACCAGGAACACACAATGGAGAAAAGATAAGACTCTTCAATAAATGCTGTTAGAAATGGATACCTACATGCTAAAGAATCAAATTGGGCCTTTATCTGACAATGATACAAAAATCATCTTGAAATGGATTAAAGATTTAAATGTAAAACCACAAATCACAAAAATACTAGAAGAAACATAAGAAAATTTTTCTTGAAACTGATCTGAGCAATGATTAATGGCTATGATGCCAAAAGTACAAGGAATGGAGGAAAAATAGACAAATGAAATGGCATCCAAAAAAAAAGGTACCTCATAGCAGAGAAAACAATCAACAGAGTAAAAAAGCAAGCTACAGAATTGGAGAAAATATTTACAAACCATAAATCTGGTAAGTAATAAATATCTAAAATATATTAGAAGACATACAACTTAATTGGAAAACAAAAGATACAAATAACCTGATTTTTTAAAAAAGCAAAGGACCTGAATATAAGACATAAAAATGGCCAACAGATACATATAAGTAGGCAATCAAACGTCACTAGTAATCAGGGAAATGCAATTAAATCAGAGTCAGATATCACCTTATACCTGTTATGTTGGTTATTGTTAAAAAAAGAAAAACAAGGGTTGGTTACAATGTGGAGAAAATGGAATCATTATTCACTATTGGTGGAAACGTAAAATGGTACAGCCACTACAGAAAACAATATGGATGTTCCTCAAAAAATTAAAAATAGAACTACCATATGAACTGGTGGTGTTACTTCTGATTATATATCCAATAGAATTCAATTCAGGATCTCAAAGAAATATATTAACAATCCAGCAATAACCAAGATAAGAAAGCAACATTAATGTCCATCAACAGTGTATAGATAAAGAAAATAAGATACACACACACACATTGACTATTATTCAGTCTTTCAAAAGTAGGAAAACCATTCATTCTCAAAAAGTTGGATGAAACTTCAGGGCATTATGTTAAATTAAATAAGCCAATCACAGAAGGGCAAATACTCCATTTATTCATTTACATGAGGTATCAAAAATAGTAAAGCTCATAGAAGTAGAAAATGGACAGTGGTTGCTATGACGGGTTGAGGAAAAAGATGTGTCTCTGTTCAATATGTATAAAATTATAATTTTACAACATAAAAATGTTCTACAGATCTATTCTACAACATTTTGCTTATAGTTAACAATACTGTACTATATACTTACAAATTTGTTAAAAGGGAAAATCTTGTGTATTTTTTTTAACCACAATAAAAAGTCAGTGAAGTTCTATTCCATATATCCAGAAGAGGGAGAGACATAAATACTTGGAGAACAGCACTAATTAATGACTACTACATTAATATAAATAGAAAAATCTAAAATAAATGTAGTAAAATAAGTAGTATATTTAAAGATGTACCATATTCAAATAAAATTTAATACCAATGCATAGAGTGCTCCATAGTTCATTCACTATATAAATTAATAAAAGAGAAAAATCATTTAAGAACCTCAATCCTAAAAAAGAAGTTGAATTTGATTTTTTTTTATAAGGAATGAAAAAAAAACTTAAAAAGAGCTACCTAAATATTACACTTAATATAAAGCAGTAGAATCATTTCCATTAAAGTCAGGAATACATAAGAGGTACTTCCATAACTGTTATTATTTAACATTATACATTTCTTCAAAAATGATACATGGTGGACAAGCATATGAAAAGATGCTCAATACCAATAATCACCAGAAATTCAATTAATATCACAATGAGATATCACCTCACACTCATTAAGATGATACTATTAAAAACATAATGAAAAAATAATTGCTGTGAGGATGTAGAAAAATTTGAATCCTAGCACACTGTTGGTGGAAAATATAAAATGGTAGATATGTAAACTTCAAGAATACAGTATAGACACTGCTCAAAATATTAAAAAAGAGAGCTACCTGCAAATGACAGTACAGACAAAAGGTTGATATCCAGGATCTATAATGAACTCCTCAAACTCAACACACACAAAACGGACAATCATATCAAAAAATGGGCAGAAGATATGAACAGACACTTCTCCAATGAAGACATACAAATGGCTATCAGACACATGAAAAAATGTTCATCATCACTAGCCCTCAGGGAGATTCAAATTAAAACCACATTGAGATATTACCTTACACCAGTTAGAATGGCCAAAATTAACAAGACAGGAAACAACATGCGTTGGAGGGGATGTGGAGAAAGGGGAACTCTCTTATACTGTTGGTGGGAATGCAAGTTGGTGCAGCCTCTTTGGAGAACAGTGTGGAGATTCCTCAAGAAATTAAAAACAGAACTTCCCTATGACCCTGCCATTGTACTCCTGGGTCTTTACCCCAAAGATACAGATGTAGTGAAAAGAAGGGCCATCTGTACCCCAATGTTTATAGAAGCAATGGCCACGTTCGCCAAACTGTGGAAAGAACCAAGATGCCCTTCAATGGACGAATGGATAAGGAAAATGTGGTCCATATACTCTATGGAGTATTATGCCTCCATCAGAATGTATGAATACCCAACTTTTGTAGCTACATGGACGGGACTGGAAGAGATTATGCTGAGTGAAATCAGTCAAGCAGAGAGAGTCAATTATCATATGGTTTCACTTATTTGTGGAGCATAACAAATAGCATGGAGGACATGGGGAGTTAGAGAGGAGAAGGGAGTTGGGGTAAATTGGAAGGGGAGGTGAACCATGAAAGACTATGAACTCTGAAAAACAATCTGAGGGGTTTGAAGTGGCGGGGGTGTGGGAAGTTGGGGTACCAGGTGGTGGGTATTACAGAGGGCACGGCTTGCGTGGAGCACTGGGTGTTTTGTAAAAATGAATACTGTTATGCTGAAAATAAATAAATTAATTTTTTAAAAAAGAGAGCTACCATATGACACAGCAATCCCACTTCTGGGTATAGACAAAAAGAACTGAAAGCAGGGTCTCACAGAGATATTTGCAAACCCTTGTTCATTGGCAGCATTATTCACAAAGGTTGAAAGCAAACCAAATGTCCATCAATGAATGAATACATGATATGTATATACATACAATGAAATCTTACTCAGCATTAAAAATAAAGGAAATACTGTGACATACTACAACTCTGATGAACCTAGAGGACATTATATTAAGTGAAATATACTAGTCACAGAAAGATAAATACTATGCTTCCATTCATATGAGGTATGTAACATAGTCAAATTCACAGAAATTAAAATTTGATAATCCATGGTGGATACTATGGACTGTGAAGAGGAATAATGGAGAATTCCTGTTTAATGGATTTAGAATTTCAGTTTTACAAGATGAGAAAGTTCTAGAAATCTGTTTCCCAAGGAGGTGTATATTCTTTAAAACTACTCATTATACATATAAATTGGCTAAATGGTAAATGTGGTAAACATATGTGTTGTGTCACAATTCAAAAATTAAAAGAAAGAGCTCAGCAAAGTCCTGGCTAATTTGCATGTAGCAAATTAGCATAAGCATACGATCCCAGATATTCCAGTGCTTCTAAGGTTTAAAAAGAGGCTGTTTGTTATGAGCAACACAGCAATTTATTACAGCAATATAGGCCTATATTAAGAAGAAAAATCTCTAATAAACAACCTAACCTTACACTTACGAAGCTGGGAAAAAACAAAAGATGAAGCCCAAGACCAGCAGAGAAGGGAGAATAATAAAGATGAAAGCCAGAATAAATCATATAGAAACTAAAACAATAATAATACAGATCAATGAAACCAGGAGCTGGTTCTCTGAAAAAAATTAATAAAATGGATAAACCTCTACCCAGAACTAATCAAAAAGTAAAGAAAAGGGACAAATATAAATAAAATCACAAATAAGAGAAATAACAACCAACACCACAGAAATATAATTATAAGAGAATATTCTAAAATAAACTATATCTAACAAATCAGACAACACAGAAAAAATGGATAAATAGTAGCATAGAAACCACCAAAATAGAAACCAGAAGAAATAGAAAACTTAAACAGAATGATAACAAGCAAAAAAAATAAAACAGTGATCAAAAAACTCCCAATAAACAAAAGTCCAAATGAGTTCACAAATTCTATCAAGCATTTAAAGAAGAGTTAATACCAATTCTTCTCAAAATATTCCAAAAAACAGAAAAGGAACTAAAACTTCCAAATCCATTTTATGAGCCAGCATTACCTTGATACCAAAACCAAATAAAGACTCCACTAAAAAAAAGAACTAAAGGACAATATACCTGATGAACACGGATGTAAAAAAGTTCAACAAAATACTAGCAAATGAAATTCAACAATACATTTATAAAATCATTTACCACAAAGTGAGATTTATTCTTCAGTTGAAAGGGTGGTTCAATATTCACAAATCAATAAACGTGATGCCTGACATCAATAAGAGAAAGGAGGGGCGCCTGGGTGGCTCAGTGGGTTAAAGCCTCTTGACTACAGCTCAGGTCATGATCCCGGGGTCCTGGAATCAAGCCCCACATTGGGCTCTCTGCTCAGCGCGGGGCCTACTTCCTCTTTTCTCTCTGCCTGCCTCTCTGCCTACTTGTAATCTCTGTGATCTTAAAAAAAAAAAAAGATTTTATTTATTTATTTGACAGACAGAGATCACAAGTAGGCAGAGAGGCAGGCAGAGAGAGAGAGAGGAGGAAGCAGGCTCCCTGCCAAGCAGAGAGCCCAATGTGGGACTCGATCCCAGGACCCCGAGATCATGACCTGAGCCGAAGGCAGCGGCTTAACCCACTGAGCCACCCAGGTGCCCCAAATAAAAAAATAAAATCTTTTAAAAAATAAGAGAAAGGATAAAAATTCTATCATCATTTCAATAGATACAGAAAAAGCATTTGACAAAGCAGATCTATACATGATAAAAACATTCGAAGTAGGTTTAGAGGGAATATACCTCAACATAATAAAGGTCATATATGAAGAACCCCTAATTAATACCATCCTAAATGGGGAAAAATTGAGCTTTTCCTCTATGTTCAGGAATGCAACAGGGATATCTACCCTCACCATGTTAACTCAACACAGTACTGGAAGTTCTAGCCACAGCAATCAGACAACAAGAATAAATAAATGATAACCAAACTAGCAAGAAAGAAGTCAAATTTTCACTATTTGCAAATGACATGATACTCTACATATAAAAAAAAATCTATCAAAAAATTGCTAAAATAGATACACAAATTCAGTAAAGTTGCAAGATATAAAATAAACAGAAATCTGTTGTATTTCTATAACCAATAATGAAACAGCAGAATGAGAAATCAAGAAATCAATCCCAGGATGCTGGGTGGTTCAGTCAGTTAAGCATCTCCCTTCAGCTCAGGTCATTATCCCAGGGTCCTTGGATCAAGTCCTACATCAAGCTCTCTGTTCAGCAGGGAGCCTGCTTCCCCTCTGCCTACCACTCTCCCTGCTTTTGCTCTCTCTCCTTTCTCTCTCTCTGACAAATAAAACCTTTTAAAAAAAAAAAGAAAAAGAAAAAAGAAATCAATCCCATTTGTAATTGCATGAAAAACATAAGCTACCAAGGAATAAACCTAACCGAAGATGGGAAAGAACTATACTCTAAAAACTATAAAACACTGATGAAAGAATTGAAGAGGACACAAAGAAATGGAAAGACATTCCATGTTCATGGATTAGAACAACAAATATTTTTAAAATGTCTACACTACCCAAAGCAATCTGCACATTTAATTCAGTCCTTATCAAAATACCAGTAGCATTTTTCGTAGAGCTAGAATAAACAATCCTAAATTTGTATTGAACCATAAAAGACCTTAAATAGCCAAAGCAATATTGAAAAAGAAAAGCAAACTGGAGGCATTGAAATTCCAGACTTCAAATTATATTTCAAAGCTGTAGTGATCAAAACAATATGGTACTGGCACAAAAATTGACACATAGATCAATAGAACAGTATAGAAAACCCAGAAGTCAACCCAAAACTATATGCTCAATTAATCTCTGACAAAATAGGAAAGAATGCATAATGGAAAAGAGAGGCTTTTCAACAAATGATAATAGGAAAACTAAGCACCAACATGCAAAATATTGAAAGTGAACTATTTTCTTGCAGCATACACAAAAATAAATTCAAAATGGATTAAAGACCTAAATGTGAGATGAAACCATAAAAGTCCTAAAGAACACAGGCAGTAACTTCTTTGATATCAGCCATGGCAATTTATTTCTAATATGTCTCCCGAGGCAAGGAAAATAAATGCAAAAGTAAACTATTGGGACTATATCAAAATAAAAATTTTCTGTACAGGGAAGGAAAAAGCCAACAAAACTAAAAGGCAACCTACAGAAAGAGAGAAGATATTTGCAAATGACATATCTGATAAAGGTTTAGTATCCAAAATGTATAAAGAATCTATAAAATTGATGTTGGCTAACTTAACATAATTTAAAAAAGAATTCATAAAACTGAACTCCCTCAAAATAAATAATCCAATTAAAAATGGGCAGAAACAGCAAGGGAAATAGTCAACAAAACAAAGAGGCAACCCATGGAATGCGAGAAGATATTCGCAAATGACACTAAAGACAAAGGGCTGATATACAAGATCTATAAAGAACTCCTCAAACTCAACACCCAAAAAAACAGATAATCATGTCAAAAAATTGGCAGAAGATATGAACAGACACTTCTCCAAAGAAGACACAAATGGCTAACAGACACATGAAAAAATGCTCATCACCATTAGCCATCAGGGAGATTCAAATCAAAATCCCACTGAGATACCACCTTACACCAGTTAGAATGGCCAAAATTAACAAGACTATAAACAACAAGTGTTAGAGAGGATGTGGAGAAAGGGGAACCCTCTTACACTATTGGTGGGAATGCAATTTGGTGCAGCCACTTTGGAAAACAGTGTGGAGATTCCTTAAGAAATTAAAAATAGAGCTACCTTATGACCCTGTAATTGCATTTCTGAATATTTACCCCAAAGATACAGATTCAGTGAAAACACAGGCCATCTGTACCCCAGTGTTCATAGCAGCAATGGGCATAATCACCAAACTGTAGAAAGAGTCAAGATGCCCTTCAACAGACATATGGATAAAGAAGATATGGTTCATACATACAATGGAGTATTACGCCTCCCAACTTTTGTATCAACATGGATGGAACTGGAGGAGATTATGCTGAGGGAAATAAGTCAAACAGAGAGAGTCAATTATCATATGGTTTCACTTACTTGTGGAGAATAAGGAATAACATGGAGGACATTGGGAGATGGAGAGAAGGGAGTTGGGGGAAATCAGAGAGGGAGACAAACCATGAGAGATGGAGTACTCTGAGAAACTAACTGAGGGTTTTGGAGGGGAGGGGATGGTGTGCTGGGTGAGCCTGGTGGTGGGTATTAAGGAGGGCCTATATTGCATGGAGCACTGGGTGTGGTGCATAAACAATGAATTTTGGAACACACACACACACACACACAAAATTAAATGAAATGAAATTTTTTTTAAGAAAGTTGAAAATAGGGCTACCCTATAACCCAGAAATTGCACTACTGGATATTTACCCTAAAGATACAAATGTAGTGATCCGAAGGGGCCCATGCACCCAAATGTTCATAGCAGCAATGTCCAAATAGCCAAGCCATGGAAAGAACCTAGATGTCCATGAACAGATGAATGGATAAAGAAGATATGGTATATGTATTGCTCATAACAAACAGCCTCTTTTTAAACCTTAGAAGCACTGGAATATCTGGGATCTTATGCTTATGCTAATTTGCTACATGCAAATTAGCCAGGACTTTGGTTTTTAACCATTCAGCCACTCATTTGAGGAGTAGAACAAGTAAAAATAAGATATGACACAGAAGACATTACAAAACACAAATTTAGAAAAGATAGTAAAACATATCTATGAACAATTATATACCAGTAAGCTGAACAACCTAGAAGAAATGGATGAATTTCTAAATTTCTAAATTACTAAACATACAACCCTCAAAGACAGAATCATGAAAAAATAGACAAATCTGATGAGATCAGGAATACCAGGATGGCTCTGTCAGCTCAGGTCATGATCTCAGGGTCTGCCTTCAGCTCAGGTCATGATCTCAGGGTCATTGGATTGAACCCTGCATCAGGCTCCTCGCTCAGCAGGGAGTCTGCTTCTCCCTATCCCTCTGCTTCTGCCCCAACCTGTGCTCTCTCTCTCTCTCGCCCTCTCTCAAATAAATAAATGAAATCTTTAAAAAAGAAAAGAGAAGAAAATCTGATGAGACCAATTACTAAGAAGGAAATGAACTGGTATTAAAAAATATTCCAAAAAGAAAAGTCTAGTACCAGATGGCTTCACTGGTAAGTTCTACCAAACATTTTATTTTTTTTTTAATTTTTTAAAAGATTTTATTTATTTATTTGACAGACAGAGATCACAAGCAGGCAGAAAGGCAGGCAGAGAGAGAGAGAGGGAGAAGCAGGGTCCCCACTGAGCAGAGCCCAATGCGGGGCTCGATCCCAGGACCCTGGGATCATGACCTGAGCCGAAGGCAGAGGCTTTAAACCACTGAGCCACCCAGGCAGCCCTCTACCAAACATTTTTAAAAAGTATTTATACTTATCCTTTTTAAACTCTTTCCCCAAAAAATGGAGAGAAAGGAACACTTCCAAGCTCATTTTACAAGGCCACCATTACTCTGATACCAAAATCAGATAGGAATACTACAAAAGAGATCATTACAGGACAATATTTCTGATGAACATAGATGTAGAAATATTCAGAGAGATATTTACAAACCAAATTAAACAGTACATTAAAAGATCATATACCATCACCAAGGGAGATTTAATCTGAGAATGCGCAACATATGCAAATCAAAATGTAAATATAAAAATTATATTTATATATATATAACACATAAAAATTCAGTAAAGTTGGAGGATACAAATGCAATATACAAAAATCACTGCATTCTATGCAATAAAATATCTGAAGAAATATAAACAGCATTGTCATTTATGGTAGCATCAAAAGGAATAAAATACTTAAGAATACATTTAACAAAGGAGGTTAAATATCTGTACACTGAAACCACAAAACTTGGATGAAAAAAATTGAAGAACTTAAGAAATTATACAAATATTCAATGTTCATTTATTGAAAAAAATCAGTATTTTTAAATGTCTATTTTGCCCAAAGTGATCCTCAGATGCAATGCATCTCTGTCAAAATTCTAATAGCATTTATCACAGAAATAGAACTAATAATCCTAATATTTGTATGGAAACACAAAAGACCTAGACTAGACACAGAAATCTTTAGAAATAATAAAGCTGGAAACATCACATTTCTTGAACAAACTATAGCAATCCAAACAGCATGATACTGACATTGAAGTAATACACTGGTAAACAGAACAGACAGCCCAGGAAGAAACCCATCCATATATTATCCAATAAATTTTTAACAAAGTAGCCAAGGATATACAATGGAGAAAGGACAGTCTCTGCAATAAATGGTATTTATGAAATATTAACCACAAATTAAAGAATGAAGCCAGACCCCATCTTATTTAACACCATCTATAATATCCAACTCAAAATACATTAAAGGTTTAGATATTAATAGCTGAAACTGCAAAACTCATACAAGAAAACAAAATAGGTTACCTCACTGACATTGGACTTAACTATGTTTTTTCCCCTTTGACACCAAAAGCAAAGATAAAAAAATAAAAAATAAACAAGTGGGACTGCCCCCAACAAAATGCTTCTGCACAGCTAAGAAAGTCAACAAAATGAAAAGGCAGTCTACAGAATGGGTAAAAGTGTTTCCATACTTCATATCTGATTAATATCCAAATATAAAAACCTAATGAAACTCAACAACAAAATAACAACACAATTTTAAAAGGGGGAAATAACAGAAATAAACATTCTTCCAAAGCAGACATAGAAATAAACAGGTACAAGAAAAGGTACTCAGGAGAAAGAGGCAAGATGGCAGAAGAGCAGGGGATGTCATTTAATCTGGTCACTTGAATTTAGCTGGATAACTATCAAACCATTCTGAACACCCAGGAATTCAGCCTGAGAGGTAAGAAAATATAGCTGGAACTCTACAAGTAGAAAAGCGACTGCTTTTTGCAAGGTAGGAGGTGTGGAGTTGTGAATCTGTGGGGACATACGGGAAGAAAAATAGAGGGGGGAAGGGATCCTCCATATGCTCGCTACTGAAAAGTGGTAAAACACCAGAGCACAAAATCGGAACCCTCTGAAATCTGCTCAAATGAGAGGAATCCCTTTCTGAAAGGGGTTCAGAGGATGAAAAGGGCAGAATTCTAGATGGGTAACTGTGGTCTCAGAATCCCAGGAGACACGGGATGAACAGGGATGCCTGAATTGGTAGAGTGCCCAAGCAGTGGAGCCAGGAAACTGGTTATGATCAGTGAGCTCAGGAGGGATTCATAGTTTGGGTTGCTGGGTGACCACTCTTTGTCAGAGCACTCTGAAAAGGACTGGAATATGTGGGCCATTTACCATCCTGTGGGAGAGGCAAAACAGTTGTGGCCATGACCAGGCAATAGCTCTCAGGGTGGTGGTGGTCCTGGAAAGGACAGTAGGGTGGCACCCAGCCATGACCCAGGAGGAGTGGAACAGGTGCCTGTCTGCACAAGCCTGCAACTGCTGGCAGTCCCAAGGACACAAAGGGAAGGAGTGCTCACAGTTCCCTGGGGTTTCCCCCCAGGAGGACTGCAGTGATGCACACAGCAAGAGTCTACAGAGTTTGGCACACACGAAAATGAAAAATGTTTGTCCTAAAGGGTTTATTGAAGAGGGAGGGTCAACGGTCTCTCAGCTCTGGGCCAGAGATCTGGGCTTGACCATTTTTGTTCCGATCCTCTGGAGAGGTGCAGAAAACCTCTACGGAACAAAAACCAGACAGACAACAAGCTTACACTGAGCCCAGACTCCTGACAAGGGATGGGGCAAATCCATGTGACAAGGACATCTAAGAGGAAGCATAGCAGGGCCTCTCCTCCAGGGACAGACTGGAAGCACTTGTACAGTACAACTTTATGGATTCCACAAGACTGTAAAACTCTAGCACCAGGGGAAAATAGTATCTTGAGCTACAAGTGTTTCCTCAAGACTCATTTATCTTTCAATCTAAAATGTCCCATTTCTTTTTTTTTTTTTACCTTTTCCCCATTTCAACTAGATTCTTATCTTGTCAACTTATGTTTTTAAGTTGCTTCTTAACGTTTATTTTTTACATCTACATTTTATAAATATATGCTTCATTTTAGTCCTTTATTCAATATTATTTAGTCCTATATTATATATAGATAGATAGATATCTATCTATCTATCTATATATATATATAAGTTTTGCTTTCTTTGCCATTTTGGGATGTAGTGTCTTCTAATGGAGAGACCAAAATTCAATAAGGGAACAAGTGGATCACCCTGCACCCTATGATATTATAGTTTCTCTTCCCCATCCCATTTTTTGTTGTTTTATTTTATTATGGTTTTACTTGATTTTCTGTGGTGGTTTCCAACCACTTTGGATTTTTCTGGGGTGTATTTTGCTTGGGTTGTTGATATTTTAGACTCTGCTCATTGGTTTACCCATCCTTCTCAGGGAAGAATGACTAGAAGGAGAAATTCACAACAAAAGAAAAAACCAGAGGCAATGTTCTCTACCACAGAGCTAATTGATATGGATATAAGTAAGATGTCAGAGATGAATTCAGGATAGCGATTATAAAGTTAACAGCTCGGCTTGAAAAAAAGCATAAATGACAATACAAAATCTCTAAGGGCAGAAATGAGATCGAATCAGGCCGAACTTAAAAACACTATGAAGGAGATACAGTCTAAATTGGATGCTCAAACAGCTAGGGGAAATGAGGCAGAAGAGAAAATAAGAGATCTAGAGGACAGGCTGATGGGAAGGAAGGAAGCTGAAGAAAAGAGAGAAAGACACAAATAGCCCATGAAGAAATTCATGATGCAATTATGAGCAATTAATGATGCCATGAAATGAACCAATGTCAGAATTACTGAGGTACACGGTGGTGTGGAGAGAAAGAGGGCCAAAAGGTATATTTGATTAAATCATAGCTGAGAATATCTCTAATCTGGAGAGGGAAACAAAGTTTTCATGTCCAAGAGGCAGAGAGGATCTCTCCCAAAATCAATAAAAATAGACCAACACCCCAGCATATAATAGTGAAACTTGTAAATCTTAGAGCCAAGGAAGCTATCCTGAGAGCATCTACAGGGAAGAGATTTCTTATGTATGGAGGGAGGAACATGAGAATAACATCAGACCTGTCCACAGAGACCTGGCAAGACAGAAAGAGCTGGCAGGATATATTCAGTATACTAAGTGAGAAGAACATAAGCCAAGAATACTTTACCCATCCTGTCATTCTGAAAGGATGGAGAGATGAAGAGCTTCCAGGACCAGCAGAAACTGAAAGAATACGTGATGACCAAGCCAGCCCAGCAAAAAACACTAAGGGGGATTCTATAAAAGAAAAAAAGACCCCAAGAGTAATATAGACCAGAAATATAGAGAGACAATCTAGAGAAGCAGGGACTTTACAGGCAATACTATGGCACTAAATTATCTTTCAATAGTTACTCTCAATGTGAATGGCCTAAATGCTCCCATGAAATGGCTCACGGTATCAGACTGGAAAAAAAGACAGGAACCATCCATATGCCATCTACACAGACTCATTTTGAACCTAAAGACACCTCTAGATTGAAAGTAAGTGGATGGAGAACAATTTACCATGCCAATGCACCTCAAAAGAAAGCTGGGGTAGCAATTCTTATATCAGACAAATTAGATTTTAAACCAAAAGCTGTAGTAAGAGATGTAGAGGGGCACAATATCATACTTAACAGGCCTATCCAACAAGAAAATTTAACAATTGTAAATATCTATGTCTCCAACAAATAAACCAACTATTAACCAAAATAAAGAATCCATATTGATAATAATACATGAATAGTGTATGTAATAGAGTAATAGTAAGAATAATACATGAATAACACATGAATAGGAGACCTGAACAGTCCACTCATAGTAATGGAAAGATCATCTAAGCAGAAGATGAACAAAGAAACAAGAGCTCTGAAAGATATATTGGATCAGATGGACTTCATAGATATATACAGAACATTCCACCCTAAAACAACAGAATACTTATTCTTCTCAAGCACACATGGAACTTTCCCCAGAAGAGACCACATACTGAGTCACAAACCACGTCTCAACTGACACCGAAAGACTGAGATTATTCCCAGCATATTATCAGACCACAATGCTTTGAAACTGGAACTCAATCACAAGAAAAAAAAATTGGAAAGAATTCAAACACTTGGAAGTTAAAGAGCATCTTGCTAAAGAATGAATGGGTCTACCGGGAAATTAAAGTTTAAACAATTCATGGAAACTAATGAGAATGAAAACACATTGGTCCAAAACCTATGAGATACTGCAAAGTTGGTCTTAAAGGGAGAAATACATAGCCATCCACGCACCTTTCAGAAAAGTAGAAAAAGCCCAAACTAGATGCTGGTTCTTTAAAAGAATTAATAAGATTGATAAACCTCTGGTCAGACTTACCCAAAAGAAAAGGAAAAGGACCCAAATAAGTAAAATCATAAAAGAAGAGGAAGGGATCATGGCTAACACCAAGGAAATAGAAACAATTATTAGAAATTATTATAAGCAACTGGGGCGCCTGGGTGGCTCAGTAGGTTAAGCCTCTGCCTTTGGCTCAGGTCATGGTCTCGGGGTCCTGGGACTGCTTCCCCCCACCCCCTGCCTGCCTCTCTGCCTACTTGTGATCTCTCTCTCTCTGTCAAATAAATAAATAAAATATTTTTAAAAGAAATTATTATCAGCAACTACATGCCAAAAAATTAATCAATCTGGAAGAAATGGATGCCTTCCTGGAAACTTATAAACTACCAAGACTGAAAGAGGAGAAAATAGACAATCTGAATAGACCAATAACCGGAAATGAAATTGAAGCAGTAATAAAAAACTCCCCCTCCCCAGAAAAACAAAAAACAAAAACAAAAAAACAAGAGTCCAGGGCCAGATAGCTTCCCATGGGAATTCTACCAAACATTTAAAGAAGAAATAACTATTTTACCAAAGCTGTTTCAAAAAATAGAAACAGAAGGAAAACTTCCAAACTCATTTTATGAGGCCTGCATTACCCTGATCCTAAAACCAGACAAAAGACCACTTCAAAAAGGAGAATTACAGACCAATATCCCTGATGAACATGGATGCCAAAGATCGTAGCCAATAGGATCCAACAGTACATTAAAAGGATTATTCATCACAACCAGGTGGCATTTATCCCTAGGATGCAAGAGTGGTTCAACATTCACATATAAACCAAAATGATAAATCACATTAATAAAGGAAAGGACAAGAACCATATGATCCTCTCAATAGATGCAGTAAAAGCATTTGACAAAATACAGCATCATTTCCTGATTAAAACTCTTCAGAGTGGAGGGATATAGGAAACATACCTCAATATCATAAAAAGCCATGATGAAAATCCCACAGCAAATATCAGTCTCAATTTGGGAAAAGCCAAGAGCTTTTCCCTTAAGGTCAGGAACATGGCAGGAGAATCTCACTCTTACCTCTTTTGTTCAAAATAGTACTAGAATTCCTAGCCTCAGGAATCAGACCAAAAAAAAAAAAAATACAAGACTTTCAAATTGGCAAAGAAAAAGTCAAACTTACTCTTTGCAGATGCCATGACTTTATGTAGAAAACCCAAAAGACTCCATCCCAAAATTACTAGAACTCATACAGCAATTCAGCAATGTGGCAAGATACAAAATCAATGCACAGAAATCAGTTGCATTTCTATACACTAACAATGTAACAGTAGAAAGAGAAATTAAGGAATTGATTCCCTTTACAAAGACATCAAAAACCATAAGATACCTGGTAATAAACCTAACCAAAAAGGTAAAGGATCTATATTCTAGAATCTATAGAGCACTTATGAAAGAAATGGAGGAGGACACAAAGAGATGGAAAAAACTTCCATGCTCATGGATTGGAAGAATGATGTTAAAATGTCTATGCTGCCCAGAGCAATCTACACTTTCAATATCATCCCTATTAAAATACCATTGTCATTTTTCAAAGAGCTGGAACAAACAATCCCCAAATTTGTACAGAATCTGAAAAGACCCCGAATCATCACGGGTATGTTGAAAAAGAAAACCAAAGCAGGCATCACAATGCCCGACTTCAAACTGCATTACAAAGCCGTGGTCACCAAACAGCATGGTATGGGCATAAAAGCAGGCACATGACCAGTGGAAGCAAGAAATGGACCCTTAACTTTATGGTCAACTAATCTTTTACAAAGCAGGAAAGAATATCCAATGGAAAAAGGACAGTCCTTTTAATAAATGGTGTTGGGAAAACTACAGACACATGCAGAAGAATGAAACTGGACTATTCGCCTACACCATACACAAAGATAAACTGAAAATGGATGAAAGACTTAAACATGAGACAGGAATCTATCAAAATCCTACAGGAGAACACGGGCAGCAATTCCTTAGACCTCGGCCACAGTACCTTCTTGCTAGACACATCTCTAAAGGCAAGGGCAACAAAATAAAAAATGAACTCTTAGAACTTCATCAAGATAAAATCTTCTGCAAGGCAAAGGAAAAAGTCAACAAAACTAACCGGCAACTTACAGAATGCAAGAAGACTTTCACAAATGAACTAACAGATAAAGGTCTGGTATCCAAGGTCTTTATACATCAACACCCAAAATACAAATAATCCAGTCAAGAAATTGGCAGAAGACATGAACAGACACTTCTCCAAAGAAGACATACAAATGGCCAACAGAGACTTTGAAAAATGCTCCTTATCACTTGGCATCACCAAAATACAAATCAAAGCCACAATGAGATACAACCTTACACCAGTTAAAATAGCTAAAATTAATAAGACAGGAAGCAACAAATATTGGCAAGGCTTTGAGAAAGGGGAACCCTCTTACACTGTTGATGGGAATGCAAGCTGGTTCAGCCACTCTGAAAAACAGTATGGAGTTTCCTCAAAAATTTGAAAATAGAGATACTCTATTACCCAGAAATTGTACTACTGGGCATTTGCCTCAAGGATATAGATGCAATGAAAAGAAGGGGCACATGCACCCCAATGTTCATAGCAGCAACATTCACAATAGCCAAACTGTGGAAGGAGCCAAGATGCTCTTCAACAGATGAATGGATAAAGAAGATGTGGTTCATATATAGAACGGACTACTACTCAGCCATCAGAAAGGGTGAATACTTACCATTTACATGACCAGGATGAAACTGTAGGGTTATTATGCTAAGTGAAATAAGTCAATCAGAGAAAGACAATTATCATATGGTTTCAGTCATATGTAGAATATAAGAAACAGTGCAGAGGTCCACAAGCAAAGGGAGGGAAAACTGAATGGGAAGAAATCAGAGGAGACAAACCATGAGAGATTCTTAAGTATGGGAAACAAATTGAGGGTTGCTGAAGGGGAAGGGAATTGGGGGAAGGAGTTACTGGGTGATGGGCATTAAGGAGGGCACATGATGTGATGAGCACTGGGTGTTGCACATAGCTGATGAATCACTGAATAATACTACATCAAGAACTGTAGATGTACTATATGTTGGCTAATTGAATTTAAATAATAAAAAAGAAAAGGTACTCAACATCATCCAAGAATACAAATCAAACTACAATGAAATATCACATTTTAGAATGTACATTGTCAGAAGGATAAGATATAAGTGTTGGCAAAGATGTGGAGAAAGAGGACACTTTTATGCTGTTGGTAGGAATGGAATCTGGTACAGTCATTATGGAGAATAGTATGTATGTCTTCAAAAAATTAAAAATAGAACTACCATATGATCCAGCATTTCCACTCCTGGGCATATATCCAAAGGAATTGAAATCAGTTTCTCAGAAAGACATCTTCACACCTATGGTCACTCCTGCATATTCAAAATAGCCAAGACATGGAAACAACCCATATCCATCAGTAGATAAAGTAGGTGTAGTATAGGCATACAATGGAATAGTCAGACACTGGAAAGGAGATTATCTTGTCATTTGTGACAATCTGGATAAGTTTGGAGTCAGAATTGCAAGTGAAATAATCCAGATAGAGAATAACAAATACTATACGGTTTCACTTATATGTAGAAGTTTTTAAAAAGTCAAACTCATAAAAACAGATGAGAAGATAAGGAAATAGAAGAAAAGAGAATGGTAGTTACTAGACAGTAAGTATGGGGCACTTGGGTTCCCCCAGCTGTCTAGGACACTACCAAAGATAATCAATTCTCTCTTACAGTATACATCGTAGTCAGGAAGGAGTTCCATGATGATAAGGAAGAGATCACAAGAGTGGCAGAAAGGATTCTCAAAGGGCATAAAATGGATTCAGTTCCCACTGATGCATTATAAACACCATCTGCAAGCCCACACATGAGCTGCTAGAAACCAGTGGGTCTTAAAGCCTGGAATTTTAAAAATCAGCAGGCTGGGCTATAGGAGAGCTTGAAGGGCAACTGCAAACTGAGACCCCACCTTTAAATATCCAGTTTAGCAAACAGCCCATGGACATACAGCTTGGTAGCAACAGTTTGAAAGCTGCCAAGGGCTTATGGGAGGCAGAGTTAGTTACTGATGTCAGAGCTTGCTGAGGGACTTTTCCTAGAAGAAGGAGAAGGCAGATGCCATTTTCCCCATCCCCTACCCCCCAGCATAAACACACTGCCACCAGTGGAAACCAGCACTACAGGCATTCAGTACTGAACTGTCTTACGCCAAGCCCCAATCCCTCCAGCCAAGCTATTATTCAGAACAGAAAAAGAGTTTCTCAGACAAACAAAAATTAAAGGAGTTCATGACCACCAAACCAGCCCCACAAGAAATATTAAAGAGGACTCTGAGTGGAAAATCTGTTAAGATAAGCATTCTATTAAAAAAATCAGTCACGAGATTAACAAAATAAAATAATGTAAAATATGATTCCTTATATCTAAATTGTGGGTAGGAGAGGAATAAAGAATAAGTTCAAATTTCTGTGACCAGGGACGCCTGGGTGGCTCAGTTGGTTAAGCAGCTGCCTTCAGCTCAGGTCATGATCCCGGCATTCTGGGATCGAGTCCCACATCAGGCTTCATGCTCCGCAGGGAGCCTGCTTCTCCCTCTGACTCTGCCTGCCACTCTGCCTGCCTGTGCTCACTCTCGCTCGCTCTCTCTCTGACAAATAAATAAATAAAATCTTTAAAAAAAATTTTCTGTGACCATCAACTTAATATAGACTGCTACATACAGAAGGTGTTCTAACCATAAATCAAAAACCACTAATAGTTTTGTTTCTAGCCACTGAGGCATGCAGATTCAGTGTTGCAACCCAGCAGGAAAATGTGGCCTTTGTATAAAATACACTCGCTTAATGTTTGAGGTAATAGCAAAATACATTTGGGAGACGCTTCAGCTCCTGGTCAATAGGCCCAATGGTACCTACTGTTTTCAGGCTGCATAATGACCAGGTGTACTACATGAATGAGAAGATCCTGAAGTTGGCCAACATCTCTGGCACAACCTGGTGTTAAGGGGCACCTCACTAAGACTCACAAGATCCAGCTGCACATCACAGTTGTGGATTACCTTGCATCCTATGCCAAGTATAAAGTGTGAATAAAGCCTGGAGAAGAGCAGTTCCTCCTGTATGGGAACCATGTGTTGAAATCTAGACTGAGTTGAATCACTAAAAATACTTGTCACCAAGTAGAGGTGGTGTATTCTATGGCAGACATCCCTTTGAATTTTGGGGTTGCAAAGTCTGCAAAAGACTGCAGGAAAGCTGACCCCATGGTAATTCTGGTATTTCATCAGGCAGACTTTAGGGAATATGTGCAGCATGAAGAGACACTGACTTAAAATGAAATCATTGTAAAGACTTATGCTATGTGGAAGGATCTTGCCTTGTTTCCTGTATCTGTGTAGGCTCTAGTATAATGTTGAATTCCATCAACAACGTAATTTCTTTAAGGAATTCTTAGTTTAATATTATCTCTATTATGGATGTATGTAGGCTAGACTGTTATGCAGAAATGGCTCAAAAATGACACTTCATATCTTTGTGTTTGTGACTAAATAGAATACTGCATTTTATATTTGAATCAGAAAGTTTTGGTCTTGAGTAACAGGCTTTAAAACATTGGAACTCAGGAAAAGAAGGGGAGGGGGGTGGGAGGGGGTTAGGTGAGCCTGGTGGTGGGTATTAAGGAGAGCATATACTGCATGGAGCATTAGGTGTGGTACACAATGAATCAATAAACAATGAATCTTGGACACTAAAAAAATAAAATGAAAAGAAAAAAGAAAAAAAAAACAGTTTATTACTGATGTACTACACCCTGGCTAATTGTTATTAAATAAAATAAAAGTTTTAAAAAAGAATAGCTTATTGTTATCTGTGACAACACTTTTTTCCAAACTTATAAGAACACAATGGATTTCTTCATTATTTATTAATATGATGAAAATTAACATATTGTCATATCAGAATTATAGGCCATATATGGGACTTTACAGATGAAATTTGGATAAAATAATAATAGGGGTGTGGTGCAAAAATAATGAATACTGTTATGCTGAAAATAAAAAATAAAATTAAAAAAGAAAAAAAAATAATAGCAACAGGGGCACCTGGGTGACTCAGTCAGGTAAGTATCAGACTCTTGACTTCAGTTCAGGTCATGATCTCTGGATCCTGAGACTGAGCCCTGCAAGAGCTCTGCACTCAGCCCAAAGTCTGCTTGAGATCTCTCTCCCTCTCCCTCTGCGCCTCGCCTTCCTCGTGCTAAATAAATAAATAAATAAATAAAATCTTTAAAAATAATAATAACAGCAATTTGTTCTGATAATTATTTATACAGTAAGTGTTGTGTGAAAGAAAAACTTGGAGTCAAACCCCAGTTCTCACACCTACCAGCTATATGGACTCAGAGGAGTCATTAAACTTTAATAAGCTTAATTTTCTTCTTCTTTTTCAAAAAACAGATTTAATAATCTACCTAAGAATGGTTTTTAGAATTAGAAGTAATGTTTATAAAGCACTTAGCACAGTGCCTGGCAAATGATCGGTGTTAAATAAGTGGTAAGAATCATTTATATATTGCATATACTAGGTATTTCTATTACTAAGAGTAAGATCTTGTGAATATAGTTTAATTATATATCTTGGTTCTTGAACTTTCTTTTATTTAGATGGTTATATAAATAACCATGCCAGGCTAATGTTATTTTCATCACCTTGATGTCTTAAAACGTGTCCCTTATGAACCTTTGCTTACCTGATTGAGCTAGACAGAAGGCACCAATCAGAGACCCTGAAATAAGCACCTCCACCCTCCCCTATGACAGCCAAAAATTATTTTTAGAATTAAAAAAATGTTTTTTAAAAATGAAAAAATTCCACTAAGTTTTTAAAAGGTACTTGTATTATTAAAAAAAAGTCTTTAATTAATATTCTGCTTAAATTCAAAAAAGAACACAAATAGATATACAAAAAATAAATAGAAAGAGCCCAAGTATATCATGAAAGTAAACCAGCAAAACATGAGAGAGCAAGAGAAAAAAGGATCAGAGAAAAACTACATAAACAACCACAAAATAAGTAACAAAATAGCAATAAGTACAAATACAAATGCAATGACTTTGAATGTAAGTGAACCAAACATACTAACCAAAAAACACAGAGTGACAGAATGGATAAAAAACAAACAAAAAACCAAGACCCAAGTATATACTGTTTATAAGAGACTCATTTTAGACCTAAAGATATTTGCAGACTGAAAGTGAGGGGAGAGGAGAAAAAAAATCAATTGTGCAAATGGAGGTCAAAAGAATGATGAAGTTACAATATTTATGTCAGACAAGATAGACTTTAAAATAAAGACTGTTAACAAGAGACAAAAAAAAGACTATATAATTATAAAAGGAATACTCCAATAAGATCTAACAATTGTAAATATTTATACCCTCAACAAAGGAGCACCCAAATACAAAAAACAGTTAATAACAAACATAAAGGAACTACTAATAATATTATAATAATAGTAGGGGATTTTAAGCCCCCACTTGTATCAATGGACAGATCATCTAAACAGAAAATCAATAAGGAAGGAATGGCTTTGAATGACATACTGGACCAGGTGGATTTAACAGATAGCAGAATTATCTACAATAGCAAAACTATGGAAACAGCCCAAGTGTCCATCAACTGATAAATGAACAAATAAAATGTAATTATATGTGTGTACACACACACACACACACACACACCATGTAATATTATTCAGCCACGAAAAAGAATGAAATCTTACATTTGAAATGATATCAATGGATCTAGAGAATATTATACAAATCAAAATAAATCCTTCAGAGAAAGAAAGACAAGTACCATATGATTTCACTCACATGTGGAATTTAAGAAACAAAAGAAACAAAGGGGAAAAGAGAGAAAAGGAAAACCAAGAAAAAGACTCTTACTTATAGAGAATAAACTGATGGTTACCAGAAGGGAGGTGGGCAGGTAGATAGGTGATAGGGATTAAGGAGGGCACTTGTGATGAACACTGGATGATGTCTCAATCACTATATTGTACATCTGAAACTAATATAATACTGTATGCTAACTAACTGGAATTTTAAAACTTTTAAGAATCATAAGGAAATACATGTATGGTAATGTGCTGCACATATAATAAAAACTGCTTATAAGTAGATCCATTAAGTTCAAACCCATGTTGTTAAAGAAATTAGGAAGACAGCAAATAAATGATCTAATTTTACACCTCAAGGAACTAGAACAAATTAAGGCCAAACATAGCAGAAGTAAGGCAATAATAAAGGTAAGAAAGAAAATAGATGAAATAGAGACCAGAAAAACAATAGAAGACATCAAGAAACACTAGGTTTTTCTGAAAGATAAACAAAACTGACAAAACTGTAGAAAGACTAATGAAGAAAAAAACAAGAATAATAAATAAAATCAGAAATGAAAGAGAAGCAATTACAACTGACAGTACAGAAATCCACAGGATCATAAGAGATATTATGAACAACTATAAGCCAAAAAATTACATACATAGAAGAAATGAGTAAGTCCCTAGAATTATACAACCCACCAACACTGATGCAGGGAGAGACAGAAAATCTGAGAGACCAATAACAAGTAAGGATACTAAAATAGTAATCAAAAACCTCCCAACACAGAAAATCCCACAACCAGATGGTTTAAGTGGTAAATCATATAAAACATTTAAAGAAAAACTAATGTCAATCATTCTCAAACTCTTTAAAAAACTTTGAGGAGGAAAGAGCACTTCCAAACTCATTGTAGGAAGTCTAGTAGTACCTGATTCCAAATGCCAGGTATGGACAGTATAAGAAAATTACAGATTAATCTTCCTGATGAATATAAATGCAAAAACTAAAAACAAAGTATTAGCAAACCAAATTCAAGAACTCATTAAAAGGATCATACATTATGACCAAGTGCAATTTATCCCTGGGATGCAAGGATAGTTCATCATACATGAATTAATAATTGTGATATATCACAATTCATTTAATAGAATGAAAAAGAAAAGGCATTTGACAAAATCCAACATCCTTTCATTATAAAAACCCTCAACAGCCTAGGGAGAGATGCTCAGGTATAGAAGGCACATAAGTCATCATATGACAAACCCCCAGCTAACATTATACTTAGTGAAGAAAAATGTAAAGCTTTTCCACCAAGATCAAGAACAATACACGCGTACCCATATTCAACATAGTACTGGAAGTCCTAGCTAGAGGAATCAGGCAAGAAAAAGAAATAAAAGGCATCCACATAGGAAAGAAAGAATTAAAATTTTCACTATTTACAGAAGGTAAGATTGACTCTTGAGCACTATGGCTTGAACTGCATGGGTCCACTTACATGCATTTTATAAATGCAGTGATACAAATGTATTTTCTCTTTCTTGTTATTTTCTTAACATTTTCTTTTCTCTAGCATGCTTTATTGTAAGAATACAGCACATTATATATATATATATATCATACAAAATATGTATTAATTAGCTGTTCCTATTATCAGTAAGGCTTCTGATCAACAGCAGGCCATTAACAGTTAAGTTTAGGGGGAGTCAAAAGTTATACACAGATTTTTGATTGCACAGGGGTTTGATGTCCCAAAGCTTCATCATTCAAGTGTCAACTGTACATTGAAAATCCCCAAAACTAAAAACTGTGGAATATGATCAATGAATTTAGTAAAGTTGCAGGATATAAAAATCAATACATAGAAGTCAGTTACAGTTCTGTATGCTAATAGTGAAACATCTGAAAAACAAAAAAAGTAAACTATCCTATCTACGATTCATTGAAAATCATAAAACACCTAGGAGAAAATTTAACTGAGGATGTAATAAATATGTATAATAAACTACAAGAAGTGGTTGAAAGAAATTGAAGGAGATACAAATAAATGGAAGGAAATCCATGTTTATGAATCAGAAGAGTCAATATTATTTAAATCACCATGCTATCCAGAACTATCTATAGATTCAATGCAATATTTATCAAAATTCCAATGTAATTTTTCACAGAAATAGATAACAACAATCCTACAATTTGTAGGGAAGTATAAAAGAACTCTAATAGCAAAACAATCATGAGAAAGAAGAGGCATCACCCTTTTGGAATCAAACTATACTACAAAACTGTAGTGAATAAAACAATTTGGTGTGGAATAAAAATATACCTAGGTCAATGGAATAGAAAGTGGAGAATTAAACCTCTTTATATATGGTCCTCTAATATTTGACAAGGGAGACACCTGGAGGGCTCGGTGGGTTAAGCCTCTGCCTTTGGCTTAGGTCATGGTCTCAGAGTTCTGGCATAGAGTCCCACATCAGGCTCTCTGCTCAGCAGGAAGCCTGCTTCCCCCACTCTCTGCCTGCCTCTCTGCCTAGTTGTGAACTCTCTGTCAAATAAATCAATAAAATCTTAAAAAAAAAAAAAAAAAAGAACATCCAATGGGGGAATTACTGTCTCTTCAACAATGGTGCAGGAAAACTAGATAAACACATTAAACAAAATGAAATCATACCCCTAACTTACACATCTCACAAAAATTAACTCAAGTTGGGTCAAAGATTTAAACCTAAGATCTGATACTTTAAAACTCCTAAAAGAAAGCATAGGAAAAAAAGAGCTCCTTAACATTGGTCTGGCAAGGATTTTTTTGTATTTAATATCAAAAGCACAAGCAACAAAAGAAAATATTAGTAAATGAGTCTATATCAAACCTAAAAACTTCTACACTGTGAAAGAAATAATTAACATGAGTGACATCACCAAGATGGCGACATAGGTCATTCTTAACTTTGCTCTCCCTCGTAAGAAGGACAAATACCAGTGAGAAAAATCCTAAAACATGGAGATGAGGCTAAAGCACTACAGGAGAGACCACTTTAGAACAAAAGAAGTGGCTACACACTGACCACAATGCCCCTTCCTCAGGCCAACGCAGCACCATACTGAGAAGTCTCTTCTAAGTCTATCATTCCTCCATTGGGGTGAAATAAAAGAACCCAGGGTGGACATCGAACTCCCTAGTATTATGAGTCACTTATTAGGAATCCCTAACACAGTCTTGCCCAGTGAGGATTGCAAGGGAACATGAAGGGTTTGACCACTGGGAAACTGACTATGACGGGGAATCGAAGTGGGACTTGCAGCAACCAGCTCTCAGATCTAGGCAGATGGATTTCCTATCTGTAGTGCCCAAGTTGTTGGCCCAACCAGAAGTTTTGCAAATCTGTACAGCCCAGAAACACTCAAGCAGAGAGTCCAGCAGGTAGATCTGATAGTTTGCAGAGCAAAGCAAGTGGTCCTATTCAGTCAGAAAACTTGCAGAATGGGTTAGCATGAGTCAAGATCACAAAGAGCCTTTCTGGCCATGGAGCTGGTTCTCCCTGTGCCTGTGCAGGAAACTAATTTATAGCTCTTCCCACTGCTGAATATGGCCTTAAGTCCAACTGACCAGGGAACCTAACCATACTTAAACCTTAACCATACGTGGAAAGCCATGTAGCCCACCCAACAGCCCTGCTTATAGCGGCACTCGAACAGAGAGTACACCCCATGGCTTTTCCTGTCTGCAGAGCAAAACCAGTGGTCCTGTCTCACCAGTGAATTCAGTACACAGTCTTGGCTGATTCAAGTCCCCAAACAGAATGCAGTAATAGAGGAAATGAAGGGGAAATGATTTAAGGCATACAGAAAAAAAAATATAAACTTGGTAAGGTCTCCCTTAATAGTACTTAATTAAACTCTCCAATCAAAAGACAGATAGGTTTAAAGAAAACTGCATAATCCCCCATATGCTGTGTATAAGAGATTCATTTTACATGCAAAGACATAAATAGATTGAAAATGAAGGGATAGAACTCTATGTAAATATTAACCAAGAGAGCTAAAGTAGTGTGATAATCAATTTTATGTGTTGACTTGGCTAAAAAATGTCCAGATCCCTGGTAAAACACAATTTCTGGGGGTGTCTGTGAAGGTTCTCTGGAAGAGATCTTCATTTAAATCAGTAGCCTAAGATCACCCTCATCAATGTGGGTACACATCCTCCAAGATACTGAGGGCCTAAGTAGAAGAAAAAGGTGGAGGAAAGGTGAACTTGCTTTCTCAATTTGAACTTAGATATCTATCTTCTCCTGACCTTGGACATTAGTACTCCAGGTTCTAGGGAGTTCAGACTTAGACTGGGACTTACACCATCCACAGCCTCCTTGTTCTGAGGCCTTTGGCCAGAGACTGAATTATACCCCTAGTTTTCTCAGTTCTCCACTTGCAGATAGTATATCATGGGATTCCTTGGCCTTCATAACAGCATGTGCCAATTATTATAATAAATCTCCTTTTATAAATCTATATCTATATCTATATATCTCTATATATATCCTATTTTTTCTGTTTCTCTGGAGAGCCCTAATATAGGTATCTTTATTAATATTAGACAAGATAGACTTAAAGTTAAAAAATGTTGCAAGGGACAAAGAATCACATTATATATTGGCAAAAAGGTCATTCATCAAGGATATATAAGAACTATGAACATAAGCACACACACAAAAGAGGCCCAAAATATATGAAACAAGCAGATAAAAGATCCACAAATAAATATAGGATTTTTCAAATCCTACTTGAACAAACTGGACATGACAAATGGCATTTATGAAACCCACAGCTAACATTCTAAATGGTAAAATAATGAAAGATTTCTCCATTAAAACAGGAACAAGACAAAAATGTCTGTTTCTTACCAGTACCATTCAACATTGTACTAGAAGTCTGAGCAAGAGCAGTTAGAAAATAAAAAGAAATAAAAGGCATCCAAATTGGAAAAGGAGTAAAACTATCTTTATTCACAGATGACATGTTCATATATTTAGAAAATCCCAAAGATGCCACATAGAAATTAAATTCAGTGAAGTTTCAGGATGTAAGATCAGCATGTAAAATCAATTGTATTTCTAAAACCAGCAACAAGTAATTTGAAAATGAAATTTAATAAAAATTTTATCATAGTATATCAAAAAAATAAAATACTTAGGAATAATATTACCCAAGGATTATACACTGAAAACTATCAAATATTGCTTTAACAAACTAAATAAGACCTAAATAAAATGGAAAAACATCTGAGTTCACGAATTGGGGGGCTTAATATTATAAGATGGCAATACTTCCCAAGGTGATCTACAGATTAAGTGCATTCTCCATGAAACTCCCAAAGGCCTATTTGAAAAAAATGAAAAAATTTGATCCTAAAATTTGTATTTAGTTGCAAGAGGTCTAAAATAGCCAAAGTGATGTTGAAAAGACAAAATTTAAGAACTCACACTTTCCCACACACACTACAAAGCAAAAATAAATCAAAACAGTGTGATACTGACATGTGGATAAACATACACAACAGTGGAATACAACTGACAGCACAGAAATAAACCCATACATGAAGCTGACTGCTTTTGACTAGGGCAACATACAATTCAGTAGAAAAAGAAGAGCCTCTTCAACAAATAATGCTGGGACAACTCCATTTCCACAGGCCAAAAAAAAAAAAAAAGTTGTATGTATCGCTACTTCACATCATATACAAAAATTAACTCAAAATGTATCAATGACCTAAATATAAAAGCTAAAACCATAAAGCTCTTTGAAGAAAGCAGTAGGATAAGTCTCTATTATCTTAGATTTGGAAATTGATTCCCAGATATTGACACTAAAAACATAACAGCAAAATAAGAAACAAACAAATTGAGCTTTGAAAAATTATTTTTAGGCATCAAAGGCCATTTTCAAGAAAGTGAAAAGACAACCTACAGAACAGGAGGAAATATTTGTAAACCAGACATCTGACAAAACCTCCAGAATATATAAAGAACCTCTACAAATCAGCAACAAAAAGACAAAGAACCCAATTATAAACTGGGTGAAAGAGATGAATACACATTTTTTTGAAATAAGATATACAAATGACCAATAAACACATAAAAATGCTTAACATCTTTAGTAATTAGAGAAATGTAAATCAAAATCACAATGAGATTCATTTCATACCTACTAGAATCATTATAATTAAAAGAGCAAAGAAAACAAGTGTTGGCAAGAATGTGTATCCTTCTATATTGCTGGTGGGAATAGAAAATGGTGCAGCCACTGTGGAAAACAGTTGGGCAGTTACTCAACAAAGCTAAAATTCGAATTATCATATGATCCAGCTTTTACACAAGGAAATGAAGTTCTGACACATCATGGATGAAACTTAAAAACATTATGCTGGGGGTGCCTGGGTGGCTCAGTGGGTTAAGCCTCTGCCTTTAGCTCAGGTCATGATCTCAGGGTCCTGGGATCAAGCCCCACATCAGGCTCTCTGCTCAGTGGGGAGCCTGCTTCTCCCTCTCTCTCTCTCTGCCTGCTTGTGATATCTCTCTTTGTCAAATAAATAAAATAAAATAAAATAATAAAACATCACGTTAAGTGATATAGGCCAGATAAAAAAGGACAAATGTTATATGATTTCACTCATATGAAATATAATAGGCATGTTCATAGAGATAGAAAATAAATTAGAGAAGGGGGGGTAGGGTTATGGACATTGGGGAGGGTATGTGCTTTTGGGCAAACTGGAAGGGGAGATGAACCATGAGAGACTATGGACTCTGAAAAACAATCTGAGGGGTTTGAAGTGGCGGGGGGGTGGGAGGTTGGGGTACCAGGTGGTGGGTATTATAGAGGGCACAGTTTGCATGGAGCACTGGGTGTGGTGAAAAAATAATGAATACTGTTTTTCTGAAAATAAATAAATTGGAAAAAAAAGAAAATAAATTAGAAGTTATTAGGGGCTAGATAGGGGCAGAAATAGGAGTTATTGTTTAATGAATTTCTTTTTAGGGTAATGAAAAGTTGTGGAAATACAGGTGGTGATGGTTCCATAACATTGTACATGTCCTCAAAGCTACTGAATTGTACACTTAAAAAGATGATTAAGAGGTGCCTGGGTGGCTCAGTGGGTTAAAGCTTCTGCGTTCAGCTCAGGTCATGATCCCAGTGTCCTGGGATCGAGCCCCACATCTGGCTCTCTGCTCAGTGGGGAGCCTGCTTCCCCCTCTCTCTCTGCCTGCCTCTCTGCCTACTTGTGATCTCTGTCAAATAAATAAATAAAATCTTAAAAAAAAAGATGATTAAAATGGCAAATTTCATTTTAATATATATTTTATCATAATAAAAAATTTTAGTAGACTGATTAAATTCAGGCCAACTTCTGGTTAAAATTTGTAATAAACTTTGAATAAAAGAAAACATCCTGATCACAATAAGGACTATTTATCTCAGGTAACCCGGTAACATAGGTAAAACAGTAGAGGAACTCTCAACTCAAAGCACAATAAAAGAGTAATTCTCCTGCAGTCTATATCACAATCATTTAATTTTATTTTGAAAGTTCAAGCAAGTGTTGTAAAATATGGGTTGATTATAAAAATTTATATGTTGGAAAGGAAGAACAAATTTATCAGTTTTAATATATATTCACATATATACACATATATGTATATATTTATGTATGTATACATAAACACACACACACACACACACACACACATATATATATATATATATATATATATATTTTTTTTTTTTTTTTTTTTTTTTTTAAGAGAGAGAGAGAGAGAGAGAAGGAACACACTCACATTGGGGACAGGGAGCAGAGGGAGAATCCTAATCAGGCTCCACCCCCAGCACAGAGCCCCAGGCAGGCTCAATCTCAGGACCCTGACATCATGACCTGAGTTGAAATCAAGAGTCATTTGCTTAACCAACTGGGCTACACAGGCACCCTGTTTTAAAATATATTACATAAAACACCTAAAGAATCTAGCTAAGAGGCCCCTGAGTGGCTCAGTGGGTTAAGTTTCTGCCTTCGGCTCAGGTCATGATCCCAGAGTCCTGGGATTGAGCGGATTGAGCCCTCTGCCTGCCTCTCTGCCTACTTGTGATCTCTCTCTGTCAAATGGATGAATAAAATCTTTAAAAAAAAATCTAGTTAAAATATTATTTATGCCACAAATCATCTTTTTTTCTGCTGTACCCTGATGAATTTTTGGCACAATATGTTAAAAATTCATAATGCCAAATACTGTTAAGTGATGGAGGCAAAGTTATCACTCCCTTTTATACAGATCTTAGTTGAAATAAACTCTGGGTAATGTAATGTTAGCTCACCAAATTATTTTTTACATACTGGTCAATATATTTCCATATTATGTGATGACTGACCAAGGAGTTATTTTCAAATTTAAAAATGTATTCTCTTCATTTATTTATAATTATATAATGGGAAAACCCACTCACATTTTTACCTTATAAAACAGAAAATATTTTTACCTTGAAATTCTCTTGATACTTGGTAAGTTTGTTTTTCAGTCTTATTTTGTAATTTCTCTTCTATAGCAGTATCCTTAATGACAAAATTTATAATAAGTAATTCAAATTATCTATCTTGGAATTCTAATTACTTTCTCTCAGAGCAAGAATTTTTACTCATATCTACAATGTCATTGCATAAATATTTTATTTTTATATCCTGAATGCATCAAATAAAAACATAAGAACAAGTAATGGATGTGAAAGGAATTTGGGAACACTTAGCAAGCTATATTGTGATTCTCCTCATAAATAATTCCAAATAAATCATTTTAATATTTATTAGGATTCTACTTTAGATTTATATTTTAGTCTGATTAAGTTTCTAGTCTAACTCAAATAACTCATGAAATTATTTTTAAGTCACTTCAATAAATTCTATGATAAAAGTATATTATAGATATATGTCAAATATATGCAGCCTTTTTTATCATTTCTCTTTTTCCCCAACATATTTGCTTTAAGAGTTTCCTAATCAAATATCGTTTTAACAAAAACAATTCTGATAATTTTCTAGGCCTTTTTTAAGGTATATAAAACCAGTTCAAAAGAACTATGTCTTCATAATTACCTTACTATATAAAAATACTTTTTCTAGATGAATTTTCTAGAAATGAAAATTTCCCTGTCTCAGCTAGGAACTGTGTATATTTTATCATTAAAACTCTAAGTCACCACTTCTTTGTCAATACAGCTAGAATTTTTTGTTAAAGTATTACTCTGATTCTCAAATATTAATTTAAACATCCTAAATATAAAGTAGATTAAAAGGCAAACTTTTTATTCCCTTTAAATAAGAAAATGTTGAGTTTTAATTAACATTTGCTTAAAATATTAAAAGAGTCTAGCAATTCAAGGTAAACAGCTTTCAAATTATTGTACTATATCTTACCTTTGAAATGTCACTCTCCATTGGCTTTCTTTTGGTAAGAGCAGGAGGTGAAATGAATGATGCTGTTGCTGTTTCATTCCCTTGAAGTGATGTTTTGGCAGACAGTAAATCTTCAATCTCTTCCTTTGATAATAGTCTTGTTAATGATTTATCATGGGTCTTTAATGGAAGTATATGGGATAGGTCTTTATCAACTGAAACTTCACTTGAATTCCTTAAAAAAGCTGATCCATCTTGAGACTTTAGGATCTGTGAAAGATCTGAAATAGCAGAGCTAGCTCTTTTCTTCTCTGAGCTTTAGAATTACAAAACATCTGGTATTAGATTATGTAAAGAAAACTTTTTATTTGTAATTGAAGATTCATTTTCATAATCTATGAGAATATTAAGCAATCATAATTATTCATTAATTAATGGTAATACAAATATGAAGTTGAATAGATAACAAGTCGAAGATAATATGTCTTCTGGGATTTAAAATAGACAGAATTAAGTAACATTAAAAATACTTAAGAGCTATTCAAGATCATAATAGGCACAGAACAAAAAATATTTGGTCAGACAAAGTAGAACACAAGATGCTTTAGAGGATGTCCTTTAGTCATATTTATTCCAGTCATTTTTCCACAATTTCATTTCAGAATGAAAATTTCTCTATAGCAGTTTTAATATTAAAAGATCACTGTCTTCCATAAGAGTCAATTTCCAAGCTCTGAGTTAGTTTTCTTCAAGGTGATAAGTATTTATTCTTCACCAATTGCAGGATCAGCTTACTAGGGTTCCAGAACTAGGGTAACCATATATCATGGTTTGTCCACACAGTCTCGGTGTAAGTGTGTCCCAGCATTCTAGTTTAGATGATCATTTAAATGATTCAACTACCTATGTTTTATAGAACTTATCAGAGATTTTCTAGTTCTATCAGGAGGAACAGAGTTTGATGGTTCTTCGTTTTATAGAGCTATTACTCCAGTTAGTATAATTTGCCTAAGGTTTACTGCAGTGCCTAAAATAATTTGAATTTTGGTCACACAAATACAAAATTCGGCAATGTAACTACTGTCACCCATCCTAATCTGTTACTTTAGGATTAATTTCAAACACCATATTTTGGATTATAAAAAGAAGGATATGGAGGACAATTCTGAGAACAAAAGTGTAAGATAATTGATGGCTAAAAGACATAATTTATGACAGACTTTTCTAGTAGTGTTATAAAATGGATTCCAATATTAAAATAAAGACAACAGGTGGCTGCTTGTTCTAAATTAAGGATGATATCTCAACCTCAAATATGACTTATTAGTTTATTAAGTATTTGAATTTAAAATGACTAGTTATAAAATAGTCTAACATTCTCCTGAAACAATTTTTGAAGACGTATCCTAGAAAACTGTTGTCATTTTTCAGCCACTGAAGCTTAACAATTGTTCAAGTACATAATATAAATTGATGCTTTTTTACAAACATACCTGCTGCTATACACAAATCACCACTCCTGTCACTAATATTACCACGTAATGATGGAAAGCAAAATATTTTAAAAGATATTGAAGTGTTTATTAGGGGATATCATTAATCATTTAATTCTCCACAGACAATTGACCCTATTATAACAACAGAGAAAATGTGTGGCAATATCAAGAACAAAACCTTAAATTCAATACAAAGAATATAATACAAAGTTTATTTATGTTAACCAAATTCCCACATGCAAGCTTCCCCCACTTATATTGGCTCCCACAACCATAAAGGACTGTCATTGCATAACACCATAATACTTCTGCTGAAGGGGGACAAGGATGAAAAGTGCTAGAAAGGTATGCAAGCAGTACTGTTCAAGCTCACATCAGCCAAAGAGATATCTCTAAGACATGGAAATGGGCATACTTCCAAGGCCTGATGCTTGTTTGAATGATAAAAGAAAAGAAGAGGGAAAGGAAGAAAAGAAGGGGGAAGAGGAGAAGAAAGTAGGAAGAGGATAGGAAGTCTATGAAAGTCAGTCTATAGTCACACAGAAAATAATGATTTGACCAATCCCCATTCTTTGGTAAATTATCCAAAACCTAAATATATTTTATAAGTCTTGCTAAATTTGCATCATTTGTCAACCACTTTTGATTAAGATTCTTTGTATAACAGTGTACTTATGAGCATGTATTTCAATAGGTTTAATAACAAGGATGCTAATAGCATTCTACATGACAGTCTTCAACATCACTGATGGATACAAAGATATATATATCTTTATATGTTTTATATATACAAAGATTTCATATATATACATATATCTTCATATATTTTATATATATAAAGATTTTACATATATCTTTATATATATTATATATAAAGAATAAATCTCTTGCTTGCAAAAGCATTTGTTTTTTGTTTTTTTTTTTACAGATTTTATTTTATTTGACAGAGGTCATGAGTAGGCAGAGAGGCAGGCAGAGAAAGGAGGAGGAAGCAGGCTCCCTGCTGAGCAGAAAGCCCGATGATGATGATGATGATGATGATGATGATGATGCCGGGGCTTGATCCCAGAATCCTGGGATCATGATCTGAGCCAAAGGCAGAGGCTTTAACCCACTGAGCCACCCAGGCGCCCCACAAAAGCATTTGTTAATCTGAAGATGTGAGCATTGCCCCCTTTTCTCACCAAACAAATATATGAATAAAGGCACAATCTGTTATGCAGATCAACACCCTTTTAATGCATTGTCATTCAGGCAAAATGGAAGGTTTCCATTGAATTACTGTCCAACCTGTCCTGAGTTGTTTTGTCTGTCTGTATCTGTTTCAAGACTTTTTTTTCATCTTCCCATATTAACTCCATCCATTTTCTAAAATGCCAACAAAATCCCCAAGGCATGTCCCTCCTCCCTTAGGGAAAAAAAATTCTCTTCAAAATATTGATATACACTAAACTTTTAATTATCAACAGAAATATAGAGGAGAATGTATTTGATATTCTTATCTGTAATAGAAGATGTGGGATGTATTTCTATATGCAAGGAAAAAAAAAGGTCTAGGATTCAAAGTGTGTAGTACAACCTTAAATGATTCTAGAAATTAACTTCACAGGAAAATTTCAATATAATGAATGTAAAATTAACATTCAAAACTTATCATATTTTGACAGTTTTAAAAATTATAATTATCATTGGTTAAATTCTTCATGGTAATTAGTTTTAGGCTCCTCAACTAAAAAGGAACTAAAACAATTTGAAAAGATTCAATAAAAATACAAATGATTAAAAGCCTGGAAAAATGAAATGTTAAAATACTTAGAATTATTTCATCTAGAGAAAACAAAGCTAGTTGACTACTTAGAAATAGCTTGTAAATGTGTAAATATATCTTATACTGAAAATGTTGACTAGCTACAATTAATAGCTATTGTTATTACTGAAATAATTAAAAATAAGAATTAAACTTTGAAATAAGGAAAATATATAAAACAAAAAAGGAAAACTAATCTAACACTAGAAAAACAAATCATTTTCACTATGTCTGTATGTTTGGGGTAAATACCCAGTAGTGCAATTGCTGGGTCAGAGGGTAGCTCTATTACCTCCATACTTTTTTCCAGAGTGGCTGTACAGCTTGAATTCCCACCAACAGTGCAAGAGGGTCCCCTTTATCCACATCATTGCCAACATTTGTTGTTACCTGTTTTGTTAATTTTTGTCATTCTAACTAGTGTAAGGTGGTATCTCTTTGTGGTTTTGATTTGTATTCCCTGTATGCTAGAGATATTGAGCATTTTTTCATGTGTCTGTTAGCCATTTGTATGTCTTTTTTGGAGAAGTATCTGTTCATGTCTTCTGCCTATTTTTTGACTGGGTTATTCATTTCTTGAGTGTTGAGTTTGAAAGTTCTTTACAGATCTTGGATATCAGCCCTTTATCTGTAATGTCATTTGCAAATATCTTCTCTCATTCCATGGGCTTCCTCTTAGTTTTGTTGACTGTTTCTTTTGCTGTGGAGAAGCTTTTTATCTTAATGAAATCTCAAAAGTTTTTTGTTTGTTTGTTTTTGTTTTTTAAATTTATTTTTTTATTTATTTTCAGCATAACAGTATTCATTATTTTTGCACCACACCCAGTGCTCCATGCAAGCCGTGCCCTCTATAATACCCACCACCTGGTTCCCCCAACCTCCCACCCCCCCGCCACTTCAAACCCCTCAGATTGTTTTTCAGAGTCCGGAGTCTCTCATGATTCACCTCCCCTTCCAATTTACCCCAACTCCCTTCTCCTAACTCCCCATGTCCTCCATGCTATTTGTTATGCTCCACAAATAAGTGAAACCATATGATAATTGACTCTGTCTGCTTGATTTATTTCACTCAGCATAATCTCTTCCAGTCCCGTCCATGTTGCTACAAAAGTTGGGTATTCATCCTTTCTGATGGAGACATGATTTTGTTTCACTTGTCTTTGGAGACGTGTCTTGAAAGAGGTTACTCTGGCCGATGTTGAAGAAGTTACGGCCTATGTTCTCCTCAAGGATTTTGATGGATTCATGTTGCACTACTAGGTATTTGCCCCAAAGATACAGATGTAGTGAAAAGAAGGGGCATCTGCACCCCAATGTTCTAGCAGCAATGTCCACAATAGCCAAACTGTGGAAGGAGCCAAGATGCTGTTTAACGGATGAATGGATAAAGAAGATATGGTACATATACACAATGGAATATTATTCAGCCATCAGAAAGGATGAATGCTCACCATTTGCATCAACATGGATGGAGTTGGAGGTGATTGTGTTAAGTGAATTAAGTCAAGTAGAGAAAGAAAAGTATCATATGTTTTCACTCATATGTGGAACATAAGCAATAGCACAGAGGACCATACAGGAAAGGAGGGAAATCCAAAGAGGGAGAAATCAGAGAGGGAGATGAACCATGAGAGACTATGGACCCTGAGAAATAATCTGGCAGTTTCAGAGGGGAGGGTACATGGGAGGGGGTAACAGGGTGATGAGTACTGAAGAGGGCATAGGCTGTGATGAGCACTGGGTCTTATACTTAAATAACAAAGCACTGAACACTATATCAAAAACTAATTATGTACTATACAGTGGCTAACTGAATACAAAAAAAAAAAAAAGAAAGAAAAACAAATTATTGGTTAATGAGGATGATAAACATATTTTCTCTTGCATGGCCCTGACAGATATTTCCCTTTCCCCACTCAGTAGCTTGGCAGAGATTCTCAAAATCTTTCACTGATACCTGCAATATTGGACTTTGAACGCCCTCCACACCCCCTTTTATCAACACGTCTACCTCCCCTTCATCAAGGAGTTTCACAGTTAGAGAATCATCTATTTTTCTCTGTACCCCTCTCAATTTCTTTATAAATATATATACTAGTATGTGAAATGGACCCTTCCCCTAGAGCACTTTCCATTATCCATCAAGTTGTCTGTAGCCTAAACATTCCTTGTGCAAAATGAGAGCTTAGAATATTAAATGTGTTCTGCTTCTACTCTGCTTGTGAGTTTTATTCAATAAATACTATTGTAGTATAACAACATAAATTGAATACTTAGTTGTATATACCTGGATATTTTAAATTTGGAAAACAGATTGATCCATCAAGAAGGTAGAAAATAAACTCACTGGAAGCCTCACATCGGACAAACTATTGGGTTGGAATGGACAATTTCTCAGTGATGATGTTATATACCATCACAAAAGCCCCAGAGAAGCAAATTACTTAGCCAAACTAGAATGACTAGAGCCCAGGTAGCCTCAGAGAAAAGGGATACCACAACCTCCAAGTAGGTAGGATAGGTGCATAGTCCATAGACCACTAAAGCCCTGAACTGGGAAGATTTCCTAGAAATCCTGGAGTAAGGAGGAGTCCAAGAAGGTGGAGGAATAGGAGACCCAAATTTCACCTGGTCCCAGGAATTCAGCTAGATAACTTAAAAACCATTCTAAACACCTACTAACTCAACTGGAAAATGAAGAAAAGAATAGCAGCAACTCTATAAACAGAAAAGCGACCACTTTCTGGAAGGTAGGATGTGTGACGAAATGATTCTGAGGTGACATATGGGAAGACAAACTACAGAGGGAGGCAGGCTCTGTCAACCGGCTACAAGCAAGTGACAGAGTAGCAGAGCACAAAGTCAGAACTTTTAGAAGTCTGCTCTGGTGAGGGACATCACTCTGGTAGCTAAGAGGGTGATGGAACTCTCACTGGGACAGTGTGGTCTCAGGATCCCTGGGGTTACAGGAAGACAGGGGTGCCCAAGTACATCAAAGCTCCCAGGTATCAGAGCAGGAAATCTGGCTGCAAACAGTGAGGCCAGGATTGGGCTCACAGCTCAGGACTGTCATAAACTGTGATCCATGGCACAGGTGGGCCACTGCTCTTCAAGCAGGGGACAACAAGTAGCAGATCCAGGAAGACCCCCCTTCCTGCCCCAGGGAAGACCAATATAGGAGTGCTCCACAGAAATCTGCTGGGTTTGGAATCTCCAAATAGGGCCATTCGACAGAGATAGCAATGCTTGGTCACAGGCCAGATGAGCACAGAGTGTGGCCAGAGACCAGAGAGACATAAGTGATTGACTGCTTTTCTCTGGGCGTGCATTGAGGAGTGGAGTCCCCAGCTCTCTGTTCCTGTATGCCCCAGGGTGGGGGACTGGGAAGCCACCATTTTCATTCTCATCCTCCAAAGCTGTGCAGAAAGCCTTCAGGGAACAAAAGCTACAGAAAGCAAACTGGAGCAGATTACTGAGCTTGGCCTCAGGAATGGCAGTGCAATTCTGCCAAGGGCAAAGACATTTGAAAATCGATGTAACTGGCCCCTCCCCCAAAAGATTACCAAAAACATCCAGCCAAGACCAAGTTTACCTATCAATGAGAACTGCAAAACTCCAGCACAAGGGGAATACATCACATAGAATTAATGGCTTCTTTCCCCATGATTCTTTAGTCATTCAAATTTAATTTTTTAATTTAACACTTTAAATTATTCTTTTCTTTTTCAACCAACTTATCAATTCCTTTTTCAAAAATCTTTTTAAATTTTCTTTATTAGAGTCATATTTTAGCCCTTCATTGTATTTAACCTTACTTTTTGAGCATGTATGTTTTTCTTTCTTTAAAATTTTGGGAAGTACTTTCTCCTAACAGATCAAAATACACCCAAAATCTAGGGTATGGCTCTGTTCTATTCACCAGCCTGATCATATTCTTTTTGTTTGTTTGTTTTTTCTTTTTACTTTTCACTCCAGTTTTGAGTCTCTTCTTATTTGTTTAGTCTATATTTCTTTGGTGATTTGTTTAGTGTATATTTATATTTAATATATATTTATAGTCAATGTGCAGAAATCAGTGGCTTTCTTATACACTAACAATGAAAATACAGAAAGGGAAATTAGAGAATCGATTCCATTTACTATAGCACCAAGAACCGTAAGATACCTGGGAATAAACCTAACTAAAGAGGTAAAGGATCTGTACTTGAGGAACTACAGAACACTCATGAAAGAAATTGAAGAAGACACAAATAGATGGAAGACCATTCCATGCTCTTGGATCGGAAGAATAAACATTGTTAAAATGTCTATACTGCCTAGAGCAATCAATACTTTTAATGCCATTCCGATCAAAATTCCACCGGCATTCTTCAAAGAGCTGGAGCAAATAATCCTAAAATTTGTATGGAATCAGAAGAGACCCCGAATCGCTAAGGAAATGTTGAAAAACAAAAATAAAGCTGGCGGCATCACCTTACCTGATTTCAAGCTTTATTACAAAGCTGTGATCACCAAGACAGCATGGTACTGGCATAAAAACAGACACATAGACCAGTGGAACAGAGTAGAGAGCCCTGATACGGACCCTCAACTCTATGGTCAATTAATCTTTGACAAAACAGGAAAAAATATACAGTGGAAAAAAGACAGTCTCTTCAATAAATGGTGCTGGGAAAACTGGACAGCTATATGTAGAAGAATGAAACTCAACCATTCTCTTACACCGTACACAAAGATCAACTCAAAATGGATAAAAGACCTCAACGTGAGACAGGAATCCATCAGAATCTTAGAGGAGAACATAGGCAGTAATCTCTTTGATATCAGACACAACAACTTCTTTCAAGATACGTCTCCAAAGGCAAAGGAAACAAAAGCGAAAATAAACTTCTGGGACTTCATCAAAATCAAAAGCTTCTGCACAGCAAAGGAAACAGTCAAAAAAAACAAAGAGGCAACCCACGGAATGGGAGAAGATATTTGCAAACGACAGTACAGACAAAAGGTTGATATCCAGGATCTATAATGAACTCCTCAAACTCAACCCACATGAAACAGACAAACACATCAAAAAATGGGCAGAAGATATGAACAGACACTTCTCCAATCAAGACATACAAATGGCTATCAGACACATGAAAAAATGCTCATCATCATTAGCCCTCAGGGAGATTCAAATTAAAACCACATTGAGATATCACCTTACACCAGTTAGAATGGCCAAAATTAACAAAACAGGAAACAACATGTGTTGGAGAGGATGTGGAGAAAGGGGAACCCTCTTCCACTGTTGGTGGGAATGCAAGTTGGTGCAGCCTCTTTGGAGAACAGTGTGGAGATTCCTCAAGAAATTAAAAATAGAGCTTCCCTACGACCCTGCCATTGCATTCCTGGGTATTTGCCCCAATGATACAGATGTCGTGAAAAGAAGGGCCATCTGTACCCCAATGTTTATAGCAGCAATGGCCACAGTCGCCAAACTATGGAAAGAACCAAGATGCCCTTCAACAGATGAATGGATAAGGAAGATGTGGTCCATATACACTATGGAGTATTATGCCTCCATCAGAAAGGATGAATCCCCAACTTTTGTAGCAACATGGACGGGACTGGAAGAGATTATGCTGAGTGAAATAAGTCAAGCAGAGAGAGTCAATTATCATATGGTTTCACTTATTTGTGGAGCATAACAAATAGCATGGAGGACAAGGTGCGTTAGAGAGGAGTAGGGAATTTGGGTAAATTGGAAGGGGAGGTGAACCATGAGAGACTCTGGACTCTGAAAAACAATCTGAGGGGTTTGAAGTGGCGGGGAGGTGGGAGGTTGTGGTACCAGGTGGTGGGTATTATAGAGGGCACGGCTTGCATGGAGCACCGGGTGTGGTGAAAAAATAATGAATAATGTTTTTCTGAAAATAAATAAATTGGAAAAAAATAAATTAAAAAAAGGAATATACACTTATATGTAAGTATATTTATATTTCTTATTATTAATATTATATTATAACTATATTACATTAATATTTCTTATTATATTCTATTTCTTCTGATTTGTTTAGTTTATATTTAGCATATAGTGTATATATAAAAACTTTTAGCATTTTTTTCTCTCATTCATCTATTTTTTTCTCAAAAAAAATGACAAAATGGAAAAACTCACCTCAAAAAAAAGAACAAGAGGCAGCACTGACTGTTAGGGACCTAATCAATATGGACATTAGTAAGATGTCAGAACTAGAGTTCAGAGTAATGATTATAAAGATACTAACTGGACTTGAAAAAAGCATAGAAGATACTACAGAATCCCTTTCTGGGGATATAAAATCTAACCAAGTCAAAATTTAAAAGGATATTAATGAGGTACAATAAAAAAATGGAGGCTCTAACTGCTAGGATAAATGGGGCAGAAAACAGAATTAGTGAAATAGACGACCAAAAGATGGAGAATAAGGAAGCTGAGAAAAAGAGAGAGAAACAACTACTAGATCATGAGGGGAGAATTTGAGAGATAAGTGATACCATAAAGCAAAACAATATTAGAATAATTGGGATCCAGAAGAAGTGGGGGGAGGTATATTGGAACAAATTATAGCAGAGAACTTCCCTAAAGTGGGGAAGAAAACACGCATCAAATGCAGGAGGCACAGAGAACTCCCCTCAAAAACAACAAAAAATACATCAATGCCCCAACCTCTAATAGTAAAACTTAACAAATCTCAGAGACAAAGAGAAAAATCCTGACAGTAGAGTGGAATAAGAGGTCTAACCTACAATGGTAGAAATATTAGATTGGCAGCAGGCTATATCCACAGAGATGTGGTGGGCCAGAAAGGACTGGCACGATATGTTCTGGGTACTAAATGAGAAAAATATGCAGCCAAGAATACTTTATCCAGATAAGCTGTCACTGAAATAGGAGAGATAAAAAGCTTCCAAGACAAACAGAAACTAAAAGAATTTCCAATCACCAAACCAGCCCTATAAAACATATTAAAAGGGGTCCTCTAAGTAAAGAGAGAACCCAAAACTAACATAGACCAGAAAGAAACAGACAATACACAGTAACAATCACATTACAGGCAATAAATGGCACTAAATTCATAGTTTTCAATAGTTACCCTGAATGTAAATGGGCAAAATGCCTCAATCAAAAGACTCAGGGTACCAGATTGGATAAAAAAGTAACACCCATTGATATTGATATGCTGTCTGCAAGAGACCCATTTTAGACCCAAAGACAATTCCAGATTTAAAGTGAGGGGATGGAGAACATTTATTATGGTAATGGGCATCAAAAGAAAGCTGGGGTGGCAATCCTTGTATTAGACAAATTTGATTTTAAACCAAAAACTGTAATAAGAGATGAGGAAGGACACTATATCATACCTAAGCGTCTATCCAACAAGATCTAAAAATTGTAAATATTTATACCGCTAACAATGGGAGTAACCAATTACATAAACCAATTAATAATAAAATAAAAGAAACACATATAATACAATAATATAATAATAGTAAGGGACTTTAAAACCCCCCTCATTGAAATGGACAGATCATCTAACCAAAAGATTAACAAGGAAATAAGGGCTTTAAATGACACACTGGATCAGATGGACTGATTCACAGATTTATTCAGAACATTCCTTCTGAAAGCTACAGAATACACATTCTTTTCTAGTGCACATGGAACATTCTCCAGAATAGATCACATCCTGGGTCACAAATCAGCTCTCAACTGGTACCAAAAGACTGGGATCATTCCCTGCATATTTTCAGACTACAATGCTTTGAAACTCAAACTCGATCAGAACAGGAAAGTTGGAAAGAACGCAGATACATGGAGGCTAGAGAGCAACCTAGTAAAGAATGAATGGGTCAATCAGAAATTGAAGAATTTCAAAATTCATGGAAACAAAGGAAAATGAAAATATGGCAGTTTAGAACCTTTGGGATGCAGCAAAAGAAGTCCTAAGAGGGAAATATATGGCCATCCAAGCCTCTCTCAAAAAAGTAGTAAAAACCCAAATGCACAACCCAGTCCTATACCTAAAGGAGCTAGAGAAAGAACAGCTCATAAAGCCTAAACCCAGCAGGATAAGAGAAATCATAAAGATCAGAGCAGAAACTAAAGAAATAGAAACCAAAAGTACAGAAAAGATCACGAAACAAGGAGCTGATTCTTTAAAAGAATTAATAAGACTGATAAACTCCTGGCCAGAATTACCAAAAAGAAAAGGGAAGTAACACAAATAAAATCATGAATGAAAGAGGAGAGATCACAATCAACACTGAAGAAATACAAACAATTATAAGAACATATTATAAGAAAATGTATGCCAACAAATTAGACAACCTGGAAGAAATGGATGCATTCCTAGAGAGTACAAATTACCAAGACTGAACCAGAAAGAAATAAAAAACCTAAACAGACCTATAATGAGCGAGGAAATTGAAGCAGTTATCAAAATTCTCCCTACAAACAAGAGCCCACAACCAGATGGCTTCCCAGGGGAATTCTACCAAACATTTAAAGAAGAATACCTATTCTCTCTCTCCAAAAAATAGAAATGGAAGGAAAACTTCAAAACTCATTTTATGAGGCCAGCATGCTTGATCCCAAAAAGCCAGACAAAGACCCCACCAAAAAGGAGAACTACAGACCAATAACCCTGATGAACATGGATGTAAAAATTCTCACCAAAATACTAACCAATAGAATCTAACAGTACATTAAAAGGATTATTCACCACAATCAAGTGGGATTTATTCCTGGGCTGCAAAGTTGTTTCAACATCCACGAATCAATCAATGTGATGCAATACTTTAAGAAAGGGCAAGAACCATATGATCCTCTCAATAAATGCAGAAAAAGCATTTGACAAAGTACATCATCATTTCCTGATTAAACTCTCCACAGTGTAGGGATAGAGGAAACATAACTCAATATCATAAAAACCATCTATGAAAAACCCACAGCAGATATCATTCTCAAGGGTGGGAAACTGAGATCTTTTACCCTAAGGTCAGGAACATGGCAGGGATGTCTACTATCACCGCTGCTGGATTAGAAGTCCTAGCCTCAGCAATCAAGACAACAAAAAGAAATAAAAAGCATCCAATTTGGCAAAAAGGAAGTCAAACTCTCACTCTTCACAGATGATATATGCTATTTTATGTGGAAAACACAGATTTTCCACAACAGAACTGCTAGAATTCATACAGGTATTCAGTAAAGTGACAGGATATAAAATCAATGCACAGAAATCAGTTGCTATACATCAACAATGAGACAGAAGAAAGAAATTAAGGAGTTAATCCCATTTACAATTGTACCCAAAACCATAAGATACATAGGAATAAATCTAACCAAGAGGCAAGGGATTTGTACTCAGAAAACTATAAAAAAAATTACTCATTAAAAATTGAGGAAGACAGAAGGAAATGGAAAAATGTACCATGACCATGGATTAGAAAAGCAAATATTGTGAAGATGTCTATATTACCTAGAGCAATCTATACATTCAATGCAACCCCTATCAAAATATCATCAACTTTCTTCAAAGAATGAAAGAAATAATCCTATAATTTGTACAAAAACAGAAAAGACCCCAAATTGCCAGAGGAATGTTGAAAAATAAAAGCAAAGCTGGTAGTATCACAATTCCAGACTTAAAGCTCTATTAAAAAGCTGTAATCATCAGGACTGTATGGTACTGGTACAAAAACAGACACATAGATCAATGGAACAGAATACAGAACCCAGAGATGGACCCTCAACTCCATGGTCAACTAATCTTTGACAAAGCAGGAAAGCATATCCAATGGAAAAAACACAGTCTCTTCAACAACTGGTGTTGGGAAAATTGGACAGCCACATACAGAAGAATGAAACTGGACCATTTCCTTACACCATACACAAAATAGAATCAAAATGGTTGAAAGACCTAAATGTGAGACAGGAATCCATCAAAATCCTTGAGGAGAACACAGGCAGCATATGTTTGACCTCAGCTTCAGCAACTTCTTCCCAGGCACATCACCAAAGGCAAGGGAAGCAAGGAGATAAATCTTCTGAACAGCAAAGGAAACGGTCAACAAAATCAAAAGACAATCAACAGAATGGGAGAAGATATTTTCAAATATCAGATAAAGGGATAGTATCCAAAATCTATAAAGAATTTATCAAACTCAACACCCAAGGAACAAAATATCCAATCAAGAAATGGGTACAAGACACGAACAGATATTTCTGCAAAGAAGACATCCAAATGGCTAACAGACACATGAAAAAGTGCTCCACATCACTTGGCATCAGGGAAATACAACTCAAAGCCACAATGAGATTCCACCTCACACCAGTAAGAATAGCTAAAATTAACAAATCTGGAAATGAAAGATACAAATGTATCTTGTTTTCACTACTTCTGTATCTTTGGGGTAAATACCCAGTCATGTAATTGCTGGGTTGTAGGGTAACTTTATTTTCAACTTTTTGAGGAACCTCCATCTGTTTTCCAGGTTGGCTATACCAGCTTGCATTAGCACCAACAGTGTAGGAGGGTTCCTCTTTCTCCACATCTTCATCAACATCTGTAATTTTTAATAGTTCATTTATCCCCATGTTAAGCAAAATAAGTTAATTAGAGAAAGACAATTAGGGGCTCAGGGGCAAGATGGCAGAGAAATAGGAGACCCTGTTTCAACCAGTCCCCTAAAGTGAGCTAAATATCTACCAGAACACTCTGACCACCCATGAAATCAGCCTGAGATGTCAGATTATACACTTCTGGATCTCTACGGGGACAGAAGACATCAGTGGAGAGGTAAAGCAGAGTGGGAACGCTCAGACTGATATCGGAAGTTAGAAAGGGGAGGAATCCAACAGAAGTGACCCATTGGAAAGTAACACCCCAATATGAAAGTGCCCTGTGGTTGCGGACCAGCATTAACTTGAGTCTGGTTAAAAGCACTCAAAAAGAGCAAAAGATCTTAAGGGGCAACTGGTGGAATCAGGCAGTCACAGGTATGGTCCTAAGCCCATGGACCCAGGATGGTCACCGCCCGTGACCACCTGTGCCAAAGAGAGTCCATCGGGGGCTCCGTCTGTGGTCCCTGACTCTGTGGCTTTCTGGTGCTTGCACCACCACTCGGGCTTGGTGCACTCCTGCCCATGCCTGAGACAGTCCGGCGGGAACACCAGTCAGGATCCTTCAGCCCACAGCCTTGTGAACTGTGTGACCACAGGGACTGAGTGCACTCCCCCCCATACCTGAGAGAACCAGGCATGAACTCTGGCTAAGGTCCCTCAGCCTGGAGCCTTCCACGGCCTGTGCCTCTGCCTGGTGTGAGTTCACCAGGCATGGGGGTGGACCCCAGACAGCTGTCCTGGCAAGGGTAGTCACCCCAGTTCGGGCTTGCCTGGACCAATATCGCTCACAGTTTTAGTGGCACGGGAGTTTTCAGAGACAAACAGGGGCTTCAGGAGACCACAGGTGTGCAACACCTGTGGGAGGCTGCAGTGTTCAGCAGAGTTTGCAGAGGGGGAGTCTATACATTCTGGACCACCCAGAGGGGAGCTTACTGAAGCTTCTCTCTGAGGTGGAGGTCTGGGTGCAGACAGATTCTTTGCTCTGACCCTCCAAAAAAGCCACAAAAAGCTGCCAAAGAACAAAACCTCCTGAGAGCAAAAGCCTGAAAAACCGGTTTCCATAGATCCCAGCCCCTTGAAAGGGGGCAGAGCAACTCAGCCCAAGCAGGACTGACTGAATAACAATGTGGCAAGCCCCTCCCTGAGAAGACAAGACAAAAGAACAAGAGGACAATAACCACAGAGTCCCTGTAAAACTGTAAAACCCCAACATCAGGGGAAAATAATATATTAAGCTCCCAGTATTGCCCCAAAACCTGTATATGTCATAGACAAAACTTTTCTTTTTTTTTTTAATTCATTCTCATAATTCTTGTTCTTTTAATTTTTTTAACCTACTTACCATTACAAGTAGAGGTTTAATACAACATATTCAATAATAATGTTTTTAACTTGAACTCTTTTCATACATATACCAGTTTCTTTTTCTTTTATTTTTTATACATATAGATATGTTTCAAGGTAATCCTTTTTCCCTATTCAATACTACCCCTATATATGAACCACTTCTAATTTCCCTATATCTCTGGAAAGTTGAGTCCTTTAACAAAAGTAACAAGATTCACCCAGCAAAAACCAAAATAACCTTTCTCATCCACATCTGTTAGTGTTTCTGTGTATTTGTTTTTGTACTATATAATCTTATACTCTGTACTTTGTACTCTATAAGTCTTATTCTCTTATTCTGGCTGGGTTTTCTCCCTTTTTTCTCTTTTTTCTTTTTGGTGGTGACTTCCAATTGCTCTGAAACTTTCCAGGGTGCACCTTGCCTAGATCATGGTTGATATATTCAGCTATATATCCCCTCAACCACCTCTCACCAAAATAACGAGGAGGAGGAAAACCCAAAAGAAGAAAAATTCAGAGACTTGCCCTCTGCCACAGAACTATTGGACATGGACATAAACAGCATGTTAGAAAGGGAATTCAGGGTAAAAAATTATCCAGGCGGGGTGCCTGTGTGGCTCAGTGGGTTAAGCCTCTGCCTTCGGCTCAGGTCATGATCTCAGGTTCGTGGGATCAAGCCCCGCATTGGGCTCTCAATCAGCAGGGAGTCTGCTTCCCCCTCTCTCTCTCTGCCTGCCTCTCTGCCTACTTGTGATCTCTCTCTCTCTCTCTCTCTCTGTCAAATAAATAAATAAAATCTTTAAAAAAAAAATTATCCAGGCAATGGCTAGGTTATAAAACCATTAGCGGCAACATAGAAAAACTCTAAGGTCGGAAGTGAGGGCTGATCTGATAGTACTAAAAAATACTATCAGTGAGATCCTATCTAATCTAAATACTCTAACAGCAAGGGTAACCAAGACAGAAGAGCAAATCAGTGATCTAGAAGACAAACTGATAGAAGGATCAGGAGGAGGTCTGGTGAGATTTATCCCTGGGAGGCAAGGGTGGTTCAACATTTGCAAATCAATCAATGTCACGCTTGGGTTCATTCTTCTTTAATAGAACCCCCCACCCTTAATATTTCTTGTAGTGCTAGCTTAGTGGTCAACATACTCTTTTAAACTTTGGCAGTCTTGTGCTCGCTTTGGCAGCACATATACTAAACTTTGCCAGTCTTGGAAGCTCTTTCTCTCTCCAGGTAGAAAGAACCAGGATGCCCTTCAACAGATGAATGGATAAAGAAGATATGGTTCATATATGCAATGGAATATTATATCTCCATCAGAAAGGATGAATACCCAACTTTTGTATCAACATGGATGGGATTGGAGGAGATTATGCTGAATGAAATAAGTCAAGCAGAGACAGTCAATTATCATATGGTTTCACTTACTTGTGGAATATAAGTAATAACATGGAGGACATCAGGCAAAGGAATGGAAAAGTGAATTGGGGGAAATCAGAGGAGGAGAGGAACTGTGAGAGACTGTGGACTCTGAGAAAGTTTTGGAAGGGAGAGGGTAAGGGGACAGGTGAACCTTGTTGTGAATATTAAGGAGGGCAGATATTGACTTATTTCACTCAGCATAATCTTTTCCAAGTCAAACAGAGAGCGTCAATTATCATATGGTTTCACTTATTTGTGGAGCATAACAAATAGCATGGAGGACATGGGGAGTTAGAGAGGAGAAGAGAGTTGGGCGAAACTGGAAGGGGAGGTGAATCATGAGAGACTATGGACTCTGAAAAACAATCTGAGGGGTTTGAAGGGGCGGGGGCTGGGAGGTTGAGGAAACCAGGTGGTGGGTATTTTAGAGGGCACGGATTGCATGGAGCACTGGGTGTGGTGCAAAAACAATGAACACTTTTATGCTGATAATAAATTTTTGAAAAAAAGGAGGGCAGATATTGCATTGAGCACTAGGTGTGGTGCATAAAGAAAGAATCTTGGAACACTGAAAAAGTAAAATAAAATGTTAAAAATAAATAACAAATATATTCATGAAATCATAAAAATAAAGACAATTATCATATGATCTAACTGATATGTAGAATTTGAAAAACAAGGCAGAGGATCATAGGCTAAGGGAGAGAAAAATGAAACAAGAAGAAACCAGAGAGGGAGACAAACCATAAGAGACTCTTGATTTTGGGAAACAAACTGAGGGTTGCTGGAGTGGATGGGGATTGGAGGGATGGAGTGGCTGGGTGATGGGCACTGGGGCAGAGTATGTGCTACGGTAATCAGTGTAAATTGTGTAAGACTGATGAATCAAAGACCTGTACCCCTGAAACAAATAATATATTTTATGTTAATAATAATTTTAAAAAGAAATCTGGAGCAGATTTGCTACAGATGAAAAATCTGGAACAATAAGCTTATAACTAGTCGGTTACAGCACCTTATTTCTAAAGGAAAGTTAAAGAGTCTGGGTCAGAAAAGCCTAGAGAAATTGTGACTGAAAGTTAACAGGTCAATATTAAAGCCTAAAAAGAACTTAAGAAAACTGTATGGATAAGAGATTTTATGGTTGCACTCTCTTGCAATAGAAGGGAGGAAAACTATCAGGCTGATACAAAATTTGAAATGATCTACACAAGTAGAACAAACTGAGATGGACCCATGTCCTTTCTGTCTCTCCAGAGAGTGAGACATCAAGCATTTTAAACTTACTACTCAATCTTACATTGTATGTAAAAAGGAATTAATATAGCAGGACTGAGATTTTTATCCATAAATAGGTCTATTACAAAGTTGGCCCATGGCTGGCATCTAGGAAGTTGCCAGGGTTCCTACTATCCTTAGCAGGATAGTAGGAGAGCTCATTGCGCCCAAACTGCACAATGTGGTTCATGCTGAACACCTGCTTTCCTCATGGGAATGTGGATTTTTGGTACGTGGTAGGAACCTGGTGTCTGTATGACCTGCCACCAGTAAAAAACCTGGGTACTAAGTTTCTAATGAGTTTACCTGGTAGACATCATTTCATGTGCTGTCAGAAAGAGAGGACTCTTGGATGCTTATACCTAGTGTCTTCTAAACTTTGCTCCATATACCTTTTCCCTTTGCTGATTTTGCTTTGTATCCTTTTGCTATAATATCATGATAGTGACTATGTGCTGAGCCCTTTAAGTAATCCTAGTAAATCACTGTACCTAGGGATGGCCTTGGGAACCCCCAACACAGTTGCCATCAGAAGTGGGATTCACTAAAATGGCCCCTGGACTCACTAAAATATGATGAAAGCACTGCTTGGGGAAAGGAGCTATGAAAGGTTGGGATGGAATACAATGAACTTTGGGTGGCTGTGGAGTCACCTATGTTATGAAATAGCAGCTGAGAGGTAAAAGTTATCTATGGAATTTGAAAATGATACATTCAGCCCCAAGAAAATTGGTCTGCTGGATCCCCTGGCTGCTTTTCTGGTGAAATGAGGGGAAAAGATGCAGCCTAGGTGATATTTCAGATTGTTGTTCTCCCTTCAAGTGGAAGGATAAAGCACCTAAAAATATCCAAATGTGGGCTTTGGATGTACCAAAGGCTATAAAAACTAGTTTGTAGTTACTCTTTCCTCCAGGTAGAAGAGGAAAAGTTTCAATCAGTTCCTAGTGCCAGAACAAAGCTTTAAATAAATCAAAGGGGGGAAAAGGTGGAGGTACGGCTTAAAGGGGGAAACTCTAGTCTTTTCTTCACCTAGATCTGCTACTGCTATAGCATCACTCTCTTCTTGAATTCCAGCTAGGATCTCCCTGCAGCTCTAATGTTAACCTTATAAATGATAAATGTATTGCTAGCATGAATTTGCAATGAGTAAAAAGAAGAATTTTTTAAATGGCTTTGTATTTTGTAGCTACTTCATATGGATATATGACAAAAATTGATGTGAAATGCTATAAGTTTTAATTTCATAAATGCTAGAGGGATCATCCTAATCAGGGGAAGCTGCAAAGAATAAGTGTTAATGGGATTTTGCTGCCAAGGGTGACTTTGAATTTAAATTCTTTGGATATTCCAAATGAAACAATGGGGCACTGGGTGGCTCAGTTAAGAATCTGTCTTAGGCTAAAGTCCTAATCCTGATGTCCTGGGATCCAGGCCATCATCAGGCTCCCCATTCAGTGGGGAGTCTTTTCCCGATCTCCCTGCTTGTCCTCTCTCTCTCTCTCTCTCTCAAAAAAAGAAAACCTTAACAAAAAAACAAAACAAACAAACAAACAAAAAAGCCAGCACAACATGAACTGTTAGCAATTTGCAGACATTCTAGTATATTGAAGACAGTGGTCAACACTGAAGAAGTACGCTTATTTTCTAGGCACATCTCATTAATTTTGAATGACAACACAATCCAGGGCCCTGTTGTCCAAATAAATTTTGGGAAAGGGATCATTATTTGGACAATACCAAAAATAAATATTCTACATACTTTACAAGAAAATTTATTAGCTCTGCAGGCCCCAACCACAAAGGACTTTCTTCCTTAAGTAATGAAGACATCACATCTACACCTAAGTGACTCTTCAAAGCATCTGTATCAACATAACTAATTTTAAAAGGAAGTTCTTACATTAAGAAGCTATGGAAAAATTGCAGGCATCACAAAAATAAGTTTTAACTTTATATCTGCCATATTCTTTAGACTCACCAGATTATAGGTTCATGACATATAAACTAACTTTTGCTGAATGGAGATTTTGACAATACTTCAAATTATTTGTCAGTTCCTGGGATTTTGAAGTTCATTCCTTTTTCCCACTGCTAATTATCACAGGCTCTTGGCCTATTATTGGTCCTTACAGGGGCAGATTTTCTCACTTTTCAAACAAACATTCCTGTCCCCATAATGGATCTTATCTAAATCAGTTTCATAAGGTGGTACAAGCCCAGAAAATTCTCTTGAAAAAGGAACTGACTTAACACATCCAATCAAGGGCCAATCCTGGTCCTTAGGACCTTGGTCAAATTAATAAAATATGTCTGTGCACTGGACACCAAACCATTGACTTAGTAAGACCCTTGCCTACAAGATATGCCACCGGACAGGAAAGTATGATTCATTGATCCAACAATTTCTCTCAAAAGTCATAAAATCTATTGAGATACTACATTTGTCCACCAGAATAATGGTAAGTTGTTAAGATCCCAAAGATTTGGACATTCTTCAAAATTAGGTGCATTTCAGGCACTTTTCATAGCCACAGAGCACACTCTTAGATTGAATTATACTTTTACAAATACTCAAGAGCCATTGCTAAGGGCTCAGTTACATGGTCAGGCTATTAGGCCACCCAGGACAAAACTATTAAATACGCATACTTTTCTGAGACACCCCCTACCCAAGGAAATAGGTAGAGCAACTTAGTAACAAACTCAATCCTTTTTTTTTTTTTCATGGGTACATGCCCACAAGAAGGAACTAAAAACCAAACCTAAAAGGAAAATATCTGATATAAAAAGTTCAGTCAAGAATGTATGATCTTCATGTCTATTATGGTCTTGGGTCCATCTCCAATCTATCCCACCATGAAGCAACTAGATGTTTAATAGGGAATTTATACAAAAGACAAAGAAGCCACTGTTGCCCAATGAGCCTATTCTACTTGCCATCTAAGACAGTCTCTTTAAAAACAACCTCCACAGTGCTTGCCAATCCAGCTTTCCCTTGTTCATAAGTTATAGGCTGCCATACCCTGCAAGAGCCTCTCTGCATTGGTTGAACTCCAGTGTACTTTGGAACTAAAGAGTGAAATAAAAGATTATTTCAATAAATATTATATTCTCATCCTTTTTTTTAATATACTCCCTACTTTGATCTCCATATATGAATGACAAAGCAGACTGTTCATGTAAAAGATGGACATTGTCTTTGCATCAGATTCTTTGGCAACCATCCTCTTCTAATCCTGCCGGTGACTTCTAAGAGAAAAATAGTAACTTTGGGGTCTCTGCTGAATTTATCACTCCAAAAACATGACAAGCTGGCTCATCTCCAAGAAGGAATAACAGATCTCAGTTTGTCAGGTGTGAACATGTCTGACCTTGGGAAATGTTTGGGGGGGATATCAAGGGAGATAATGAATAAATTTCTCTCTTACTGAAGACACTGTACATGTATTGTACAGATATTCCAAAACAGCCTTCTTTGGCAGTCCAGAAAGTAAAGCTTATAAGGTATGAATTTATTTATTTATGCTGGTTTTGCACCTACACCTACCCCAGGGAGGAGGGGACCCAACTAGCAGCTTTCTCCCAGCTAATACTGTAGAAATTGTTGTGATCAAGACGAGGTGTCAGCCAGAGCTAATGGAATGACCCATTAGTGAGACCCCCAGACCAAGTAGACAGAGGAAAGAAAAATCTCTGTTACGGCATGGCCCCGGTAGTTCTCTCCATTCTCCCTTCTGGTGTTTTGGCAGAGCTGGCTCTGCCAAGACTGTTGAATGGAAAAAAGCTCTCACTGACACCGGCTACATTAACATACAAAATGCCTACTCCTCCAGTAGCTTCCTTTTTCTAACAAGAACATTGCCCAAGCAGGAATCTCTCACTGTTACGTGGTTAACTAGGTGCTCTCTAGTCCCTCCTAATTCCTCTGTAATTTTGTAGGGTTATGTGACGAGCAAGTCCCCCTCAGGTGCACTTCCCATGGTGAATTCAATGTACTTCCCTGCAGAATAATGACAGCTCAGGAGTTATTACACCCTTCGCTGTTTCTTAGTTTGTAAGGTTTCCTCTATAAAAATCTAACTAATGTCTATAACTTGGGCCACAAGTAATATGTTTCTTGCACAACCATTAATTGAGGAAATTATAAAGTCTCCTTTAGGGTTTTCAAAAAGGTAAATCTCCATTTGTAGTATATTTTGTAAAAACTGGAAAGAGGCAAAAAACTGTTAACAGTTTTTTTTATTTCATAATTAAATAATCCCTTTTCTTGATACAGAATATCTTTCTTGACCACCAATCTAAATTAGCCTTCCCCATGACTCCCTATCAGAAAGGTAGTCATATTCTCTTCATTTATTACTCTCTAAAATTATCTTGTTCATGTATTCTCAATTGTTTTTCTGCCTGTTTTCCCCACTATAATGTAAACATCACAAGAGAAGAAAGCTTATTTGTGTTATTTATCAGTAAACCCAATGTTCAAAAGAGTACCTGGCATATGAAGCTGAGAATATTTGTTGAATGATTGAGTTTAGGGAATAAATGAATGAATAAATTTAATAGCTAATCATCTAATCTATGCGGGAAATGGATATGTATTAATACACTTCCTCTTTTGTATGTTTTTGTGCTTAGAGTTGGGGGTGAGAGAATTGTAGAAAAAAAGATTTATAAAGAAGTAGGTTGGATGCATAACTCTTAAAACACCAAGAAACAGTTTACATTTTCATATCTAAAAAGTGTAAATTTCAATGCTATAAAACTAAGAAAAGCTAACACCACGTTTGATGTGAAACACTAAATTATTAATATCTATTGTGTCTGATTAAATACTTGCCACTAACTCATTCCCTAACCAAAACAAATCGCTAAATGTTGTAAAGCGCAAAAAAAAATGTACTTTATTGTAATCAATACCATGTGTCTGTTCAGGTGGGATCTCCTTACTTCGCTCCCATCCACTCTCTGAAGGTTTGGGAGACTTTTCCAAAGTATTTCAGAAATTCTATTAGGATCTAAGAAGTAACCCAAAATGAAGTTTGATGAATAATATTGTGCCATGTGCTTAATAGTTTGATTTTTTATTATATTTAGCAATATTAAACCTATACCTATTAAGGGAAATTCTATAAAATCTACCAAGCTACAACAACCTGATTCATGTCATATCTCCCTTTTATCCTCAGTTTAAACTAAAAAAAAAAAAAAAAATTACTGGTCTTTTCCTGGCACACTGTGTAGATTCTAAACACCCTTGTTTTCATTTCAACTGTTCAGTCCACCTGTAACACCTTTTCCTTATATTTCCCTGTTAAAATCCAACCCACGTATCTTTCTTAAATTAAATGCTGTTACACTTAGTCCATCCAGGAACAACTTTTCCTTCTTTTTGATGCAACTTCTTGATAACCTTTTATAGAATGCATCTTTTGCATTTATATTGCACTTATTTTCGCACATGTTTTATCTGCCTTACTAGAATATTTAATGTGTCCTATATTCCCTATCATCCTTAGTCCATTATTCCCTATCCAATCCTTCTTCCATTCTTCTACCTCCCAATATTACTCATTAACTGTGACTTATCAGCCTAGTAGAATGGGGGCTGGCAGAAGTAGTAACTTGTGGTAACACTATCATAACCCATCTATGAGATTTTTCCAAAAACTCATAGAAAGTAACTGAGACTACCTTACTCTATCTTCATAGAGGCTAGAAATTCTCTTTAAAATACGTTTGTTTGTGGTGAAAAAATAATGAATAATGTTTTTCTGAAAATAAATAAATTGGAAAAAAAGAAATTAAAAAAATAAAAATAAAAATAAAAAAATAAAAAATAAAAAATAAAATAAAATAAAATAAAAAACGTTTGTTTAAGCCAATACTTCTACTTCCTGAAATTCAACAAATATACTGTATCAACTTCAGCAGCAGCAACTAAATGTCCAATATTAAAACAGCTTCTATGAAAAGTTATTACTTCATAACAGTGACAAATTATTAGCTTTCCAGCATTTTCAAAGCCTATTACACTTCATGATGTTTCCACAGAAAAACTATAGTAGTGTCCCATGATCTACCATAATCCTAACATGAATATAAGAGTATCATGCTTTGTTTCTATTTCTATAGTTTATAACCTGGTTAATTTCCAATTGAAGTTGAAGATAATTACTAATACTTTTTATTACTTTTATTACTTAACTACTTATTACTTAATACTTTTCTCAAATGTTCATAATACTGACCAGATATAATTATAATGTGAAGTGATAAATGACAAGAACTCTACCCATAATAAGTTTGCAAAACAACAAATAAATGTCTGTCTTCTCTTGAGATATTAAAAACATACTTTTAAAAATATAATCACTACAGATATTAAAATGGACCTTTTCCAAAACTTCTAGCCCTTAATCACAACATTTATTACTTAATTCTTACTAATTCATCCGGGTTTGTAATAAAGAAATATTAGAAATAGTAATGAAGCAGAGAAATGCACATTCCTAGATAATTCTTTCCTCTTCTCTGCGTGGCAATCAAAGTTAAAAATTTTATATGTTAAGCTATGTATAATTAAAAAATAAGTGCCTCATGTATTCTGAATTCAAATTCTCAATAATTCAAGTGAATGACTGAAAGGAAACACTGCTGTAGTTGATTCTCACTGAAGATCAACCTAACTCTTATTGACAGAACTTACTGTTCCACTAATCTATCTGGTTCAGGCTTTCTGTTTCTTGACTGGTTTGTGAAAATGTCTGTGAATCATGACAGCTTAAACAGACTCACTTACTTATGAACCTGTAAGATTTAATTGGATAAATCAACAAACTTAATTATTTTATGTTCATGCATATGCATATATATAAAGTGATTAAGCAAAAATGAAATGCAAAAAAAAATTTAAGTTAGTTGTTTTATGTATTGAGGTCATGACTTCATGATTTAAGATATCCCACTCATAAGTATTTTCCTGAAGATAAATAAAAATTGTTTTCACACAAAAATCATTTTAAAAAAGGGTCATATTTGGGGGTGCCTGTGTGGCTCAGTCAGTTAAGCATCTGCCTTGAGCTCAGGTCATGATCTCAGGGTCCTTCGATCAAATCCTCCAACTCCCAATCTGGCTCCCTGCTCAGCAGGGAGTCTGCTTCTCCCTCTTCCTTTGTTCCTCCTCCCCATTTGTGTTCTCTCTCAAATAAATAAATAAAATCTTTACCAAGAAATTGATCATGTTCAGTTGCTCACTATCTGAAAATTTAATTGTTGCTCAGGATGGGGGGATGTTGGAGTTTGGAAAGTGGCTTTGTACCATACCTAGTCCTTAGTTAAATTTTTCACTTAAAATTTTCTATTTTCACAGCATCCAAGTCTGTCGATCTTTGACAACATCTAAAGTTTTAAACATTTTCTATTTAAAATTAGTTTTGAAGAGTACAATGTTTAAGCAAAAATACAAGTCAAGGAATCTTATGATACTGAATTTAGAAAGGCTATTTTGCCGTTTAGGTATATAAAGTGATCAAGATTAGAAAAAGAATATTTTTTAATGTTTTACCTTTTGTCAAGTGGGCTTCCATTTGGGACATTTGAGATCTGTGATAAAAAATATTAAATTTAAATACACTAAGCATGTACAACAAATGTTTTTACTAAATTATCTAGAAAAATATTCAAAAACAGGCTTTTAAATAGGATAATTTTATAAGATTAAGGTATCAAAAAAGCTAAGAAATGATCATACCTGGCACTGGAGGAAACACTGTAGAATATGAACTACTACCATAATTATATTTCTTAATGAGTGCAAAGAGGGCTTTATATTGATAGTAAATAAACATTATTTTAAACATATGTACTACATAATTATTTAATCTTTTCAGTATTCTTTTTGAAGTATTTATAATTGAAATGTCCAGAGTATATACTAAAATAGTGGTACTAACACACAGTATACTTACATGATAGTATTTTTTTTAATTTAAAAAAATTATAAAATTATATTGAGAATGCATGCTCAAAATATACTTACTGAGGTGTGTGATCAAAAATATAAGAAACCAATGACCTCAAGAGTGTGATTTTATTAATAACTTATCCCTTGGGAAGATAACATGTTTTTCTATAGCATAATGGGGATTCTAGATTTTATCCCAGGCCTGAATTTTACCTAACTCAGTTTCTTTCATACAGAGATTAGCTAGCTTTATCCTTACTCACCTGTGTCAAAGATTTCCGATGTTCAACAAATTAATTTTCTTTTCTTAAGGCACATTACTGGTCTATATCTCTAAGCTCCTCCTACACTTAAATGTGATAAATTAATTATGAGAGTAAGTGGTGTGTACCACACCGCCAGCCTGGTCAGTGAAAACTGACTCATATTTGGTTTTCTATCTTCTTCTCTAATAGCTGGATTTCTACGCCCAATGTGGCCCAGAAAGTCAATGTCAGATGGCAAAAACTCCATATGCCAATATGCCTGAATGACCGTGTAGAGCAGGACTCCCTAACACAAACACAGACTCTCAACTTCCTGGAAATATTTACATGAGGAAATAATTTTCTATTGTATGTGAGCCATTACACGTTCTGGGCCTACATGTGACAAGAGTTAGCCTATATGTTAAGTAATATAACACCACTGGTTTTCATATGGACTACGTAGATAACTAGGTATAACTTAAGGAAGATAAAACCTAATATTCACATAGTGCTTCATGATATTCAAAAGCATTTGATAAACACTATCTCATTTTACTCTACCATGTTTATAAAGTATTATCAAACTCTTATAACTAAGGGTTTTAGCTCCTGACACATAGGAATGATAATAGGTCTTACCCTAACCTCTAATTTAAAAAAAGCTCCTATTCCAATAAGCAACTTTAAAAACAGATACAAAAACAAAGAAGAACTACTTCTCACATATGTCATTAAGATACACATATGACAGACCTTTTGTGTAATGTAACCTAATGTCCAGTAGTAAGACTTCTAAATATTTTTCTTTCACTCTTTTTAAATTTTAAGTTTGGATCACC